>NC_082711.1:156187893-156787893 GCF_030144855.1 Hypanus sabinus | reverse complement strand
AAAAAAGAAGAAACCCCCTTTACACTCTCCCCCCACCAAATAAGGGGACAGTTCAGTTGTTCCGTTGATCTGAGAGGGATTAGGAAACTCCCAGATAAGTTGGCCTATGAAGCGCCTGAGGAACTGGGCGTGAGGTTTACTGTCTGGGGGAGCACATTCCCAGCAATGTACCAAGGAACTCCCAAAAGGAACAGACCCTATTCCTGAAGGCTTAGAGGGACCAAGCACACCGGTGTAGTTACTGATGGATGGAAGTCAAGTTAAAGCCATCCTCGGCACCGGGGCGCTGGTTAAGTTGCTGTACAGTTTGTTTTATAACCATTATTGGAAGCATTTACCCTTGACAACATTGAGGGCACTAGAGATTTGGGGTACCAGTGCCGGTGATTATCCAGACGACGGTTGTTGGTCAGTGAAAATGGAGTTCTTGGAGGCAAAAGTGGAGGTGACTGAGGTTCATGAATCATTAATGCTGATGTGTCTGGACACTGTTGAGACGGGCAGTGCTTCTGTTCTAGAGAGAACCAATATACTGCTGGTGCGCTTGGGGGCCTGCCCGGAGGAGGCGGGTGAGCGCTGTTTGGAGGCATTGTCGATGCACCCAGAGTTTCGAGCTGCTTGTGCGGACGTGTGTAGCAGCATTGGGCTGATACCAAATTCAAACAAGAGCCGGTGGTGGTACAGCCTGGGGGAAGTATCTGAGGGTGAGACGCTCTTTGTGGACGCTGCAAAATACCACGAGGGAGGGGAGTTGACTGCTGAAGACACCTCAGAGAGAGAGAGGTTGCGGCAACTGGCCCCTGAAGCCATGGAAGACGTAGGCAGCATGTGTGTGGATTATATTGCACTGAAGAGGCGCACTGTCAGTGACCAGAGTATGGCCTTGAGGGCTGAAGAGGCGATGGCCTGTCTGAGTGGTGCGACGTGGTTTAAGGTGCTGGATCTGAGAAGTGGATGTTGCCAGATCCCGATGAGTGAGGCTGACAAGGAGAAGATGGCCGTCATAAGTTCCCTAGGAGTTTTCGGTCCGAAAAGATGCCACAGGGCATATCCGGAGCCTTTGCAATCTTCCTGCGGGGCATGTGGAAGACCATGGGGGATGTGGAGGTGTTTGGAGTTTTGGCGTATGTGGATGATCTCTTGGTATTTGGATTTGCCTCAGGAAAACATGAAGTGAGGTCATTGCAGGAGCGGCTGAGAACTACAGAGTTAAAGTGTTTTCTGGACATGTGCCAGGGCTGGCGAAAGTCGCAGCTCGTGAGTGACTGTCTCTATGGAATCAAGTTTGAAATGAAGACGGAGAGACTGGAGAAAGTGATCTGGAACCATTTGGAAGACTTACAAGTTGGAGAGAACGAAGAAAGTTGTCTGACTAAGGGCAACAGCAAACTGAGAGGGGAGTTTGCGGAGGTGAAGAAATTACAGACAAATCCCAGATGAGCCCCCACAATGTAACCCCGTGGGTCGCCTCAGGCTCGCTCAGCTCATCTCTGTCTAGGGGGAGCAGCCTTCAGCCCCACCAAACTGGGTAATCAGCTGGTGTGGATGCTGTGTGATGTCCCCGCCTTGCCCAAAAACAGACAGCACACCATATGCGATTAAATTAGTACAATTTATAAAGGTTAATATAACTAAGTGATTAATAACTTTACAGTATATATGAAGAAAAACAATAAAGAAAAGGCGCCAAACTTATCAAAGTCCAAACCACTTCATGCACAACCGTTGGAGCTCAATTACTGAAGTCTTCGGGCCACCATTTGATCCCCTCCGAACTCCTCGACTCGCAGCTTAGGACCATCCGAAGTGGTCAACCAAGCACATCTAGCTTCATCTCCTCTCCTCAGAGTACCTCCTGGCCTCAGACCCCCCGCTTGGGGTCCGTTCCTTGCCCAGTGTACAGCATCGCGTCCTCTCTCTCTCACCCCCTCGTGCCGATCTGCCCAAAAACCCGCCAACAATAGCTCAAAGACTCAGAAGAAAGAACAACATTAATCCCAATTGGTTTACAAACAAATACAATTCTCGTTATCAGTAAATTTTAACCCAAACAAGCTTCCAGCACTCTCGCAACAAAGAAGCATTCCTACTTTTAACAAAAGAAAGAAGCCATTTTTGATTACATACACAGTAACAAAGAAAAAGGAAGAAACCCCCTTTACAAAGGTTTTTACCCTCAAGTTTGCTTCGCAGACATATATAAGTTCAGATGCAAGGTCATCACTTTGAAAGCATTAACATCAATTCTCTCTCAGCAGGCGCTGATTCACCTGCTGAGTACTTCCAGCATATTTGCTTGATTTCATGTCCCCTAACAGGAGTGCACTGATAGGCATTTTCCTTGTGATACACAATTAGCAGAGCAAGGCAAGAGAGAGAGCAATGAATGGCCTTACTCTTTCAGGAAGGTCTGAAACCAGATTACCTACCTGAGACTCAGCATAAGCTGTCTGTGACCTGGAAAGGATATCATTGCCGATATCAACCTCCGACTGTGCCACAGCTGCAGTGACTGCATTGCCAATGGCTGTGAAAGCGGCCGTGGACGTGAATTTTAATGACTCCCTCCAGTTGCAATGCCCGTCCTTTCAGCGATGCTCTAAGCTGCACGGACCCACTGCATTTCCTAGCACAAGCGGCAAACTCCAGACATGGCACGGTAGAATAGTAGTTAATGTACTGCTGTTGAAGTGCCATCAATCAGTGATTGCTGCTGCTGTCTGCGAGGAGCTTGTACGTTCTCTCCGTGACCGCTTGGGTTCCCTTCGGACGTTCCAGTTTCCTCCACATTCCAAAGGCATGCAGTTCGAATGAGTGAGTTGTGGACATTCTACTTTGGTACCAGAGGTATGGCAACACTTGCTGGCTGACCCTAGCACAGTCCCTGCTCGGACTGTGTTCGCTGTTGATGTAGAAACGATACATGTCACAATATCCTTCGATGCTTCAATGTAGACATGACACTTGCCCTCAGCACACATTCGGACTATGTTGGTCGTGGATTCAAATGACGCAGTTCACTGCACATACTGATGTGCTTGTGAAAAATAAAACTAAACTCATTTTATCTGAAGGGCCAGGCAGCCATTGAAGCTAAGCTGCTGCCTGAATTAGTAACAATAGACAGTAGCTGAAATCCACAATTTCCATTGGCTGATCTATTTCCACATCACCCATCAGAGTATATGTTACATTGTACGACCAGCTAATCCAAATGTTTCCAATCACATGAACATAGATCAAAGGTGGCCCCACTGATGATGGTGGAGGAAGCGACGTCATAGGAGATCTATGTCTGAGTTGTTCATGGAAAATATTAACTCTGTAAATTTTCCCTTGACTACAGAACACACTGACTTGTTCAATATGTCTTACTTGTGTTACTGACCACATGCATATCCACCCACAACCTACTAGATCAGAGTAAAAAAAACTCAGTAATGATGGAATGACAGAGCTAAGACTGTATAGTCTCAGTCTGTTCCAAAATTGAACGCTCTTGTGGTCTTAGCATCATTATGATCATAATTACCTATAAACGTTGCTAGGAGGTGCAATCAATTTATTTATTTATTTCTAACATTTGTTTCCTAAGTATCTGAACTTGGTGGGAGGATATAACATGTGACATTCTCCAGATAAGGTTGTACCTCTTTTAAATGAAGTAGCAAAATGTGAGTTGTAGCCCATTGCTTGCAGAAGCCTAGCACAAAATCTCTTGCAAATCCATTGCAGTACTGAGAGAGAACTGCACTTTCAGGGGCACAATTCTTCAGGCAAGAATGCAAAGAGAAGGGCAATCAGGCTAAGCCAGGCTCCTACAGGCCTATCAGTATTTTATCAATGGTAAGGAAATTATTGGGAAAGATTCTAAAAGAACAGGTTTTATCTGCACTTCAAAAGGCAAGGATTGATTAGGAATGCATTAAGGCATGGCTGTCTTTGTACAAAATTATTTCTCAAGGTAGTGTAGTTGTGGTGAACTACATATACCTGTCTGGACATGCCCCCTGCTGACTGCTCCTGTGGCTCCTCCCACAGACCCCGGTATAAAGGCGATTGGAGGCACTGCTCCTCCCTCAGTCTCCAGGATGTAGTATGGTGGTCACTCACTGTTTGTTCCTTCTTCCAGTCAATAAAAGCCGATATCTCGCCTTTACGTCTCAGAGTGAGTTATTGATGGTGCATCAGTAGTGGTTAGCACAACTTTACAGCTCAGATTTTAATTCCTGCCACTGCCTGTTCTACCGGTGACTGTGTGTGTTTGCTCCCACAGTTCACAGATGTATTGGTGGGTAGGTTAATTGGTCATTGTAAATTGTCCTATGCTCAGGCTAAAAGTAAAGCAGGGGATTGCTGGGCAGTGTGGCTTTAAAGGCCAAAGAGACTCTTCCATGCTGTCTATCAATTAATTAATTAATTTTCTCTGTATTTTTGAAGAGGTTGCTAGGTATATTGATGAAGGCTCCATAGTAATATTGTCTGTATGAACTTTGATATGGCCTCCAATGAGATCCCACAATTCAGACTGGTCCAAAATGTTGCAATCCATGGGATTTAAGGCAACTGGGATATAAATGTATGAGTTCTGTTTAGTCTGTGGAAAACAGGAAAATTGGTGCTCTTCTGTTAGGTCCTAAATGATACTGATCATCAGGAAAACTGGGTACAATAATGGCAGGTGGAATCAAATCCCGAGAATGAAAAGTAATGCATTTTGGATATCACGTAAACAGAAAACGGTTCGGTCCTAGGGAAAGTGGTTGAGCTGAGTGTTTTGGGTTCAATGTTCCCTCTGAGGTCTGTGCATGTGTGTGCATGCACACACATCTTTTGCAAACTAGTGCACGAAGAATTTAAACTGCGCACAAAAGGTTGTCACCCTTTGCCTCACTGGCACGTTAAATATATTTCATGATCGTGCACAGTCACATTTCCTTTTCCATTTTCTGATATGGACAGTGTTGACAATGTAGAATTTGCATTGATTTGTCTGCAGATTTTAGAACTGGCTTATTTATACTGTTTTGCATAAAGAAATTATTGATTTACTATGTCAAATTCCAAAGAAGCAAAAGGCATGAAGCACAAAAGAACTGCTGGTTAATTTAAAGCAGATTGGCTCAACAAAACAGTAGAAACTGCTACACCAAAAGCTCATGAGGTCAGGAATGTGCACCTATAAGAAATATTTATATGTAATACAAAAATCGGTGTTTACTGTCACAGTGCAAAAGTCGCTGGAGAATTTGCAAGCGGGAAGAAGTGGAGTGATGTTTGAAAATTTGACTTTTTAAAGTGTCATTTAGCAAGCCAAGCAGATCACATATCAATGGTGTGCAAAAGCTCCGGCTTGAAAATCCTTGATTACCCGCTACAGGCCTGTTACATATGTTTTGTGAGAATGCAGATGAATGAGAGCGAAATCGATCAAACCCAGAGGAGATCAAAGTTCTTATTGACAGTGTTTTGCTAGCTGTTCAAATGAATACCCCTGTGTATAAAGCTCAGTGCACACATGATGTTGTCTTTGGGCAAAAAAAAATTGCACAAGATTTTTGCGCACACTGGTCATTACAAACTAGAGGGAACATTGCTTAGGTTATAAATATAGGTTCCAAAAAGTGACGGCACAAGTAGATAGGATGGAGAAGAAGGCAGATAGGATGCTGTAGGATAGAAAAATAAGAACAGGATATTAATGTGACAATTTTATGAAATATCACCCACCATATTATGGAAAGGGTATGGAGCAGGTGAAAAGAAAGTTTGCCCGGATAATGGCCCGAAGAAACAGCAGTCTGATCAAGGACAGGGGAAGCAGGCAAGCCAGTTGTCTTTGTTTCCCCCATTTTGTGGACTCTGAACTGTTTCTTGCTCCTGGATAATCTATTCAGAGCAACTGAATGTGGACACAGGAAGCTTCAAGTAATGATCTGCTAAACCTGAGACCATTCTCAAACAAATAGCCATTTGTTATGTAAAGGAAATGGACTCTGAACTGACCCTTGCTCTGGGACAATCTAATCAGAGCAACATACCTGAGACCATTCTCAGAGGAGTAGCTCGTGTTGTGTAAAATGCCAGACCTGCAATCGGTAATCTCTTTAGACTCTGTCTAGACGGCCTCACAAACTTAACAGGTTTGGACCAGTCAGAGTGTAAAGGCACAAATACACAAGGCTGGGGTGGGCAGAGGCATGAAATAACATTGGCTGTAGTCCTATACAATGACCAGTAAGAAGGTCAGGTGATCTTGAGCCAATGGGGTGGAGATCCAATGGTTCAATTGACGAGGAACAGTACAAGACTCAGGAGCTCCAAATACGCAGGGGCGATAACACTCCAGCAACCAGAGACCATCCATCGCAGATAAAGGGGACCCCACTGACATGTGGAGATCGGGGCCACGAGGAACACCTGGCCAGCGTAGACCCCTTTCCCGGGAAATATCCTTTTCTCTTCATTGACTGTTCATGGAGGGTAGGGTGCACACAGAGACAGTGTGTGAACCCATGTGCTTTTAGTTGAGACAACAGAAGTTACTCGTCGATAAATACAGATTCTCTGTGCCTCACTGATCATTATTACAAGGGGTGATTCTTGTAACAGAACTCAACAGGCTAGGCAGCATCAATACAAAAGAATATTTTTCAGGCCAAGACCCTTCATCAGGACTGGAAAAGGAAGAGGAGAAGTCAATCAGAAGTTGGGGGAGGAAGAAGAAATACAGAGTAGTAGGTGATAAGTGAAACCAGGAGAAGTGGAGGGGTGAAGAAAAACCAGTCAAGATGACGCCCGTGTTTAACACTCCTTCAGTCGACATCTTCTGGATAGATAATGAAACCACATATTTTACTTCTTTTATGACTTTTACATTCGTTTTCATCTTGAATGTGACTGGAACTGGTGGAGTCTGTGCTTTGCAGTTTGGAGATTGGGTGTTACTCTGCAGTCTCGAGATGATTCTGGGGGGCAGAGGGAGTGTGTGGGAACCTTGTGCCGAGATGAGGTGCAAGCCAATGTTCAACCCCAATGAAAGAGATACTTCTCCAGGGCTGGAGAAGGGGAATCTGATAGGAGTGGATAGAAGGCCACGGAAGAAAGAAAAGGGGGAGGAGCACCAGAGGGAGGTGACGGGCAGGGAAAGAGATAAGGTGAGGGAGGGAAAAGGGAATGGGGAATGGTGAAGGTGGGGGGCAATTACCAGAAGTACAAGAAATCGATGTTCATGCCATCGGGGTGCAGGCTACCTAGACGGAATATAACGTCACTTCTCCAACCTGAGTGTGGTCTCATCACAGCAGTAGAGGAGACCAAGGAATGGGAATGGGAAGTAGAATTATAATGGGCAGCCACCAAGAGATCCCACTTTTTCTGGCAGATGGAGCATAAGTGCTCAGTGAAGTGCTCTCCCAGTCTACATTGGGTCTCACCGATATACAGGAGGCCACATTGGGAGCACCAGCTACAGTAGATGACCCCACAGACTCGGAAGTGAAGTGTTGCCTCACCTAGAATGTTTGGGGCCCTGAATGGTAGTGAGGGAGGAGGTTTAGGGGCAGGTGTAGCACTTGTTCCACTTGCAAGGGTAAGTGCTAGGAGGGAGACCAGTGGGGAAGGATGAATGGACAAGGGGGTCGTATAGGGAGCAATCCCTCTGGAAAGTGGAGAGTGGGGTGGTTGGGGGAGGGAAAGATGTGCTTGCATTTCCTGTTGGAAATGACAGAAGTTACAGAGAATATGTGCTGGACGTGGAGGCTAGTGAGGTGGCATCTGAGGACAAGAGGAACCCTATCCCTAGTGGGATGGCAGGGGATGAGGTGAGGGCAGACATGCATGAAATGGAAGAGATGAGGTTGAGGGCAGCATTGATGGAGGGAGGAAGGGAAGCCCCTTTCTTTGAAGAAGGAGGACACAGCCTTAGTTCAGGAATGAAAATCCTCAGCTTGAGAGCAGATGTGGCAGAGACAGAGGAATTGAGAGATGGGGGTGGCATTTTAGTTAACAAGCACCCTGTTACTTACACTACCTGTATATCGGTGAGATCTCCCAGTGGCCGCCCATTTTAATTCGACTTCCCATTCCCATTCCAACATGTCAGTCCACGGCCTCCTCTACTGTCTCAATGAGGTCACACTCAGGCTGAAGGAGCAACACCTTCAATTCCATTTGGGTAGCCTCTAACCTGATGGCATGAACGTCGATTTCTCAAACTTCTGGTGATTGCCCCACCCCACCTTCTCCTTCACCATTCCCCATTCCTTTTTCCCTCTCTCACCTTATCTCCTTACCTGCCCATCACCTCCCTCTGGTGCTCCTCCCCCTTTCCCCTTCTTCCACAGCCTTCTGTCTTCTCCTATCAGATCCCCCCTTCTCCAGACCTTTACCTCTTTCACCTATTGACTTCCCAGCTCTTTTTTTCACTCTTCCCCTGTTTTCACCTATCACCCACTACCTTGTATTTCTCCCTCCCCTTTAGTCTGACTTCTCATCATTTTTTTCTCTGGTCCCAAGAAAGGGTCTCGGCCCGAAACGTCGACTGTTTACTCTTTTCCATTGACGCAGCTTGGCCTGCTGAGTTCCTCTGCGTTTTGTGGGTGTGGCAAGGCTATGAACCAAATGTGTTTAAATAAAACAGGTATAGGTAAATATCATGGTTGGCATAGACGTGGGAGGTCAAAGAGACTGCTTCTGTATTGTACCACTCTGAGACTAGAAAATAATTACAATGCCACTTCTCACCAGTGAGTGTAAAATATTCCATAGCACTGTTTCAAAGGGCCAGGTTCACTCTACCGCATGATCAATTTTACCCTTTTTCTCCATATTTCTAAGAATAATTGGTTATCTGGCCATTAACACATTGCAGGCTGTGGGAACACACTGTGCACAAATTTGGCATTACATTGAGTACAATCGAGCAACTCAAAGCACTTTGAAAAGCACAATATAAATGCAAATACTTTCTATTTTCAGTAGGGCATCTAGGACATAATTCTGAACCTGTGTTTTTGTGTGCTAGATCTCATACCTGCATAGAGGTAATAGATGTGTTATTGCCTACGTACACCCATTATAAGCTTCACTCAGCTCATTCACCCAGTGTTGTATTACTGTGGGTTAAAGTATAATTAAGAAATGCATCAAGAAAGTCTTTGATTTTCATGAAAGATTTTACGTGTACAGAATGAAGCAGACATATATTGCACTGAAGAAATGAAATGTACACTAGCTTTAAATAGCACAAAATCAATACAACTTCATAAAACAATCATAGGGGATTTATTGGATGTCAGGCTGGCAGTTTGTGTTTTTTTTAAAGGAACAATATTCTTCAGTCTGTTCTTTGCAAACCTGATAAAAGCTGTCCATTGAGTAACTGAAGTAGGATTCATATTTTGTCTTAATTAACTAGAACCTTAAGAGCTTTACTTAGTTTGGACGGGGTCAGCCAGTAAATAATGCGTGAACTGAGCATAGTGAAGGAGTATTACTGTGATGTGACTTAAGTCAGTCGAGGTTGTACTGCTGACATTTCAGGTACAGTATCCGCAATCAACATAAACAAAATGTTGGAGGAACTCAGCAGGCCAGGCAACATCTAGGAAAAGAGTATATCAATGTTTTGGGCCAAGATCTGGCCTGCTGAGTTCCTCCAGCATTATGTGGGCACTGCTTGAACTTCCAGCCTCTGCAGATTCTCTATTCCTTGTGATTGGACAGTACCTCCAGTATTTAAAGATAAAGGAGAATGTGTGGAAAATAAGTTTTCCTGCTACTGGCTCCCTTCTTGTTGCTACCAGTCACGCACACAGTAGAAATTAAGCCCATGACTTTTAACGAGAATCCTTGGCTGAAGATAGGCCATTTGAATGAGGTGTCATAGAAACCAGAGTCATTCCCCGTTCAGTACTGTTAAAGTTTGTGATTAAAGACAACCATAATAGCTTTTTGACTTCAGGTGGTTACTGAGAATCAGTTCAAAAATTAATACTTGCTTCAATCAGAATTAAAGCAATAATATTAGATACAATAGTTGCAGTATTCTGAGAAATTAATAGCAGATTTAAATATCTGGACTGTTTTTAATTGGCAGACATATTATGTTTTTAAGATTAAAAGAACTGAACTGCTTCTTTCAAAAGGGCTTAGTAAAGATATTGATTGATGGAAGGGGTACAACAGAAGAACACTTGTCTTCTTGAAGTCCTCCTGCTTTAATCTTCATCACATTTGTAAATGGCACGTCTGGCAAGTAAACTTAACCTCCTTTGTCATGCGGATTATGAAAGCAAGTCTTACAAAATTACTCGATTGTTCCCTGTGGCTGTGGCTGGAGTTGCTGCAAATATATTAGCAGGTCGGTCGTTTGTAGAGCAACAGTAGCAAATCATCAATTATATTTCCCTGTCATAGTGAATGGGCAAAGGTCTACGAATGTAGCCTCACAGATGTCTGGAATACCAATCAGTCCCAGAATCTATTTTAGTTTCCCTCTGTTGGCTCAATTCAAAATAGTTCAAAATAAAATAAATTCTGTTTTCTGAGCATGTCACATCAAATATATCAACGCTTGTTGGATAGAGGGATTTAAAATGAATCTGTACCTTCTCATACATGTCTATTGCTGAACAAAAGAAACACTGTTTCCATGATCAGGGTTCTGCATTTAAAGTGCTCTTTACACGGAAAAAAAATAGTCACAAGAGTATGCCAAAGAATGACCAGAAGCTGTTTTGCTATTCGTTAAAATCATGGTTCCGCTGTAAGAATCAACATTTATTTTGCCTCTGGAGACACATATGGGGCACACCAGGGGTAAAGTAAGCTGATTGCCTGTAGTAAAAGATGTATTAGTACAATGATCCAGTAATTCAATGGTGTCTGTTACTGATAAAGCTGAAATAGAAAACTCGTTGTTTAATTAATAGAACTTGAATGCTCCAGATACCATGGGATTTGAGGACATAACTTTTGCTCTTAACGTATACAACTATGGGATTAATTGACTAGTCATCATGAGATCCAAAATCCACTAAGAATGAAGTAGATTAAGAATGGCTGGAAAACAGATTGTTAATAATTATGTGATGAAAGAGACAACAATAAAAATGATTATGCAGTATTTGCTGAGCAAACCTCTCCATTGCCCATCCTTTCTCAAATGGAGGGTTCTGACATTGATTAATAAGGTGGTAAAGGAATAAAATTTACTCTGAATTGTGTGAATACCACTAGCAAGGTAATTGCAAAAATGAATGTGATTTCCAAACAATTATTTTCCAAACCAAACCTAGCAATTAGTTTCAAGGAAGCATTATTGTGGCCAAGTTCCATTTATAAATTTGAATTAATTACAAAGGGCACAGGATCAATAAATAATACTTTATTCACTAGGTGCATCAAAGGAAAGACATCAACCAATTTCCCATGGAGATTTATTTCTAATGCGGTATTTCCTTGATCATAACAGTGCAAAAATTGAGACAGTCTACCTCTTTGTGCCTACACTATGATGAGAAGCAATACAATGATCAGCAAAAAATGATCAATTTTGGAAGTCTGCAATTTGAAGCTTCACATCTCCATCGTTGAAGTTAGATCGCAATGGATAGCCAAAACTACCCAATGTGATTCTTAAGAGTAACTGCCTCTCAGATGATGTCCTAAGTTTGAAACTATTCATTGCTAAAGATCTTAAGTTAAAAGATGTTAAATGCAAATTGAAGTTGATTAGTAGTGCTCCATCCACGCTTTTCAGTGTTTGTGTAAATGTGTGCTTTCCCCGCAAAACGGTTAACTGCTACAGGTCAGGTAGGGTATGTGTTTCAATCTAGACCTATGCAAAAGTGGTATTTAAACTGATCTGCAACCATATTCTTAATAGACCAGTAATAAATACTACCTTTACCAACAGAGCTCATCTCATGAACGAATATCAGTTTGCACAGTTCTAGTTTCATCTTGATGTTTGAAACTTGACCATTTTGTAGAATGGACAAAGGATATTGATAATTAGAAAATGTTTACTGATCATCCCTCCATTTTACAATATCCCATTTAGTTGAAACTATTTTTCACTAATTTTCTAACAGGCTATTAGGATTCGGATATATCTATCATACATAAGCTACCTACAATAAAACCAATTTGAAGTTTTTAAACATGCTAAAGAATTTATCACTCTACATTATCTGTTTGCTCTGACAGCAATGATTCTTTCAAGAGGTTTCTCTTTGGTATGTGATTTCAATAATGATTTTAATCCTTTGTGTCATCTGGTAGATCACGATGCATTCAGATACAATTGGGTTTTGAAAAGAAATAGGCTTTGTATAGATATTGGTCTTCCAGGGTACACATTTTCTATTAAAAAGCACTTCCAATCTTTTGGGCATTGCTAGGCAGGATTTCTCCCCACTACAATGGAAATTTGTCCTGAGTTCACTGCAAATTGCTTCTTTATAGAATACATTCCGGTTAGTAATCTCTGCCTATATAGTTTCAAACTTTTTGATGGATGGACTGAAATATTTTCCTGTTTAAGTGCAGGCAAAATTCTTCGGGTGTAACGAACGCCGAATTTAACGTCCGGATAAACCACAGCCAATGCAAACCAGATCGCAGTAAGATTAACCATTTACTGTTCACTCTTCACATTAACATATGGTGAAAACTGTTGATGAAACAATACAAGATTGATACAGTATTTGTTCCTTCCTTAATATCACATTTCAAGTGTAAATACTTGCAAAGGTGACTATAACTACATTACACTAAGGTGCAGTATACAGGGAGAGTTTACCTGCTCCATTGACTACTTTAAATACACTTCCATGCAAACTATCCGCGACTCTTTAACTAACGAAAGCATAAACATTATCTACCGTCGTTACTTCTAACAGGATCGGCATTAACATCTTAGTTCAATATATCGATTATCTATTAACTTACAGCGTTGCTCTCACTGTGATTTCTCATGCCTGCAAAACTGCTTCTGCTCAGGTGAGCCTCGTGGAAAGCCCCCACCCTCGTGCTAATTTCAAACCGGTGTTTTCCCACAAGACACGGCGAAACCGGATGTGACGTCATCGCATGCCGATATATTTTACATGCAATGAATATACTTTAAACACTCCTAATTCTAACTAGAAAATACTATTGAATGAATTACTAAGTGAAAATATTATAAACTAAATAACTGTCGTAAAGACAGCACACTCCCCGCTTGACCTTCGTAAGGTCACAATGAGCAGAGTACAAACTTAGTCTCTTAATCAGTCATTGGGTAGAAGTAGAATAACTTCTGTAACTGGCCCTTGGTAAATTTTCACATCGCCTTGGTCGGTAGTCTTCAATTCGATCTTCCTGACATGTCCATCCCCGCTAGGGAATGTAGCAGTGATTCTGGCCATTGGCCAGCTGTTGCGGGTGGCTTGCTTGTCCCTGAGCAGGACTAAGTCTCCAACTTGAAGATTCCTGCGGGGTTCTGTCCACTTTTGTCTCTGTTGCAACAAAGGTAGATATTTTTGTCTCCAGCGAGGCCAGAACTGATTTGCCAGAGTCTGGACTTGTCTCCATTGCTTTGTGTACAAATCCTTGTCTGAGAAGTCTCCTGGTGGAGGAGGTGCTCCTGCCTTCTGCGTAAGGAGCGTTGATGGCGAAAGTATAAAGGGGTTTTCTGGGTCAGAAGACACAGGTAGGAATGATTGTGCGTTTATAATGGCTGTGACCTCTGCCATTAGGGTGCACAGTACCTCGTGGGCCAATCGGGTGCGTTGCTGCATCTCAGGTTTCCTTTTCTGGGTTTTCCGTAAGGACGTGAACCGTTTGACTGCCTGCTCTTTGTTATCTGGTGAGCGCTGGCGTGGTTCTCTGAAGGGTAATGGGGCAACCCCATTATTTGCTTCATCTCTGAAGACCTTGGTGTCTTTGGGTTTTAAAGAAATGGTATCTTGAGCTGATTGTGCAAGTTTGTTTCCGTGCTCGGTTTGAACGAAAACTGACTGGCCTAGCGTCTCGTCGGTTACTTTACGCTTGGTAATGTCTTGTTGTGCTTCTTTAGGGTACACCTCAGTGAGGCAGATCTCGGAACAAGAACGGCTTGACTGAGTTTGACCGCAAACTTCTGTACAGTTCGAGCTGACAATTGTTGTCCTGGAGTGAACCTCTCCCTCCCCGCCGTCCTGTTGTGGGGGTGAAGGAGCGTTGTCGGTTCTTTCATTCTTGACTTCATCACGGAGCCGTGAGGGTAAATTTCCTTCCTCGTATGGATGTGATGCAATCGTGACTCTCTGAGGTTCCTCGTAGCTGGGGAAGTTATCGAATACGTATGGAGAGGGGAGACGAGCCTGCCTGTCTATTTGAGATTGTACATAGTCGCTTGTGCGCTCCAGTCTGGTCCTTTCTAAAGTAGATCTTGCTTCGGTCAGATCACGCGACCCTTCAGCTTCTTTTATGTACTTTGCTTCCGCCATGGCAGCTTCTTCTTCTCTTTCTAGCTGCAGCATTTGCAACTCTGTCGATATTTTTGCCATTTCCAACTGGATTTCGGCTTCTCTGGCAGCCTCTTCTCTTTGTCTGGCAGCCTCTTCGGCTTCTCTGGCGGCCCTTTCTTTCTGGATTACGGCTTCTCTGGCAGCCTCTTCTTTCTGGATTACGGCTTCTCTGGCGGCCCTTTCTTTCTGGATTACGACTTCTCTGGTGGCCTGTTTCATTTTCAAAACTGCTTCTTGTTTGGCGTAATGCAGCCGCACCTTGGCGGCTTCTGCCTTGGCTCTTGCCTGTGTGGACTTACTTGATGTCGGTTTACTGCCCTTGTCGCTGGGCGCCATCGACTTGATCCCGGATCGAGCTGACATTGCAGCACTTGGAACACCTGATAACGCCCGGGTGGGCTTACTTGATGTCGGTTTACTGCCCCTGTCGCTGGGCGGCGTCGACTTGATGCTGGATTGAGCTGACATTGCAGCACTTGAAACACCTGATAATGCCGCTTTTTCACTGTAACGTTCTCCTTCGGGTGTAACGAACGCCGAATTTAACGTCCGGATAAACCACAGCCAATGCAAACCAGATCGCAGTAAGATTAACCATTTACTGTTCACTCTTCACATTAACATATGGTGAAAACTGTTGATAAAACAATACAAGATTGATACAGTATTTGTTCCTTCCTTAATATCACATTTCAAGTGTAAATACTTGCAATGGTGACTATAACTACATTACACTAAGGTGCAGTATACAGGGAGAGTTTACCTGCTCCATTGACTACTTTAAATACACTTCCATGCAAACTATCCGCGACTCTTTAACTAACGAAAGCATAAACATTATCTACCGTCGTTACTTCTAACAGGATCGGCATTAACATCTTAGTTCAATATATCGATTATCTATTAACTTACAGCGTTGCTCTCACTGTGATTTCTCATGCCTGCAAAACTGCTTCTGCTCAGGTGAGCCTCGTGGAAAGCCCCCACCCTCGCGCTAATTTCAAACCGGTGTTTTCCCACAAGACGTGGCGAAACCGGATGTGACGTCATTGCATGCCGATATATTTTACATGCAATGAATATACTTTAAACACTCCTAATTCTAACTAGAAAATACTATTGAATGAATTACTAAGCGAAAATATTATAAACTAAATAACTGTCGTAAAGACAGCACAGTGGTCATTAACTGGGAGCTTAAGGAGATCCTTGGGAAAGGGGATTGGGGCAATAATTTTTATGCAGTTGTGGGAGAGATATCAAACTCTCAGCCTAAAATCTTGGTTGAGGCAGAAACATTTAACACACTCAAGAAGTACCTTGGTGAGCAGTTGGTGTGCGTGCCTATGTGGCTACAGATCAAGAGAAGTAATATGGGACTGGACATGGATAGGTCTTTCTTGCACCAAATGTCTTCTTTCTATTCCATGATATGCCCTGCAGCTATGACAATACACAAACAATGACATTCAATCAACCTAGTGTACTCTATTCCTGTTTATGAGGTTTTTTTGGGGTGTAAATGTGCTTTCTGTGCTTTAAGGCTACATGATTATTCCTTCTTATCCAATTTAAAGTAAAAAGTAAATGACTTTCTAAACACTAGCTACTATCTCTTTCAGGAAGAAAACTCTGCAGAATGTTTGGGAGTAGAAATTAAAGCAGATGTAACCAACACATTCATTTGCATTACATTTATACAAACAATAATCTCTTATAACACAGCTGAAGTAATAGATAGCCATCTTCTACGTGGACAGTATAGGATGCTGTTCCGGCAGTGATCTGAAAATACACTTGTTTTTCCAGTGAAAAGATGTATACATTATCCTCTTGATGAACTTTTCAAATACATTTCACATTATTTCTGCTTGATAAACCCTCAGAATTCTCACGCCATTCTCTGAATCAAAGTAAAATAAATTTTAGATGGGTCATTTAATCAGTAAATGTCTGTGTGCCATCACAAACCTCTTCTTGCAATCTTTAGAAACAAGCCGTTTGAGTAATAGAAACAGAAAATCCTGGAAATACTCAGTAGGCCAGGCAGCATCCATGGAATGAGAGAGTTTCAGGCGAACGACCCTTTGTCAGAACTGGAGAGTGAGCTTCTGTTAGAAATTTGACTTTAGTTGCTGCCAGGGTTGTCTATCTATGAATGCAAATCTCATGTTTAACTGTAGTTCCATTATAATCTAATTTCAAACCATACAGAAACTTAAATGCACCATTTTAAGGACTAATTCCAGCGAGTACACATTCTCACAAAATCATTTCTATAACATTCCGTCAAATTTAATTGTGAAAATATGAACATATTTTATAAAGCAAGTATATTTTCAATCTGAATATTTTGTATCCTAAAGCGTGTATCCATCTTCAGACAATAAGACATAAGGGGTTGAATTAGGCCATTTGGCCCTTCTTTACTTTGTCAGTCCCCTGAGATCGAGAATGACATTTCCATTCCAGTTCTATGGGTGCTTAGGTATCTGAACGAACCTATATATGAGCTTAAGACTCTTCCACAAATAGGGAGCAATCAGGTTGGTAGTTGTGAAGTGGTGCACAACCTCGATATACTGCTGATGCACAGGCTACAGAATCTGTGTACTATCCTCAATGCTTCTCCACACAGCAGTCAAATGTCAAACAGGACACCGTCTTTTCCTCCACCCCAAAGGATGTTTGAGCACATATTTTCACCTGTCTGCTTGCCAGTCTCTCTTGGCTATTGCATAAATCTGAACCGAATGCCTAAGGAGTCAGGTATGTCCAACCAGTGTGTGAATGTGTCAGGTATGTGAATGTTTCAGGTCTCGGGTGAGTCCAGAGAGTCAGGTGTCAGGTATGTGAATGTTTCAGGCCTCAGGTGAGTCCAGAGAGTCGGGTGTCAGGTATGTGAATGTTTCAGTTGTCAGGTGAGTCCAGAGAGTCGGGTGTCAGGTATGTGAATGTTTCAGTTGTCAGGTGAGTCCGGAGAGTCGGGTGTCAGGTATGTGAATGTTTCAGTTGTCAGGTGAGTCCGGAGAGTCGGGTGTCAGGTATGTGAATGTTTCAGTTGTCAGGTGACTCCAGAGAGTCGGGTGTCAGGTATGTGAATGTTTCAGGTGTCAAGTGACTCCAGAGAGTCAGGTGTTAGGCATGCAACTGTCAGGTGTCAGCTGAATCCGGAGAGTCTGCTGTCAGGTACGTGAATGTTTTAGGTGTCAGGTGAGTCCGGAGAGTCGGATGTCAGGTATGTGAATGTTTTATGTGTCAGGTGAGTCCAGAGAGTCGGGTGTCAGGTATGTGAATGTTTCAGGTTTCAGGTGAGTCTGGAGAGTCGGGTGTCAGGTATGTGAATGTTTTAGGTGTCAGGTGAGTCTGGAGAGTCGGGTGTCAGGTATGTGAATGTTTTATATGCCAGGTGAGACCGGAGAGTCGGGTGTCAGGTATGTGAATGTTTTATATGTCAGGTGAGACCGGAGAGTCGGGTGTCAGGTATGTGAATGTTTCAGGTGTCAGGTGAGTTCATAGAGTCGGGTGTCAGCCATATGAATGTTTCAGGCGAGAGATGAGTCCAGACAGTCTGATAGATGTTCCAAGGTTGTGTAAAGAGCAAATGGCATCTGCAGTGGACCTGTTGCTTTGGTAGGCAAATTTAAGTATTTGTAAGGTCAAGACTTAAAGCTGAGACTGTTGGCCTGGGAAATAACATTAACTTTGGTTTACTGGCCCTCTCCTGTGAATCAGAGTTGAAGAAGGTCAATAACATTAATGTCACCATCTCAGAGGACCTTTCCTGGAGACATCATATAAATCTAATTGCAAGGAAAGCACAACTGCACCTCTACTTCCTTAGGATTCTGCAGAGATTCAGCTTGTCATCTCCAACTTTTATAGATGTGTGGTGGAAAGTGTGCTGACTGGCTGCATTATGGCCTGGTATGGGAACACCAATGCCTTTGAGCAGAAAATCCTGTAGAAGGTAGTGGATTCAGCCCAGTCCATCACGGGTCAAGCTCTCCCAACCATTGAGCATATCTACGTGAAATGTTGCCATAGAAAAGCAGCATCCATCATCAGAGGTCCTCACCACCACATGCTCTTATCTTGCTGCTGCCATCAGCTGGAAGGTACAAGAGCCTCAGGGTTTATTAACCCCTCCTGTGAATCTGAAAGGCTTTTGTAGAGACAATACCTCGTTCTTGCAGGTGTCGAAAGAATATAATCATGCTCTTTGGTGGATGGAATTGAAGCAAAGACAACTTTCCAAATGGGGAAAGGTTTCAAAAATCCAAGGAGCAAAGGGACTCGGGTGATGTTATGCAGGATTCCCTAAAGACAGACAGAGCTGGTGGTATAAATGGCAAATGCAATGTTACCATTCATTTCAAGAGAACTAGAATATAAGTTAGATAAGGCCCTTGTGGCTAAAGGGATCAGGGGGTATGGAGAGAAAGCAGGTACAGCTTTCTGAGTTGGATGATCAGCCATGATCATACTTGAAGGACCGAATGGCCTACTCCTGCACCTATTTTCTATGTTTCTATAAAATCAAGGATGTAATACGGAGGCTTTATAAGGCACTGGTGAAGCAATATTTGAAGTATTGTGAGCAGTTTTGGGCCCCTTATCTAAGAGGATGTGCTGACATTGGAAAGGGTTCAAAGACGCCCACAAAAATGATTCTAGGATGGAAAGGTGTGTTATTTGAGGCCTGTGCTTGCTGGAATTTAGATGAATGTAGGGGAATCCCAATTAATTCTGTTGAATGTCGGAAGTCCTATATAGATTGGATGTGGAGAGAATGTTTCCTGTTGTGGAGGAGTCTAGGAGCAGAGGGCATAACCTCTGAATAGAAGCACATCCATTTAGAACTGTTACATAATCAGCAACAATGAATATAGAATAGAGTCAAGATTTTATAAACAAACATATAACATTTATTAAATTCTGCTCAACAATAGCGAAAAAGTATTCAAACAACTAACTTAACTGGAAGTTAACTGCTATACGGCAACTCTGGAATAGTCCTTAAAGTGGTAAATTCAAACACAGTCTTAAAGTGGTAAATTTGAAAGTCCAAGTGATTTATACAGTCAATTAGGAGAGACTTCCCTGAAGTAAAGAATTTTTCGATGTCGTGACGTTACTACTGGTCCCAGCCAAAATATGCCTTGTCCAAAGGATTTATGACAAAGGAAATAAAATGGTTTAAAGAATTGACCTTCTGGAGGGGAGACACTGCACCAAACCTTTCTGCTCTTGCAGAGGTTATCTCAGATGCAATCCACTATTCTTGAACGAAGAATCAATAAGGTCGATCCTTTATAAAACCGCTGAATGACATCAACTTTCTCCACTTCTTTCTTCACTCTCCAATCCTGGACTGTAAAGGAAAAATCATATGTGCAACACACAAACTGGCAGCGATTGACAAAACTACCAGCACCAATCATTGCACCTTAAAATAGAAAGCAAATTTCCATTTTAAAATGAAACTGCATCATGAGACGAATACGCAGCAAAACTAAAAACTAATGAAGTAACCAACGAACCAAACAACACAAAAACTCCTGCGTCACAGCAGGGCTTTCCCATTTTATACCTGTTGGAACAGGCCATCACATGACCTCACACTGGCGGGAAAATTACATCACCCTACCATCACAAGACCATTACACCATGCTCACAAGATACTCAATTACATCATGGTCATAAGATAGTCACATGATACCCACGGGGTATGTAACAGAACAGAGGTGAGGAGGCATTTCTTTGGCCAGAGGGTGGTAGATCTGTGGAATTTTTTTTTGCCACAGCCACCTGGGGAAGCCAGATCATTGTGTATTTAAAAAAGAGGTTGATAGATTCTTGATAAGTCAGGGTGCGAAAGGTTATGGGAAGAAGGCAGGAGAATGGGCTGAGAGGGAAATGGATCAACCATGATCAAAAGATGTAACAGATTTATTGAGGTGAATGGCCTAATTCTGCTCCTGTCTTATGGTTTTAAGTGCAAGCTGTAGCTTAAAATCTCTGAAGCATACGGGAGCCAAGTATCTCCATCACTGGGAAGATATCTGAGCTTAAATCACAATTAAAAGTACTATATCAGAGACCTTTTCTTTAAATGAAGGTTGCAATTGTTCAGACTATTACAGACTCTTTCTATTCACTGGATCTGTGAAGGTTTCAGCTTTCCCAAAGGCTCTATAGCAGTTGTAATCTTCCATAAGCTCTTGCCAGGACAATCAGGAACAACAACAGCAATTTATTTTTACATAGAAGCTTTAACACAGTAAAATGCCCCAAGGCATCTCACAAATGCACTTACAAAATAATTTGACAGAGCCATGTAAAAACAATGCAGAACAGGTGACTGAAAGCTTCTTCAAAGAGTTAGCTGATAGGATTTTCATCTGAAATTTTAAAAATAGGTAGGTTTTAGGAGGAGACCCAAACATTAGGTTTGCCAATGACAGACTAATTAAAATTACTCATGAGCAAGATGCCAGAATTGGAGAAGCACAGATGCTTCAGAGGTTTGTTAGGCTGGTGAAAATTACAGAGATACAAGGGCCAAGGCCATGGGGATTTTTCAAAACAAGTGTGAAAATGTTAGAAATGAACCCGATACTTACCTAGAATCTAATGCACAAGTATGATGCAGGAATGGATTCTGCTGCAAGAAGGTGACAGATATTTTACGCTTACAGTATGAGTTATTGAGGGAGGCTGGCTGGAACCAACACCAAAATGTAACAAAGGCACAGATATGGATTTCAGCAGCAGATGTTTTAATTACCAAAGTTGGGCAATGTTACAAAAATATAAATAGATATCTGGGTAATAATGCAGATGTGTGGATGGATTTCAAGTTCAAGTTTATTGTCGTTCAACCATACATGTGTATACAGCCAAATGAAACATTCTTCCTCTGGGACGAAGGTGCAAAACACAGTACATACTGCATAGTCACACACAACACATATAATTATGGTCCAGCATATACAGTCACAGAGTAATATTTGCACAAGTCCTTGAGTGGCATGGCTTGAAGATTGACAAGTTGACATAAAGTGTGAGCTGGATGTTTATTTAAGACAGTATAATGCTGCTGGCACTGTTGTAATAAAACAAGCCGTCGTATAAAGATGTGAAACGGCAGCAATAAAATATGAAAGTTGGCCAGCGCAGGATGAGAGTGTCGTCTATGAGTTGGGGAGTGGGGGACATGGTGACTACTGGGGATTCAGACAGCGAGTACGCGTGTGCTGGGAGGCAGCAGGGTGTTATGAAATCAAACACCCTTGGGGAAGAGGTTCTTGCCTGACATTTCTGGTTCCTGTACTGCAGAACCTTCTGCCTGGCAGCAGGATGTCAAAGAGATTGTAGGAAGGATGGGAGGTGTCTTCGACAACGCTGGAGGTACTGCCTATGTAGCATTTCTGATATATTTCCCAATTGGTGGAAGAGAGACCCTAATGATGCTTTCAGCAGTCCTTACATTGCAGGGTCCTGCAAGGAGTTCATATCAGGTTGTGAATAATGTCAATAAAACATGTTGAAATACACAGCAGGATGGGCAGCATCTGAACAGACACGATGTTGGAGATAATTTGGTTTGGGTTTAAACAAATGATGGGAAAAGGGATCAAGCTTGTGTCAGTACTTAATAGGATGAAAGTTTTGTTCATCTAGCATATGTTAGAAAATAAGTCCAGAAGGTAGCATTTGGTACAAGAAGAAAAAATGTTGGAAATGATAAATAGGTTAAGCAGCATCTGTAAAGAAAGAAGCAGTATTAATGCTTAACTTAGATGACATTTCATCTGTTGTGTCTCAGACCAGAGGACACAGTCTCAGAATAGACAGGAGTCCTTTTAGAATGGATATGAGGACAAATTATTTTATCCAGAGAGTGGTGAATCTGTGGAATTCTTACAGACAGCTGTGGAGGCCAAATCTTTATGTATATTTAAGGCAGAGATTAATAGATTCTTGAACAGTCAGGGCATGAAGAGATATGAGGAGAAGGCAGGAGATTGGGGCTGAGAGGAAAATTGGATCAGCCATGATGAAATGACGGACCAGACTCGATATACCAAATGGCCTAATTTTGCTCCTATATCTTATGATCTTATGTACTCAAAGTGTTAAGTTGGTGTGTCTCTCTCCTCAGATGCTAATCTGACCTGAATTTAGATTTTAATAATTTGGGCCAGCATTTATCACCCATTCTTTAACACCCTTTAAATTGTAATAGTGAGCTACCTTCAATATTCTTCTTTTTCTTCTTGGGCCCTTTGTTCCCAGTGGAGCAGAGGTCATCAATGACCTCCCACCTTTAACATTGTGATTGGTTTATTGTCAAATATACTGAGATAAAATGAAAAGCTTTGATATTTGTGCTATTCAGACAGATCACATCATGTTTACATTAAAGTGACTAAAAGAAATCTGAAGACAGAATATGTTATTGTAGTTAGAGAAAGTGCAGTGGTAGACAAATAACCTGCAATTCCCTCCAATATTAAGTGCTCATGGCAAGACACAGCCAAATATGGGCTACATTTTTCCATTAAAATGGTGGATGTATACACACAGCGGCCTCTCGGGGGCCAACCGAGGGTGCTTTTTTTTCCTTGTTAAATGTGTTTTTATACATAGTAAGCTATTCTTTACTCCAATAATTATCTGCATAGCAGGTCCGTTGCATCAGTGAACTGCTTGTTCTTCAGAGTAGCTTGCCGAGGTGTCGTAAGAGCCGGCTGGTGGTTCGGAAGAAGTGAATTGGTCCATCAGGCCAGAGACGTCGAAGCAGGAGAAGCTGATTGGGTTTGGAAAAGCTGACCTGCGTGGAAACAGTGCTGTTGCCTGCTACTCGAAGGCACCGAAGCTTGTGCCTTCGAGTTGATGCAAAGGCAGTGTGCACTGAAACCATGGCCGTCTTAGAAGTTCATTTTGCGATCGTAAGACCCTGTTGGACATAAATTGCCACATAACTTCGTCCATTGTTTGGTGATGAGACAGGCGGTGAGGCAGCAGTGTCACCTCAGTTGTAGCTAGGTCTAGACCTCAGTTCCCGGGCTTGTGTTGTAGGGTGGAGTCGAGGCTTGGTTGTGAGTGGCCTCTGTTGGTGCTGCCATCCACTGGTGAATCAGTGGAATTACAGGCTGGACTGCTAGGAACCATCAGTTTGCTCAGGAATTTGGTCTAAGAATTGGTTTTCTGATGTGACTATGTTTTTCTTTTCCTTTCTCATTATTTTGAGCACAGACGCATGATTTTGCACCTTGGCCCCAGAGAAAAACTATCTCATTCGGGCTGTAGCCATGTGTGGTTTGAAATGACAATTAAGCTGGATTTAATTTGATTTGACTTCCCGTACCTCAGGGGCCACTCTGCTGAATTCACTAGTGCCTTCTATGAACAATCAGGATCTTTCATCGATTGAGGAAAAGTGGATTTGAAAATTAGTATCTTACACCTGGCACCAGCATAGAGCATAGAATTTCTAATGCATGTAAATTATTTTGTAAATAGAGTTGATCCTTGATCCTTGAGAACATTACAACACAGTACAGGCCTTCAGCCCATGATGTGCCATCTGTTTAACCTACTCAAAGATAAATCTACATTACCTTACATTTTTCTGTCATCCATGTACCTATCTAAGAGTCTCTTAAATGTCCCTAATGTAACTCTGGCAGGGTGTTTAACACACCCACCACACTGGTGGGGGTGTAAAAAAAAAGACTTGCCTCTGACATCCCTACCCTCTACTTTCCTCCAATCAACTTAAAATTATGCTCCCCTTTTCTACCCTGAGTAAATGTCTCTGGTTATCCACTAGATCTATGCCTCTCATCATCTTGTAAACCTCTATCGTCACCTCTCATCCTACTTCACTCCAAAGAGAAAAGCCCTAGCTTGCTCTGTTTAGCCTTGTAAGACATAGTCTCTAATCTAGACAGATCATGAGGATTATACAACCTTATGATCTTCAGGGCAGCTGTAACCCTTACTCTCCTGCATGACTTTGCTGAATTCTGGACAACCCTGGACAGGAAGCTCAAGGCATTGGAAAGTTCCCACCTGCACTGTATCCACAAAATCCTCCAGATCTACTGGAAGGTGGAATGAAATGATGTTAGCACCCTTTCCCAGATCAAGATATCTATCATTGCTTCCCTAACTGCTTTCAATCCACTCCTTTGGAAGGGCCACAGTGTTCCCATTCCTGCCACCAGCCTCGTGAAACATACACTATTCTGAGCCCTGTCACAAGACTAAAATTAAGAGGACTGATGCACCATCAATAACTCACACTGAGACGTAAGGCGAGATATCGGCTTTTATTGACTGGAAGAAGGAACCAGGAGTGAGTGTCCATCATACTATGTCCTGGAGACTGAGGCCGAGCGTCAGGCCTCAGATCGCCTTTATACAGGGGCCTGTGGGAGGAGCCACAGGAGCAGTCAGCAGGGGGCGTGTCCAGGCAGGCACATAGTTCACCACAAGGACAGAGGAGGTGATTTGACAATGTGCTCAAAGCCTCCTTCAACTCTTGACCTCCTCACCAACTTATGGAAATCTCTGTCCGATAACAGTTCAAAGAGGGAGCATTTTGGATGGTATGGGGCAACTCAAGTCTACATATCACGAAAATTCAGTCTTGTGGAAATGGCAGGAGTGTATCACCTTACAAACTATACACTCAAGTACCCTCTCCTGATCCAGCTGTGGAAAGCCTACAAATTTCCATGCTGGCTCAGAGCTCATAGAACTGGAGGAATGGAAGTAATCATCTTTGATCTCAAGGAAACGGCATAAAGAAACTGGGTAGATAAAAATGGAATCAAACAAGTGTATATCCATGCTTAACAAATAACTAATTACAGATCTTATTGAAGTAACAGCTTTCTATCTGTAAGAGATTAGGTTGCTGCTTCTGTTTAGAATCTGTTTACATATATAATTGATGAAACGCTATACAGTACAGCTCCTATGTACTCACTTTGGAGTTCCTTCAAATAAACACTAAAATACTACTGTTAGCACTAGTGCAAATCTTTCCCTTTAGTAGGTGGTTGCCATATGACAGCGAGTAGACAGATTGACTGGCTGCAACAACAGGCTTGCACTCAACATCAGCAAGACTAAGGAATTGATTGAAGACTTCAGGAAAGGAAGGTCAGGAGAACACGCAACCAGTCCACACCGGAGGTGGATCAGAGGTGGAAAGGGTGAGCAGCTTCATGTTCCTGGTCCCAAACACCATAGTGTTAATACATAAAAATCAAATTAAATGGTTCATGATTTTAGTATTTGCTTACTGTCAGGTTAGAATGAACTCATCTTCAGTGTTTCGAAGCTCTTTCTCCAAGCTCAGTTTACCACATTTGTCAAAGGAAACCTTATTCTTATATCAGTGTTGACACATGATCTATGAAGTTCATGAAAGGTGCTAGTAAGGGATCTATATAATTTCTTATCAGTAAAAAACAGAGGCAGTTTAAGTAATTCAATTCTAAAGGAATAGTTATATGAAGAACTACCATTGGTTGGAGGATTAGGTCTGCAAGAGTTTACGGAGGATTATGCTGGTGTGGAGCTTGCAAGGATTACAACTTTGGTGCAAATATTAATAAATTGGTGCCAGCCTGCTGGATTCTAGTTAGTAAATACCCCTTGTATCCTTGCAGCAGTCACCGTAATCCGATGCTGTATTATGAACGCAAAAGTTGGATACTTACTGATAATTCTGAATAGTCAATTCAGATTTATTATCACTGACTTACATGACATGAAATTTGTTTTCCAGCTGAACAATGTGAAGACATGAAATTACTACAAATGACAATAAATAAATAATAGTGAAAAAAAGAAAATAAGGAGGTGGTGTACGTGGAGTGTTCAGAAATCCAATGGCAGATGGATGGATACTGTTTCTGATTCATTGAATGCTGGTCTTCAGGTCCTGTATCTCCTCCCTGATGGTAGTAATAGGAGGGTATGTCCCAGAATGTGAGGACTCTTGGTGTAGGATGTCCTCTTCTTGAGGCACTGCCTCTTGATGTTGGAGAGGCTTGTGCCCGCGATGGAACTAGCTGAGTCTACAACCCTCTTGCAGGCTCGTGATCCTGTGCATTGGAGGCTCCATACCATGCAGGGATGCAATCAGTCAGAATATTCTCCCCTGTCCATCTTTAGAACTGTGCTAGAGTTTTTAATGACATACAAATTATGCTCAAACAGCCAATGATGTAGAACTACCAATGTGCCTTCTTCATGATCCCATCGGGGCATTTGTCACTGAGCAGGGACTTGGAAATGCTGACCACTCAATGAAGACTGGCGTGTGTTCTCCTGACCGTCTTTTGGTGAAGTCCACAATCATTTCCTTAGTCTTGCTTTCGCTGAGTGCAAGGCTGTTGCAGGACCTCGCAAGCAGCCAATCCGTCTAACTCCTGAATGCTCACACATCACCATCTGAGATTCTACCAAAAACATTGGAGCCTTTGACGAATTTATAGATGGTGTTTGAACTGTGCTTAGGCATAGTCATGATTGTAGAGTGTGTAAAGCAGTTGACTATGCATGCATCCTTGTGACTTGCCTGTGTTGAATGTCAGGAAGATACTATTACTGATCTTCACTGACTCCTGATAGGGAAGTGGCAGAGGAAGGTAGAGAAACCCACCATGATTGAAGTGTGGTGATTAATATTGAGGGAGTGGCGGTCAATTCCGGTTTGCTCATAACTTAGTGTGTTTTCCTTTATTCCAATGGTACGGTCATGCTATGCACAGCTGATGTCTCTGTTATTGATAAAATCTCAGATGGTGATGAGGAGATTCACAGGCAAGGGATGATCAGGTGGTTGTTGCTGGAACATCACTCAACCTCACACTCGATGTCAGTGAGAGTAAGGAATCGATTGTGGTTTCAGGTTGGGAAGTTGGGGAAATATGCACCAATGATTGAAGTTCAGCATTGAAAACAGTGAGCATCTGCAAGTTCCTGGATGTCAACACTGGAGGATCTCTCCTGAGCCCAATCTACTAACGCAATCACAAAGAAGGCACACAGTGGCTTACTTTGGTAGAAGGTTGAAAAATTGATACATCACCAAAGATACTTGCAAAATTCTATAGCTATACAATAGTTTAGAATATTCTGCCTGTCTTTATCACAGCTTGATATGGGCGCTCTAGTACACAGGATCAAAATAGGCTCCAAAGAGTTATAGGTGCAGCTATTGCCACAACCATTCATACAAGAGAAAATTATCAAGAGACAGTGCATCCGGAAGGTGCCATACATCATTAAGGACCCTCACCACCTGAGACATGCTCTCTTCTCATTATTAACATTGGGGAGATGAGTAGGAATTTCTTTAGCCAGGGTATGTTGAACCTATGGATTTCCATAGACTGCTGTGGAGAACAAGACAGTTCGTATATTCAAAGCCGAGTTTGATAGATTCTTGATTAGTAAAGGTGTCAATGATTTTTGTGAAGAAAGCAGGAGAATGTGATTGAAGGAAAAATAAATCAGCTATGATCAAATAGCAGAACAAACAAACAAGCATAGGTCACCCTAAAAGCACGGGGAACTTCTTTTTTAAATGCTGTAGAGCAGGCAGGTTAAAAAAATGTGAGCAGTGCACAGACAAAGCAGCCAAACTGTGGGAAACTATTGCACATATAGTTGGGAACTCCTTAAAGGTCTGTTTGTCCAGTTCAGGAATCCCATTCACCCATGAGATGGTTGTTCGTAAATGGATCAAACAGACACATAGAAATGGGTTTTTGGCTCTCAATTCTTTCACCGTCCGACAATGTTATACCTTTCCATTAGTGGTACAATGGTGAGTTGGCCTTAGCAAGTGTCCAAATATGGTTTCTCTCTCTCTCCCTCCCTACATTTGCAAGTCTTGTATGGTCCCATTTCATTCTGTCAGCTTGGTACTGGCTGGCATTAGTACAAAAAGAATCTATGGCCTTCTGATGGCTCCATTTCTCCTTGACACTTGCAGAATTTTTTTTCAGACACCTTAATGGCCACACACGCCCCACTATGAGGTCAGTAAGTTATGACCATCAGAACTCCTTGCGAGTGGCCCCAAGGGAAGTGTTGGCTACTTGTGTTGTGGTGAAACTCCTGTGCAGTCCTCTGCAATGATGTTGATCATGTTGAGTGGTTCTAGCATCATACTTCACTATCTCCTTTATCCTTCAGGTTACAGTTCCCTGTGTATTCAGTGGTGCTACTCCAATGAGGATTTAAGCAGCTTATGCTTCTGCACATAAGGCAGCTACTGATGGATCTATTGATAATTAACAGTGGGTCATTTATGTGAGCTGAGTGCTTCCATACTGGTCCTGAGGTAATACAGTTCAAAGCACATTGTAAAATTTATTAACAGAGAACATGCATGTCACCACATACAGCACTGCGATTCTTTTTCCTGTGGGCATATTCACCAAAGTTATAGAGCAGTAACTGCAAATATAGTAAACAGTAATAAATAACAAGATAAATAGTCCTTGAACTGAGATCATTGGTTGTGGGAACACCAGAAATAGAATGGGTGTAGTTATCCTCATTTGTTCAGGAGCCTGATGGCTGAGGGTAGTTGATGCACCATCAATAACTCTCTCTGAGACGTTAAGGCGAGATATCGGCTTTTATTGACTGGAAGAAGGAACAAGCAGTGAGTGACCACCATACTACATCCTGGAGACTGAGAGGCCGGGCTCAGGCCTCAATCGCCTTTATACCAGGGTCTATGGGAGGAGCCACGGTCAGTGGGAGGGGCCACAGGAGCAGTCAGCGGGGGCGTGTCCAGACAGGTATATGTAGTTCACCACATTGACCCCTCCCCTTTGTTTTAAAAAGAGTCCCCATGTAGCAAAGTTTCTTACAGGTTAAGTCTATCAGGTGGTCGAATCTGTTGCTGCGATCTATGTAGCACCAGCTGTGATTGCACAGGTGCCGGTGGTGGTGATTGCACTGGAGACGGAGGTTGTGCTGGTTCCGGCCTAACTGGAGGTGTCAGCCCACTAGGCGTCAGTGATCCCTCACGCGTGTGCGAGGCACCTGGTATATGCACGTACGAGGCGCCCAGTATGGGAGTGTCGTGAGGAGTCTGTGTAGGGCTCGGTGTGCATGGTGTCACCTTGGGTACAGGGTCCATAGTTACCGTGGAGTGTTCGGGGTAGTGGTCTGCTGCTCCTGCGGGCGCCAGGTCGCGGACGGAGACAGTGTCGTCCCGCCCATCAGGTAAGACCACGTAGGCATACTGGGGATTCACATGTAGAAGGTGAACCCTCTTGACCAGCGGGGAGTATTTATTGCTCCTCACATGTTTCCGGAGCAGCACTGGCCCTGGGATGTCAGCCAAGCTGGTAGGGTGGTCCCAGTGGCAGACTTCCTGGGAGAAGAGAATAGGCACTCATGAGGGGTGGCATTGGTGGATGTACATTACAGGGAGCGGATAGAGTGGAGTGCCTCAGGGAGGACCTCCTGCCATCGAGAGACCGGCAACCCTTTTGACTTAAGGGCTAAAAGTGTGGCCTTCCACACTGTGGCATTCTCCCTCTCCACCTGTCCATTACCCCGGGGATTATAACTCGTGGTCCGACTAGTAGCAATGCCCCTAGCCAGCAGGTACCGGCGCAGCTTGTCACTCATAAAGGAGGACCCTCTATCACTGTGGATATAGCAGAGATATCCGAACAGAGTGAAGAGCTGGCGAAGGGCTTTTATGGCGGACGTGGTAGTGGTGTCGGGGCAGGGGATAGCAAAGGGGAACCGCAAGTACTCGTTGATAATGTTGAGAAAGTAGACATTGCGGTCAGTGGAGGGAAGGGGGCCCTTAAAGTCAACACTCAGTCGCTCAAAGGGGTGGGTTGCGCCGTTTCAGGACGGTAGAAGTGCGGTTTGCACTCAGCGCAGACTTGGCAGTCCCTAGTCATCATCCTGATGTCCTCAAGGGAGTATGGCAGGTTCCGGGCTTTCACAAAATGGTAAAATCGGGTGACCCCTGGGTAGCAAAGATCTGCATGGAGGGCGTATAGCTGGTCAAGCTGTGCGCTGGCACACGCTCCCTGGGGTAGGGCATCAGGGGGCTCATTGAGCCTTCCAGGCCGATACAGGATATCATAGTTGTAGGTGGAGAGTTCTATTCTCCACCGCAAAATTTTATCAGTTTTGATTTTGCCCCACTGTTGGTTGCGGAACATTGGGCGTAATAGGAAAAGAAGCCCAGGCACCGTCTGAGGGATTTGAGAGTGGTGGGAAGACGGAGTTCTAACAGGGAGCGCATACGGTTGGGATCAGGGCCAATGACCCTGTTTTCCATGACATACCCAAGGATAGTGAGTCAGGTGGTTCCGAACGCACACTTGTCCCTGTTATAAGTAAGGTTCAGGGCTTCGGCCACTTGGAAAAATCGTTGGAGGTTGGCGTTGTGATCCGGCCAGTCGGGACCACAGATGGTGATGTTATCCAGATAGGGAAATGTGGCCTTCAGTTGGCACTGGTCCACCATCCGGTCCATTTCCCTCTGGAAGACCAAGACACCATTTGTGACACCGAGTGGGACACGCAGGAAGTGATAGAGCCTGCCGCCTGCCTCGAAGGCGGTGTAGGGGCGGTCCTCTGGGAGGTTGGGGAGCTGGTGATAAGCGGATTTCAGATCTATTGTCGAGTACACCTTGTACTGAGCTATCTGGTTGACCACATCCGTGATGCGGGGTAGGGGGTACGTGTCAAGCTGCGTGAACCTATTGATGGTTTGACTATAGTCCACGACCATCCTATTTTTCTGCCCGGTCCAAACAACAACCACCTGGGCCCTCCAAGGATTTGTGCTTGGCTCAATGATCCCCTCCCTAAGCAGCCGGTGCACCTCTGACTGAATGAAGGCCCTGTCCCCCGCGCTGTACCTCCTGCTTTTAGTTGCCATAGGTTTACAGTCGGGGGTCAGGTTGGCGAACAGTGGTGGGGGGAGGGATATTGAGGGTGGAGAGGCTGCAAGTGGTGTCAGTAGCGCAGCTGTCGGCATGGTGCTGGGCGGGACGTGTGGTTCGGTGTGTGTGTGTGTGCCGTAACGGGGTATAAGGCGAAGACCCACCAAACTGAGGATTCCTGACTGTGAGTGGTGGGAGGGGCCCGTCATATGCCATAGTCACACTTTTGAGGTGGCTCTGGAAGTCCAGCCACAATAGCACAGGTGCGCACAGTTGAGGCATGACCAGTAGCGCAAAGTTCTGATATTCTGTGCCCTGCACCACCAATGTCACTACACAACCCACCCGGATGTCTGTGGAATGTGACCCAGAAGCCAAGGTGACCCTCCAGCTTACCGGCTGTGTCACGAGTCCACAGCATTGCGCTGTGTCCGGGTCAATAAAACTCTCAGTGCTGCCTGCGTCAAACAGGCAGCTAGTCCTGTGCCCCTCCAACAGGATGTCCATCATTGACCTTGCAAGCTGGTGTGGGGCGCTTTGGTCGAGGGTTACGGAGGCCAGAGTTGAACTGCCGTCTTGGTGCCCAATAAGCACCGGTGGGTGGGGGGCGGGGCATGATGACGCCGACAAAGATGGCCGCCCACATCCGGGCATGCAAGATGGCGGCCCCCATGCCTCACATGCAGCGCTGCCCAACCTCGCTCGTGATTTAGACTTACAGACCTTGGTAAAATGGCCCTTCTTCCCGCAGCTGGAGCAGGTCGCTTCTCGGGGGTGCTTTTCGAGTCCGCAGAAGTAACACTGCGCGGGCTTTTGACTGGCCGCAGCTGTGGTCGGGTTTGGGGAGTTTGTGGAATTGCGACTGGCGTTGGCAAATTCGCTCACGGGAACTGGCGGCAGCGGGGTCTGAGGCGTCCACAGAACCGGGGGGGGGGGGATCACGTGGCTGGACGGCGTCAGCGTTGTGCAGAGCAGCCTCCAGCATGTCGGCCGTCTCGATCACCGAGCGTAAGGTAAGATCGGCATTTTCCAGCAGCCGCTGACGCACATACACTGACCTGATCCCTGTAACAAAGGCGTCTCGTACCAAGTAAACTTTCGGGGTGACCCTCGAGAGGAGAATTCGGTGCATAACAGCGGGTTCAGTTGCACTAACCTCTTCAAAGTGTGATTGGAAGCATGCAAACCAGAGTTCAAAGTAAAGAGCTGCTTTAGGGTCTTGGGGGTCCAAATCCAATCTTTCCGGATGTAAAACGCTTTCCATGTTTTAAAACTTCCAGTCAGTAAAATTGATGCACCATCAATAATTCTCTTTGAGACGGAAAGGCGAGATATCGGCTTTTATTGTCTGGAAGAAGGAACAAGCAGTGAGTGACCACCATACTACATCCTGGAGACTGAGAGGCCGGGCTCAGGCCTCAATCGCCTTTATACCAGGGTCTATGGGAGGAGCCACGGTCAGTGGGAGGGGCCACAGGAGCAGTCAGCGGGGGCGTGTCCAGACAGGTATATGTAGTTCACCACAGTAGTAACTGTTCTTGAACCTGGTGGTGCAAGCCCTAAGGCTCTTGCACCTTCTACCTGATGGCAGCAGCGAGAAAAGAGGATGGCCTGGGTGGTGGGGATCTTTCATGATGGATGTCGCTTTTTTTACGACAATGTTTCATGTAGATGTGCTCAATCATTGGAAGGGCTTTACCCGTGATGTACTGGGCCAAATCCACAACCTTTTATATGATTTTCCACTCAAAGGTATTGGTGTTCTTTTGCCTGGCCATAATACAACCAGTCAATACACCTTCTACTACACATCTATAGAAGTTTGTCAAGGTTTTTGATGACATGCTGAATAGGGAAAATGCAGATATTTTAACCATACCTAGCAACTTCAAGAAAATGTTCTTCCAGGCATCAAGTTAGCACATCATGTTCTCGATCTGTGATTATTAATTAGCAATTAAGCTTGTGAAAAAATTACCCAGAAATTGTATCATATATGTTGTGGTCTGCTGTCTCAAGTAGCTGCATCTTAAAAAAAGTACTGTGTGTTGCAATCTGCTTATCAAAATTGAATTACATTTTCATTTGACAGCATAAGGTGTATCTTCGTTAAACTACCCACTTCCAGGTCAGGCTGAATCAGAGCTACTTTGCTTCTCTTACCATTCGTTCATTACAATTGCAAGTAGCTCATGCAGTGTTGTATTGAGTGATGTGCTTTGCTCTACCTTATTAATCAATTGCCTTACTTTAGACAGACTGCAATTTTGCTCCAACTTTCTGTCAGTGATCTATCTTCTCTGCAAGAAGATGCACATGGCTATGGCCATGAAGTGCATTGAGACGTGATGTCAATCACAAAAGAGATTGGCAGCTGCCAATATCTTCCAAACGTTTGTTGAAGATCTTTGGAAGTTGACTCCTTTAGTCAAGGTCTACTTACCAAACTATGTATTTGACATCCTGAACAATGAAGATTTTTGTGCTGATCTGGAACAGAAAACGAATTGTTAACTTATGAAGGGAACTGTATTCACTTGTTCTCATGAGAATTCCCCTACTGGGGTACATTCAGATCTTCAGAATCCAAGCGTACTGAGCTTATCTGACTAATCAACATACACCAAGTTTGGTACTCAAAGGTAGTGGTGTCAAATGATGCTATTATCCCAGTCCTTCACTTTCTCATTGACAGCTATGGGAAAAGATCATGGTGGAAGTACAATCAGTTCCAGTTGGTATTCTTCCTCTTCCTTCCAATATCTGTGTAATTATCTAGTGGCTGTCTCCCATTATATGCAGAATTTGTGGATACAGGAGTCAGCACAGATTCTGCACTCCGTATGTTTCAGGATGGATGGAGAACTAGGAAAGTTAGTTCTCCATCTATCCTTGAGTCAGTTCCATTTGAAGGCTGCATGGCTTCTTAGGATTGACACATGGTTACCTCCCATGAAGCAAGCCATTCAACTTCGTTACATTTTTCATTATTTTCCATGATTCTACAATTATATGGTGGCATGTGCTTAGCACTCTATAATTTCAAGTTTTCTTGAAAGCTTTTTAGGATGCTATTTAATGTTGCAGCACAGTCAAAGTATCGAAGTGGTCAGTAAATATTGTGGGTCGATGGGCCTGTAACATGCTGTAGATGTCTATGTTCTACGTACGTATATGCTATCAGTTTCTTGCAGGCATTTACAGGAAAATAACTGGCGCACCAGTCGTGAATGGGAGAGCCATGAGAGAGAAGGCAGCGCACAGGTCCGGGAGCAAAGTTTAAAAGGAGAAAGCTTCTCAGGAACTCGGCTATAACCAGCATACCAATTGTGATTGGAGAGCTATGAGAGAGGAGGTGGTACACAGGTCCGGGAGTGAAGTTTTATAGGGAAATCTTCACTAGAACTCAGCTGTAACCAGAGCACCAATCATGTGTGTTGAAGAGCAGGGAAGGTTCAGGCCTAAAAAGGAAGACACTGCCTTGCGGAGCGGTCATCGATGGAGTGTTCTGAGTCAGAGTGGTAGGGCTTTAGCTCATTCGGGATTCGGCGAGGTTCGTTTCTTCATTGCATTTTTCGAGGAATAGAGAGCATGTCTGTAGGGTTAGTACTTTGCTCTGGGTGTCAGATGTGGGAATCCTGGGAATCTTTCAGTCCTCCAGACGGCCACATCTGTGCCAGGTACACTGAGATGCAGTTTCTGAGAGACCGTGTTAGGGATCTGGAGCTGAGGCTTGATGACCCACAGCTTATTAGGGAAAGTGAGCAGGAGATAGATAAGAGATACAGGGAGTTGGTCACCCCGAGGCAGCAGGAGTTAGACAAATGGGTGACTGTCAGGGAATCGAATGAAAGAGTTTAGATAGTAGAAAGGACCCCTATGGCTATCCCCTTCAGTAATCATTATTTTGCTTTGGTTGCTGTTGAGGGGGGTGACCTGGCAGAGAACGACCACGGCGATTGGGTCTCTGGCACTGAGCCTGGTTACGTGGTGCAGAAGGGAGAGAAGAAGATGAGGAGATGCAGGGTACTCATAGGGTATTCCATAGTGAGGGGAACAGACAGGAGGTTCTGTCAGCCTGATAGAGATACTTGCATGGTGTGTTGCCTCCCAGGTGCCAAGGTACAGGGTGTCTCGGATCAGGTGCAGAGTATTTTGAAGGGAGAGGGTGAACAGCCATGTTGGTACCAATGACATAGGTAGAAAAGGGAAGGAGGTCTTGAAGAGAGATTTCAGGAAATTGGGTAGGAAGCTGTAAAGCAGAACCTCCAAGGTAGTAATCTCAGGATTGCTGCCTGTCCCAAATGCTTATGAGTGCAAGAATCGCATGATCAGACATATTAATGTGTGGCTGAGAGACTGGTGCAGGGGGCAGGGCTTCGGGTTCGTGGATCATTGAGGAGTCTTCTTGGAGAGGTACGACCTGTACAAAAAGGACGGGTTACACCTGAACCCAAAGGGATCCAATATCCTAGCAGATAGGTTTAATAAAGCTGTTAGGGAGGGTTTAAACTAGGCAGGGTGATGGAAACCGGAGTGATAGGGCTGAGGAAGGGGAAAACAGAAATAAATCAAAGATAGTGTGCAACAGAGATGATAGAAAGGACAGGCAGTGAATGAGGCATAATCACAGCCAGTGGGATGATTTACAGGACAATAGAGGCATGGTGCAGTTAAAACAGAAAGCAACAAATACTGGACTAAAGGTACTATATTTGGATGCACGCAGCATAAGAAATGAAATGGACGATCATGAAATTCAGCCACAGATTGGCAAGTTTTTCTGGCCACCTCTGGAACTTGGTTAAAGAATGGCTGCCATTGGGAGCTGAATGTCTAAAGATATATGGTGCATCAGAAAGATAGTTTAGTAGGCAGAGTGGGTGGTGTGTCTCTGTGTATAAGAAATAATATTAAATCATTAGAAAGGGATAACATTGGTTAGGAAGGTGCAGAGTCTCTATGGGTTGAGTTAAGAAATGGCAAGTGTAAAAGAACCCTAATGGCAGTTGTATACAGGCCTCAAAACAGCAGCTGGGATGCAGATTACAAATTACAGCAAGAGGTAGAAGAGGTGTGTCAGACGGGCAATGTCATGATAATTGTTGGGGATTTTAGCATGGAACTGGATAGGAAAATCAGGCCTCAAGAGACAGAATTGGTAGAATCTCTAAGGGATGGCTTTTTAGAACAGCTTGTTGTTGAGCCCACTAGGGGATCGACTGTGCTGGATTGAGTGTTGTGCAAAGATCCGGAGGTGATAAGAGAGTTTAAGGTTAAGGAACATTTTTTTAGGAACAGTGATCACAGTATGATCGAGTACACTGAAATTTTAGAAGGAGAAACTAAATTCTAATGTGTCGGTATTTCAGTGGAATAAAGGAAATTATAATGGCATGAGAGGGAATCTCCCAAAGTTGACTTGAAAATGACACCAGCAGGAAGGACAGAAGAGCAGCAATGGCTGGAGTTCCTTTGAAGAACGAGGGAAGTGCAAGACAGGTATAGTCCAAATAAGAAGACATTTTTGAATGGAAGGACGACACTACCGTGTCTGACAAGTGAAGTCAGAGCCACAGTAAAAGCAAAAGAGAGGGCATACAAGGAAGCCAAAGCTAGTGGGAAGATAAAGGATTAGGAAGCTTTTAAAAATTTGCAGAAGGAAACTAAGAAGGTCATTAGAAAGGAAAAGATGAATTATGAAAGGAAGCTGGCAACTAATATCAAAGATAATACTGAAAGCTTTTTTGTATATAAAGGGTAAAAGAAAGTCGAGGGTAGATATAGGACCAATAAAAATGACACTAGAGATATTGTAATGAGAGATGCAGAGATGGCAGAGGAACTGAATGTGTATTTTGCATCAGTCTTCACATTGGAAGACATCTGCAGTATACCAGACATTCAAGAGTGTCAGGGAAGTGAAGTTTGTGCAGTGAAAATTACGACTGAGAAGGTGCTCAGGAAGCTTAATTGTCTGAGGGTGGATAAATCTGGACCTGATGAAATGTACCCTTGCGTTCTGAAGGAAGTAGCTGGAGAGATTGCGGAGGCATTAACAATCATCTTTAAAGAATCAATGGATTCTGGCATTGTACAAGATGACTGGAAAATTGCAAATGTTACTCTGCTATTGCAAGAAAGGTGGGAGGCAGCAGAAAGGAAACTACAGACCTGTTAGCCTGACATCAGTGATTGGGATGTTGTTGGAATTGTTGTTAGGGATGAGATTATGGAGTACATGGAGGCACATGACAAGATAGGCCAAAGCCAGCATGGTTTCCTGAAAGGAAAATCCTGCCTGACTAACCTACTGCAATTTTTGAGGTAATTACAAGCAGGGTAGACAAAGGAGATGCAGTAGATGTGGTGTACTTGGATTTTCAGAAGGCCTTTGACAAGGTGCTGCACATGAGTCTGCTTAGCAAGGTAAGAGCCCATGGAATTATAGGGAAGTTACTAACACGGGTAGAGCATTGGCTGGTTGGCAGAAAACAGAGAGTGGGAATAAAGGGACCCTTTTTTGGCTGGCTGCCGGTTACCAGTGGAGTTCCAAAGGAGTTAGTGTTGGGACCGTTGCTTTTTACAATGTATGTCAATGATTTGGACTATGGGATTAATGAGTTTGTGGCTAAATTTGCCAATGATACAAAGTATGGAGCAGTGGGTAGTGTTGAGGAAACAGACAACCTGCTGAGAAACTTAGATAGTTTAGGTGAACAAGCGAAGAAGAGGCAAACGAAATACAATGTATTTGGTCATGACATTGGAGAGGGCTCATGAAAGTGATTCCAGGAATGAAAGGGTTACTGTATGAGGAACATCTGGCAGCTCTTGGGCTGTATTCCCTGGAGTTCAGGAGAATAAGGGGGGATCTCATAGAAACATACTGAATGTTAAAAGGCCTGAACAGATTAGATATGCCAAAGTTATTTCCCATAGTTCTGGAGTCTAGGACAAGAGGGCATGACATCCGGATTGAAGGATGTCCACTAAAAACAGATTTTCATTAATCAGAGAGTGGTAAACCTGTGAAATTTGTTGCCACAAGTGCCTGTAGAGGCCAAGTCATTGGATGCATTGAAGATAGAGATACATAGGTTCTTGATTAGCCAGGGCATCAAAGGGTATGGGGAGAAGTCAGGGGAGTGGGGATGACTGGAAAAATTGGATCAGCCCATGATTGAATGTCAGAGCAGACCCAATGGGCCAAATGGTCTTATGATCTTATAAAATAAAGAAGTACAATAGAATTTATGAAAACCAATGCATAAAATCCAACAAACAAATGTACAAAAGACAAATTGTGCAAATAAGAAAATAAAAAATACTGAGAACATGAGTTTTTGAATTCTTTAAAGCAAGTCTATTGGTTGTGGAATCAGTTCAGAGTTGTGGTGAGTGAAGTTATCCAAATTGATTCAGGAGTCTGATGGTTGTAGGTTAATAACTGTTCCTGAACATGGTCGTGTGGGACCTAAGATTCCTATACCTTCTGCCCAATGATAGTAGCGAGAAGAGAGCATGGCCTGCATGATGTGGGTCCTAGATGATGGATGCTATTTTCTTGTGGCAGTGTTTCATTTAAGTATTCTCAATGGTGGGAAGGAGTTTGCCTGAGATGGACTGGGCTGTATCCACCTTGTGATGTAGTCTTCTGTTCCTGTTCTGCTTGTACACCAAGCCATGATGCAACCAGCTAGGTTACTTAAAACAACCCTTCCATTCTTTCCGCATAGTAGAATAGATTTGTATTGAGTACTAGTCCTCTCTGCTCTGTTACCATGTTTCCCACCCCCACCTCACCACGTAGTTACACACAACCCACGTAACTGCTGTCAATTTCTGTAACTAAGAACAGGGCTAGTCCCTTTACAACCATTAATTCACTTTCTATTAAGTCTCATCCTTCTGCATGGGGATTAAAAATATTTTTTTACGTTTTTGGTATTTCTTCCTGTAAGCTGGCGTGTACCCTCTTATCCAAGCTGTTTGCAATTATATTTGCAATCTTTCAACTATTACTGTTTCACTGCCTCTTTCACTGCTGCCTGAGTACATGGGCATAATGTGTGGTCTGCCATTCAATATACCAGCACTGGCTTTCAACAGCTCTGGGGACTCATGGGATCTAACACAATTTACCTGGTCCAAATCTGGTTTTCTCAACACTTATACTCTCATTCCCGCATCTCCAATTCATTACAAAATTCTGATAGAAATAATATTTTAAATTGCTTTGAGACCATGTTTTATCATGTCCTCTCCTGTAGCATACGGTTTCTTGGTTGTGTTCTCTATTTAAGAAATTCAAGCTTGCAAATATGATCATCCTCCACTTAGAAAGACCCTCTGACCTGAAAATGTTTGAATGGTTACAATTGCTATAAAGTAGATTTAACCTAGAATTTGCCACAAATGCAACTAGTTGAATGTTAAATGACATTGATTGAATAATTTGACTGGCTGTTTCTTTCATGAAATACCCTGGCAGTTCCAAATCAAATTCCATGCCAAGGGTGCATAGGATGGGGACGGGTGTCTGCTTTTCTCTGTGTGACTCTCCATCAACAACATTATAGGGAAACTTGGACCACTTGCCTTGAAGACACTCCTATGCCTTACTGGTCATTGATCAGTTCAATATTCCTGACCTGGGAGCTCTGGGATTACTTCACCTTGCAACAACCACCAACCCCCACCTCAATGGCACTAAAACAGCCAATGAGTTGAATCATGACCTGCCCTGACTTCGGAACTCACATGGTTCCTCTTGTTCTTGGAGGATCACTCCCTCATATTCTGGGTCCCAGATCTTTCCCTTTACTTCAACCCAAGCACACCCTCAACCTCACAGGACAGCTGTTGCACTAGTGAAGCATGGGACAACAAAAAGTATGTGGATTAAAAATTCAAATTATTTGCTCCTTTCAGAGTCATGTCTAAGAATTCATGACTAGAATACTTTTCCAGCACAAGGAAGATCACGGAGAACAGTAGGCAACAGAGATTTTGCTTCCTGAATAGATATGGGTATGCTTTATGGATTTTAGGCTGCTGATCATGAAAGTCACCATTAAAGTTCCCTATCAGACACCATTTTTTTAAAAACTGCTTAATTGAGAGCATCCTGACTGGCTGCATCACTGCCTAATATGGGAACGGTACTTCCCTCAATCACAGGACTCTGCAGTGATGGTGCGGACAGCCCAGCACATCTGTAGATGTGAACTTCACACTATTCAGGACATTTACAAAGACAGGTGTGTAAAAAGGGCCCAAAGGATCATTGAGGACCCGAGTCACTCTAACCACAAACTGGTCCAACTGCTACCATCTGGGAAACAGTACCGCAGCATAAAAGCCTGGACCAACAGGCTCTGGGACAACTTCTTCCACCAGGCCATCAGAGTGCTCAATTCATGCTGACACAACTGTATTTTTATGTTATGTTGACTGTCCTGTTGTACACACTGTTTATTATAAATTACTATAAATTGCAGATTACACATTTAGATGGAGACATAATGTAAAGATTTTTATTCCTTATCTATTGTAGGATGTAAGTAATAAAGTCAATTCAATTCAATTGTTTTTTTCTATTCATAATTCAAGTCAATTAAAATATTGCCCACAATGAAAGCTAGGAAGTTTTCTTTTTGTGCAGGCTTGCCTGGACATACTTAGGCAGGGCCGATGCTGCATGGCAGAGCATGTTTTAGAAAGGCTATAAAAGCATCACACGGACACACCGTTCTATACATTGCTTTTGCATGTATATCGATTTGCGATCACGTTGATGCGCGTGGTGTATATGTCCAGCATGTTGTGTGTTTTCATTATTATAAGGTAATTGTATTTTCAGGAGTATTTCTGATAACGTATCTCACCAAAGTTGCAACGGCTGCAATATGTTGTTATACTGTATTAGTGGCGAGTATATGTTTAAATCTCAGGAGCCATGCTTTGTCTTTCTTATTAAAAAAGCCTTTGAGTTCTACTTTGGATGTAAAATTGATGATCAGGACAGAGCCTGGCCTGGGTTCTTCACATTTGTTGTGCAACATGTGCTGTCGATCATATAGCTTGGCTCACAGGTGCTCAGAAATCAATGGCGTTCATGTCCCTATGATATGGCAAGAGCAGAAGGATCATATCACAGACTGCTATTTCTGTGGTTTTCTGCTAAAAACAAAAAATCTGTTGTATACCCCAACCTCCCTTCAGCCAGGAGACCTGTGCTGCATGACGATAGTCTTCCTGTACCAAAGTTATCAAAGACATGGAGTCTAGAGGAGGCAGACAAAGATGCTCTGATGCATGAGCTAGGAATTGAAAAGGACTTTGATACTTACACAGATGTTGAACTTTTTATGGCAAGTGAGCCTCATCTGATAACTCAATATGAGTTAAGTGACCCAGTCAGAAACCTGGGTTTAGCAAACCCAAAAGCAGCATTACTGGGTTTAAGACTGAAAGGATGAAATTTCTGTAAAGGATTTTGATAGTTGAGATAGGTATTTCCCAGAATAGCTGATGCCATGATTAAGGAAGTCTTTTTTTGTTAGACCACAAATCAAACAGGTCGTCAATGACAGGCAATTCAAAGATCTTCTAGTGGAATTGGAGAAAATTGCATTCAAGGATGTTGTTAAAAATGTTCTTGGCAGCTACAGAGCACCAAACTACGAGCAGCTGGTTGACAACATGCTTAAAGTATACAAAACCATGAAGTGCAACATGTCACTAAGGATTCATTTTCTGCATTCCGATTTAGACTTCCTCCCTGCAAATCTTGGCACTGTCAGTGATGAACATGGTGAAAGGTTTCACCAGGACATTGTGGTCATGGAGAAACAGTATCAGGGCAACTGGAATCCATCAATGCTGGCTGATTATTGTTGGACACTTATGAAAGAAACTTCAGACACTGAGTTAAAATTAAAATCATCAATAAACATTTTTAGCTTGCTGAACTACTGCAAAGCATCAGCACTATTGTGAAATTAAATGTGTTATATTCAATAAAATTTAAGCTCTTGTTCCTCTAAGTTCCTATGTGATACAAGTAGTCTGAAATTATATGTGTTCAGCTTCAGGTGGTCTGTCATAACTGCAAAAAAATTTTGGAGGAAGCAACAATTCCAAAAAAATTTGCCGTCCGGTGAAATTACACCATTTAATAGGCAGCCGACTAGCTAATTCCAGGGATGAAAACAACAGGTCATCCTGTTCCATCAGCATCAGCTGAAGAGGATCTGTAACAGTATACCTCAAAGAATGTGCACTTGAAAAAGAATTAACCATTTTCTTGTCCAGTCGTATTTAAAGTGTCCATTGTGTTTTGGCAAACTACAATCAGTTACATAATAAAATGTGGTTAAATAAATCAAATTAATTGTGAAACTTAAAGACAATGCCAATATAAAACAATAAGACCATAAGATATAGGAGCAGAATAGGCCATTCAGCTCATTAAATCTGCCCCGCCATTCTATTATGGCTGATTTATTATCCCTCTCAAACCCATTCTACTGCCTTCTTGCCATAACCTTTGACATCTTTGCTAATCAAGAACTTAACAAGCTCTACTTTAAATATATCCAATGACTTGGCCTCCACAGCTGATTGTGGCAATGAATTCCACAGTTTCTCCACACTCTAGCTCAAGAACTTCCTCCTCATCTCTGTTCCAAAGCAATATCTCTCTATTCTGAGGCTGTGTCCTCTGGTCCTAGACTCCTCCAGAAGAAACATTCTCACCATGTCTAGGTCTTTTGATAGGTTTCAAGGACATCCCCTCTCTATCATCTCCAGCAAGTATAGGCCCAGGAATACCAAATGCTTCTCATGCATTAACCCTTTCATCCCCAGAATAATTTTTTGGACCTCCTCTAGACTGTCTTCAATGCCAGCACACCCTTTCTTAGATAAAGGGTTCAACACTGCTCACCATCATCCATGTCTGGTCAGGCCAATGCCTTATAAAGCCCTAGCATTACATCCTTGCTTTAATATTCCAATCCTCTCGAAATGAATGCCAACATTGCATTTGCCTTCCTTACCACTTACTGAACTTGCAAGTTAAGCTTTACGCAATCCTGCATGAGGGCTCACAAGTCACTTCTTGATTTCTGATTTTTTTTTACATTTAGAAGATAGTCTATGGCTTTATTCCTTCTACCAAAGTGTGAAACCATACACATCTCAAAATTATATTAATCAGATTAACAAGATGGTGCCAGCGACCAACAGCCACATCTTGCAAACACGCCACAAAACAACTAGGTACTGTAGTAGATATACTTCTTCTTAACTGTGATTGCTGCAGTCTGTAGCTTGTAATTTTCCATTTAAGGATGTTCTTTTGAACCACCTAAATGATATGCCACTTTTGCCATCTCCTGGTGGACTCAGCGAACTAGACTCAAGAGTACAAATATAGCAATGGCAGCCATCGCTGGGGTTGGCTTTTATGCATATTGGCTGTTTGACAGTTTTGCTGTTTTTTTTAAATGGGTTCTATTATGCTTTTTTGTTCTGTGGCTGCCTGCAAGAAAGCAGATCGTACTGTATACATCATACATACTTTCATAATAAGTAAACATTGAACAACCATATATTCCATTTGTCATTTCTTTGCCCATTCCCCTAATCTGTCCTTCTGTAGACCCCCCTACTTCTTCAATACAACCTGCCCCTCCGCTTGTCTCTCTATCATCTGCAAACTTGGCCACAAAGCCATCAATTCCATCATACTGACATATAACAGTGCTCTGGGAGATTGGTTACTTTGTGGAGTCTGACAAGAAAGCATTCAAAAATGGCTCCTATGACCACAACTCAAATTTAAAAGAACAGTTGAAATCACCATATCAATGGAAACCATGGTGCAATTGAACTGCAGTCAGGAATGAAAGTGATCGTAAACAAACCTGCAATATTTAAACAGAATCCAGCCTTGCCCAAAAATTGTAGTATCATTGTGGCAGGGGCTCACATACACCATACCACTGTAGGTTTAAAAGTGAAACTTGCAGAAAATGCAGCAAAGTAGGGTACATACAAAGAGCAGGCAAAAATAAATGGACTACATAGGGAAGAGAAAAAGACTAAAATTTAATTTGCACTTTCAGAAGAGCGCTAATATGCATGCTGTTGATGAAATATCTGAGTATGATGAGAATGACACAGGACTGGGTAGCCTTGAGATTTACAACATGGAAACTAACAGGAAATAAGCAATATGACTTAGACCAGAAGTGAACAGCAGATTAATTAAGATGAATTGGACACTGACTTGGCTGTTTCAGATATTCACAAAGTGAGTATTATTGGCATTTCAAAGACACTGAACTGAAGCCTGCAGATACCCAATTAAGAAAGGATACTGAAGAAAAGATAACTCTTGTGGGACTGGTATTTGTAATCGTAAAATACAACAACCAACAAAGAACATTGGGTTTGAAAATGGTAAAAACAGGGGGACCAGAATTGTAGGACCGTGATTGGATGAGACAACAACTTGATTGGACATCCACCCACCTTTAGCATGCCACATCCCTTGTAATGGTCAACTGAAAGCAAATTAAGAAAGGTTCTGGATGATGCCACAGCAGTGTTCTAGGAAGGCATTGGAAAACTCAGCCATGTCAAGGGTAAAATAGTGTTAAATGAAAATGTCATGTCCAAGTTCTACCATCCATGATAAAACAGCCAGTGAGCTATAGCACATGGAAGCTGAAGGAATTCTTTCGAAGGTCGAGTGAAGCTCATGGACAATGCCAGTGGTCCCAGTTGCCAAGAAGAATGGGCCAAGAAGAATGGCCAGATGTGTGATGATATTAAGGTTATCATCAACCCAGTACTGAGAGTAGATCAATACCCTTTAGACAGGATAAAGGCTATCTTTGCAAATTTTCTGGAGGGAAATAGTTTAGCCAAGTGGACTTAGCTGAGGCCCATCTGCAGATGAAGATTGAAGAAGAGTCCAAAGCGTTTCTCACCATAAACACTCACAAAGGGCGTTATCAATATGATAGGCTTATTTTTGGAGTAGGACCTGCACCTACACTTTGGCAGAAAGTTATGGACCAGGTGCTGCAAGGATGTCCAGCCACTCAGTGTTACCTGGATGACATCATTGTTCCCAGTGAGGATAACAAGAAACAGCTTCAAAATCTCAAGATAGTGTTAATAAGATTAGAAGATTATGGTCTCAGAGCATAACATAACAAGTGTGAATTCCTTAAACCGAGCATCACTTACTGTGGTCACGTCACTGATGCATAAAAATTACACAAGTGTGCTGAGAAAATTCAAGCAATGATGGATGCCACACCACTGTGACAGTTGCAATCACTTTGAGGATTTGTCAGCTACTATGACAGGTACCTGACAAACCTGGGTACTGTACTCCAGCCCTTGAACTCATTACTACAGATAGGGAAGAAATGGCAATGGACACAGCGGTTTGAGGTGGTTTTCCAAAAGGTAAGGAAAATGGTGTCGTCAGGCACTGTATTCATACATTATGATCCTCATCTTCCAGTGACATTTGCCTGTAACGTTTTGCCATATGGAATAGGTGCAGTCATGTCACATATCATGAATGATGATAGCCTTTGAATCACACTCCTTTATCACTACAGAGAAAAATACGCACAGATTGAGAGAAAGGCTTTGAGTTTTGTTAGGGGTATAAAACATTTCAACCGTATAAGAGAGAGCTTACCCTCATTACTGATCATCGATCACCAATGCCCATTTTCAATCTGCAGAAAGGTGCTCCACAAACAGCAGCAGCACAAATGCCAAGGTGGGCTCTGTTTCCTTGATAACACAATTAGGAGATGAAATTCAAGAGGACAAATCATGGAAATGCAGATGGATTGCCCCATTTATCCTTGGAAAAGAAAATGTCAAAAGAGGACTATCCTCTTGACGCATTCTGCCTAATGCAAATCAGAAGTCTTTTTTTTATGGCAGAGATGATCCAAAGGAAAATGAGAAAAAAAAACAACCACTCTCTCAAGTCTACATGACAAATCAAAATGGCTGAAATATGCAGCAGAAATTCCAGGTCCTCTTTTTATACCAGCGATGGGATTAACTTACTCTTAATTGAAGTTGCCTTATGTGAGAATTGAGAGTTGTTCTACCACCCAAGCTGAAAGTTAAAGTGTTGGAAGAGCTACATGCCAGTCATCTCGGTGCAATCAAAATGAAAACATCGTCTTGAAGCTTTGTCTGATGGTCTGGGATAGATAGGCATTTTGAACAGCTTGCCCTGTACTGCTTGGGATGTCCAGAAGATGCCAAGAGCAGCATCCTTGGCATAGCCCTGGTAGAGGACTCATGTGGATTTTGCTGAACTATTCATGGGCACAAATTTCTTGGTGGTAGTGGATGCAGCATGAAAGTGGTCAAAAATGTCCCCAATAGACTCCACCGCAGTCTCACACACTTAATGTGTTGAGTTGCCTCTTTTCAAGGACTGGTGTTCCAGAACAATTAGTCAGTGACAATGGACCACAGTTTGTTGAAGAACAATTTCAGCCATTCCTTAAAATGAATGGAATATGACATATTACATTTGCACTTTACCACCCAGCTTGGTGGATATGTTTGTCCAGAGCCTAAAGAATGCACTGTGAGTAACGTCAGCAGAACACATTACACTGACACTGAATCAGAAGCTCACCAATTTCCTCCCTGCTAATCACAATGCAGCACACTCCACAACCAACAGCTCACCAGTTATGCTGTTCCTGAGTTCTTGGATCTCCTCAAACTTAATCTCAGAAGGAATATGCAAGACAAGCAACTGAGACAAATTGGGGGCCCCTCAAACAAGGAGGTTTGATATTTCATTCTTGGACAGGTAGTCTTGGCGAGGGACTACAGAGGTGATGAAAAGTGGGTACTTGGGAAGATAGAACTCTAATACACAGTTTATATTGCATCCTGATGCCATCTGGAGATGATACATCGATCAGTTGAGGATAGCAGAGTCAACTGTTGGAGACAAATGGTGTCCAGAGCTATCAAAATTATCCTGCTGTCTCGGAGTTATCCACAGAGGAAGCCTTAGAAAATGAGATTTTCACATGTTTCACCTGCTAAGCAGACTGACCCTGTCAGGAATGACATTATCATACAACAGTAAAAATCCTCCACAACAATTTCATCATTAGACCAACTTATTAAGCAATGGACTACCTTTTAAATGCTAAGTTGCTTACTTTGTTGGTATACAGCCCAATGCATAATCAAACAAAGATAACAAACAGGGTGCTAATGCTCAATGACATAATGAGTTGAATGAACAAAACTGACTAACTGAGGCTACATCCACACTAGACTGAATAATTTTGAAAACACCGGTTTCGCGTAAAAAACGATAGGCGTTCACACCAGGCGTTTTTGAAAATACATCCATCCACATTAAAATGGGTATGTGAGTAAATCTCCTCCTACTGGGCATGCGCAGGACACATCTACAGAAAACAAGTAACATGTTTGGTGTCGAATCTCGCCATGAAAGACTTGGAGTGCGTTTGTCCAGTTACAAACTAGAAAAACTTAAAAGGAAATTGCCAAACGACGGACAGCTGTTGGCTCTCACGCAGGAGGACTTAAAACTGAAAAAACAAATACTGTAGAGTATGAAGGCAACCGACAGGGAGTTCACGGACAGTATTGGAAACATTTCCTACAGCCATAGTCTCTTCACCGATGAAAGGGACGACAGCTACAACTAAATGCTTGATAACAATAAGGCTTGTTACTGGGCAAAAGTGAAATTTGCTGTACCTCATTTGTTTGCCTTTGCTTTTGCCATGTCTTTCTGTATTATTTTGCTGCATTTAACATGTGCAATAAAATGAGTTACTGGGCAAAGTGATTTTAATTTTATCTGAGTAAAAGTGAAACTTACAATTTTCCTTAACATTAAGGCTTGTTGGCCTTAACATTTTTATGTCTATGCCAAACATAAGCTACTACTTAAAAATGACATTTTGGAAGTAATGACAATTGCATCTATTGAATGCACAAGCAATACATTAATAAAGCACCTTGTTAAATGTATAAAATGTGTTTGCATCAGTGTTATATTGTATTTCCATACAATGATACATTAGGCTGTTACACATCTATTGTTAGAGAAGTACTTGCATAAATAGGTAAACCACCTTCCTACAAGCAAGGACAGAAAACAGGACAAAGTGAGTATACTTATTTATTCAGTAAGTTATGGGTCAAAGTATTTGGTGAGTATATTTCTAACTTCTGGCTTCAGTCTCGTTGCCGTCTGTTCTGAAATTGTTAGGTTGTGTGGGGGGTTGAAATTCTCTGTCATACTCCAAAGTTGCAGTAACATCCTGCTCAGGGACAGTCTCCTGAAGCCTTCCGCCATTGTTGTTGTGGTGTTGGAGGTTGTGTTCAAGAAATCTATGAAATGCTGCGCTGCCGTCACCATCCGTTCTGGCACATCATGACAGCACTTTTAAAAAGCTTCGGTTACCCCGTACACTGGCCAATCGGCATTTTCAGAAATAAACACTCTGGAGAGCGTTTTAGAAAAGCTCAATTTTGGGGGGAGGAAAATGCCATTTCAGTGTGGATGGAGGGTCAAAACGAAGAGAAAAAGCTTTGGTTATGGATTTATCCAATCTAGTGTGGACGTAGCCTGAAACGGAAAAGGCTGTATAAGGAATTAAACTGGGCAAAGGACAACCAAACTAAAAGGTGAGGGTGTGGCAGATGTGACAATTTAATCTTCAAATCAACAATTCTTACACCATGGCAAGAGTGAGCTTAGCAACAAGACACAAGGTAAGTCATTCTGCATCAGCAAGGTCTCTCCCAAGCAGAAATTTCATGGCAGACAGAAGTTTTAAGATGTGCCATCCAAGCTTTTCTGAAGGAACACAGAGAAAAGTGGGCAAGTTGAGGACCAGAAATGCAATGCTCAGTCACAGAAACTTGGTGCAGCAGACAGGAGACGCATCAACTTTATGTCCCTTTTGAATCAGAGGAAGTCCAACACTATCAGCTTGAACTGATAGAAACCACTGGAATCCAAGTGTACTCCTCTGCAGTCCAGAGAAGTCTTGTCAGAAGCAGTCTTCATGGAAGGGATGTTGCCAAAAAGTCATTCTGCTGAAGTGGATACAAAGCCAAGAGATTCATCTACACAGAGATACAAGGACAGGAGTGCTGAACAATGGCAACAAGTGCTTTGGACAGCGGAGTCAAAATTTGACATTTTTGCTTCAAACTGGAGCCAGTTTGTCCATAGAAGAGCTGGAGAGTGCAACATGGATGAGCACCTGCAGCCAACTGTGAAGCACGGCGAACATTCCCTGCGGGTTTGGGGCTTATTTTTGCAAATGGAGTCGGTGACCTGGTCAGAATTAAAGAAATCCTCAATGCTGAAAAGTACAAGCAGATTCCTATCCATCATACAATACCATCAGGGAGGTGCCTGCTCAGTCCCAAATTCATTCTGTAGCAGGCAATGACCCCCAAAGACATGGCTAAGTTCATAAAGTAAAAATAAATCTTCAGTAAAAAGAAGAACAAGGAGTTCTTCAACAGATGGTATGGACTCCACAGAGCCCAGATCTCAACACCTGCTTGGGATTAGAAGCTTTTCATTTCATTATTTTTGACAGCATCCTCGCTGTACAGAATTTTGTTTTATATATATATAGTGTGTTTAATACTTCAGTAATATTTGAGTATTATTTTAAATATATTGTTTGATTAAGCATTTTTAGTTTGTTTGCGTAGCTCATCATGAGTTATATGTAAAAGTATGTGAATGGCAAATATCATTACAACACCACGTGCCTTGCTAAAGGAAAGGAAAATAAAATCCAAGTGGACACATTTTTCTGACTCCCCTGTTTTTCTTTCAATTAATTTCTAGAGTTACAAAACATAACAATATTTATAGATCTTCTCATTCTTCCCAGCAAAACCATCATTTAAGTTTCTATCATCATCTCTTCACATGGCACTGTATGCTCCACTATTCCCCTTGAGATCTATTACTATCCTCCTCACAATTTTACTACTTTCCTCCAAGTTTTAAAAGAGATACAAAAGCTTGTAAACAGCTTCTAACCTATTGCTATAATCACTTTTGAAGAGACATTTAGTACAATAAAAATTACCTCTTGCTCTCTCAATTTACTCTGCCATGACCACGGCCCTTGCACCTTTCCTTCCTGCACTGCCCTTTCTCTAATTACAAGTTTAACCCTCTATTCTGCATTTTGTTATTGCTGTTTCAAAGTTCAAAGTGCATTTATTATCAAAGTAGGTATGCAATAAACAACCCTGAGATTTGTCTTCTTCACAGACAACAGTAAAATAAAATAAACCACAAACCCACTCAAAGAAAAACATCAACCTCCCCCACGCGCAAAAATAAACAAATCATGCAAATGGCAGCATTGGCCCCCACATGGAAAAAACATCACGTAAACGTCATCAAGAACATCGACCTCCACCCCACATGCAAAAAAATCAAGAAAGAATGAGTGAAAACACAGAATATAAAGCATAACATCAAAAGAGTTCAATAAAACTACTGTCCATTTCACAAACCGCAAACCCAGAACTTTGGTCCTTTCTCCCTTGTACCAGTTTGTTTTAGAATAATCTGTCCTATGACATGCAAAACAAAGATTCCACTGCATCTCTGTACATGTGACAGTACTAAACTAATTACCCCAATTTTCTATAAATTTCAAAATGAAATTCCATATATGCTCAAGTCCAACACATAATACACAAGAAATTAAGTGTATCTTGTAACACACCCTGGAGAAATCCACAGACTTTAATCCAAAAATAACAACTCATGTGTCCTGTTACCCGATTCTCTATCCATGCTGATACAGTCTTACTCCACGGCCTTCTATCTCAATCCCCAAGCCTATTGTGCAAGACCTTATTAAATGCATTTTTCAAGTCCATAAGTGAGCTAATAATTGCTAATTAATTTTAGTACTAATTATTTTTCCCCAAGAACCTGCCAGAGGCAGCTGTAGGAAATAGAACAACTTTTGGTTCCCGGTTAGTAGATGCTGTAGCTTGTCCTTAGAGAACAAAATCACAATTCATGCCACTGCAGTGCTGGGGAAGAGTCTCACTGTTAGAGAACAGAACACAAGGCGTTGCTGGGTTTCCTCCACCGCAATGTTGATGAACATAGAATAAGTACTCTATTGACTCCAAAGGTTTTCTAAGAGAAAGGCATTGGAAATGCTGCAAAATCTGGAGGAACTGGTAGGTGAAGAAGCATCTTCAGAGGCAAAAGGGATAGCTGTGTTTAACATCAGGATCCTGAATCAGAACTGAGTGTGGGGCTACAAGTCAGAATTAAGGGTTCAGAGTGAGGAAATGACAAGCAACAGGTGGAACCAGGTGATGAAAGGAAAACGGAGAAAGAAGCAGGGTAGATAGAGGAGTTTTGAGCTGGCAGACAGCAGCTGCTGGCTGATAGCTAGTTAGATTGGAAATAAGATCTCCTCCTCGCAGAAGATCAAAGCTGTCACACCTCAAAGATGTGTGCTTAAACCACTACTCTACTCTCACTACACCCAACCCTTTGTGACTAGGCACAGTTTAAACAACAACTATAAATTTGTCGATGACACCACTATCATTAGCAGAATTTCAGATGGTGGTGAGGAAGTGACAATAGATCAGCTCAGAAAAAGTTTCAGAAAGTTGAAAAGTCAGCCAGCTCCATTATGAGCACTAGCCTCCCCTGGATAGAGGAAATCTTCGAATGGCAATGCCTCAAAAAGCCAGCATCCATCATCAAGGACATCCATGCCCACCTCTCATTGCTACCATCAAAGAGCCTGAAGACACTCACTCAGTGTTTTAGGAAATTTTATCCCTTACCACCCGCAGATTTCTGAATAGACACATATACATTTTCATCCATGAGGGTGAGCGCACGCACACACACTGTAAAAGTCTTAGGCGCCCCTAGGTTTTTATTTGGTTTCAGATGGCATGACCTCCACAAAGCCCCGATTTCAATGTCATCAAGGATGTCTGGGATTACCTGGAGAGACAGAAGCAAGCAAGACAGCCATATTCTGCAAAAGAAATGTGACAAGTTCTCCAAGATGCTTGTAACAAACTATCAGCCAATTTTCTTTTCAGACTACACAACAGTGTACCTAAGAGAACTGATGCAATTTTAAAGGCAAAGGGTGGTCACACTAAATACCAGTTTAAATGGTCATTGTAAATGATCCTGTGATAAGGCTAGAGTTAGGATCATAACAGATAGGAGCAGAATTAAGCCATTTGGCTCATCTAGTCTGATCAACCATTTCATCATGGTTGATCCATTATTCCTCTCAGCTCTGATCTGCTGTCTTCTCCCCATATCCCTTTGTGCCCTGACCAACCAAGAATTTTTCAACCTCTGACTTAAATATTCAAAAAAGATTTGGCTTCCTCAGCTGCCTGTGGCAATGAATTCCACAGGTTCACCACTCTCTGAATAAAGAAATTCCTCCTCATCTCTGTTCTAAAAGGACACCCCTCTATTCTGAGGCCAAATCCTCTCCATTTAGAAAATAGTCCACTCTCTTATTTCTTCTACTGAAGTACATGATGATACACTTTCTGACTCTGTATTCCATCTGTCATTTCTTTGTCCAATCTCCTAAACTGCCTAAGTTCTCCTCAAAACTGCCTGCCCCTCCACTGATATTAATATTGTCCACAAACTTTGCAACAAAACCATCAATTCCCTCATCCAAGTCATTGACGTGTGTTATGAATGTACCACAGCTCTGAGGGGCCGAAGGGGCGGGAGCAGCCCCCTCCTTCCGGACAGTCACAAGATCACTATTAATTCGGGTCTTGAACCCAGGAAATGAGAGACGATGCAACAGTTTTGACCATTGTTCTTAGAGCCACCTGTGTGAATTGCAACTCCCTGCTACGTGCCAGCTACCAGGGATATGGACACCCTCGGGCAATGTGGGGGTGGGGATTGCATCATCCTAATTTGATGGACATCTACAACTCTGCAAGTCAAGATAAAAGGGGACTGCAGGAGGCGGTACCCCAGCAACGCACCAGAAGGACACACCATCGCTCAGCGCTCCCGTGCTAGCGGGAAGCCATTCAAAGCCACGTGTGTTCTGTTCACCTTTGCCTGGGGAGCGGGTGGCTGATAACACCGAAAAGGAATTCGAACTAACAACGGGGAACCAACGCTCCCCTGATTCAACGGAGTTGCTTCATAAAGACCCGGGCAAGTTTTCCTTTTCTCACCAAATCTCTCTCAAAACACGTGAAACCCAGCAATTCCCAAAAGGCTGAAGCCTGCAGACTTCTGAATGACTTTTATATTTCCAACGGACAATATATTATCCCCTAGACAGCAGTAGAGCTTATTTCTTAATGATGATTATTACTATACCCGCGCTTTAGATTGGGTATTGATGACATATATTATCTGAATGTTTGTATTAACCTTACTTTTCTGCCCCCTTTATAAATAAAAACGTTTGAAAATCGTGTCATCAGACCAACAGACCTCTCTATCTTTACTGGTAAGTTATCCAGTTACGGGATACGTAACACGTGTTACGAATGTGCCACAATTCTGAGGGGCCGAAGGGTACAGAGTCGCCCCCTCCTTTTTGAGAATTGCAAGATCGCTATTAATTCGGGTCTGGGACCCAGGAAATGAGAGAGAACCCACAAGGTTTGGAATGTGTCCTGGCCTCAGCGAAACAAAAACCCCTGATAACGGCTATTGTCTCTTGGAGACAGAATTGTGTATTGAGTACTGTACTATTCATTGAAGCCCTCAGGGGATGACCAGAGTGGGCTGGTTGAGGGATTGCATCATCCCAACCTGATTGACATCTGAGACCCCGTGAGTAAGGATAAAAGAGGGTCTGGGGAACAACCCCTTTAGACGCACCAGGAGAAGCGCTAGGATTCCCATGACAGTGTTTAATAGCGACAGGCGGTGGGGGGCTCGTGTGCGTCCTTCCCTTGCCTGGGATTGACGGGCTCGCCACGGAAGAACGGCTTAGCTAAAGGAGAGGCCACAAGTGAATGGCCACACCAACGAGACTCTGACGGATCGAAATCATAAAAGGAATGGGCAAATTTTCTCCAAATCGCTCTCTCTGTCCAATAAAAGGCTGCAGCCTGCATGAACTGAGTGACTTTTATATTTCCATCGGACAATACATTATCCCCTAGACAATGATAGAGCTTATTTCTTATTGATTATTATTATTCCCGCACTTTTAGATATAGTATTGACGACGTATATTATCTGTATATTTGCATTGATATTATTTTTGTGTATTTTTACTAATAAATACTGTTAAAAATTGTATCATCAGTCTTCAACGGACCTCTCTATCTTTGCTGGTAAGTGACCCAGTTACGGGGTTCATAACAGACGTATAATGTAAAAAGAAGCAGTCCCAACACAGACCCCTGGAGAACACCACTAGTCACCAGCAACCAACCAGAAAAGGCTCATTTTATTCCCACTCTTTTCCTCCTGCCAATCAGCCAATGTTCTATTCATGCTGGTATCTTTCCTGTAATGCCATGGGTTCATAACTTGTTAAGAAGCCTCATGTGTAGCACCTTGTCAAAGGCCTTCTGAAAATCCAAGTATACAACATCCACCAATTCTCCTTCGCCTAGCCTATTTGTTATTGCTTCAAAGAATTGCAACAGATTTGTCAGACAAAGGTTTCCCTTGAGGAAACTAGGCAGACTATGGCCTATTTTATCATGTTCCAGAAAGTACCCCAAAACCACATTCTTAACAATCAATTCCATCATCTTCCCAATCACTGAGGTTACACTAAATGGCCTGTAATTTTCTATCTTCTGCCTCTCTCCCTTCTTGAAGAGTGGAGTGACATTTGCAATTTTCCTGTCTTCCAGAACAATTTCAGAATCTAGTGGTTCTTGAAAGATCATTACTAATGCCTCCAAATCTCTTCAACTATCTCTTTCAGAATGCTGGGGTGTACACCATCTGGTCCTGGTGACTTATCTACCTTCAGGCCTTTCAGTTTCCCAACAACTTTCTCCCTAGTAATGGCAACAACATACTTCTTATCCCTGAAAGCTCTCAATCTAACAGCATACTACTAGTGTCTTCTGCAGTGAAGACTGATACAAAGCACTTATTCAGTTTCTCTGCTGTTTTCTTGTCCCCCATTACTACCACGCCAGCGTCATTTTCCAGTGGCCTCAGATATCTACTCTCGCCTCTCTTTTATACTTTATGTATCTCAAGAAACTTTCAGTATCCTCTTTAATATTATTGGCTTGCTTACTTTCGTATTCCATCTTTTCCTTCTTAATGACTTACTAGTTTTTAAAAGCTTCCCAAACCTCTTACTTCCCATTAATCTTTGTTCTATTATATTCCCTCTCTTTGGCTTTTATGTTGGCCTTGACTTCTCTTGTTAGCCATGGTTGTGTCATCTTGCCTATATAATATTTCTTCCTCTTAGGGATGTATATATACTGTGCCTTCAGATTGCTTCCAGAACTTTTAGCCATTGCTGTTCCACTGTCAACACTACCAGTGTTCTTTTCCAAACAATTTTGGCCGTCTCCTCTCTTATGCTTCTGTAATTCCCCTTACTCCACTGTAATATTGATATATCTAACTTCAGCTTCTCCTTATCAAATTTCAGGGTGAATTCTATCATATTATAATCACTTGTCTCCTAAGGGTTCTTTTACATTAAGCTCTCTAATCAATTCAGTGGCTAGGCAGCATGATGCATTTAGCTGGAAGGACCTGTTCTGTGCTGTATCTCTAAATAAATCAATAAATAAGCTGAGTTGGTGTGGGGACCTTTTCTTGAATACTTTCATTATTCCCACTTAGATTAAAGGACCATCCTTTTTTTTTCTTTTGCATATGAAGCGCTTACTTCCAGCTTCTTTCAGTTAAGATTTACAGTTTTTGATGTGTAAACATATTACAGTCCAGGTAGTAGGCAATATACCCTCTTTTTATAAATACAGCTCTGTTGAGATAAAAGTTCTGTTTAACTTCTCTATATATTGTAAGGTTGGCTTGGAGTTGGATACTGGGTGGGTGGGGTGGTAACTAACTATATATGATTCTACCATGGGTGCTTTTTTTTAAACTGTTATGAACTGTACATTCAGTACCTTTGTTTTGCACTGTACAAACTTTTTCTCTATTGGGATTTTTCATTGTAAAAACTTATAAACAAAAATTTTAAAACTGAATTGTAGGCGATCCAGCTGAAATGTGATGTTGATCTTATAATATGTATTCAGCCTCACCCTGACAATCAGAATAAGCTGATCATGGGAATGGGAAAGGGAGTTGAAATGGCATGTAACCAGACTCCTAGGAGTGCAACTGTGAATGAAGTACAAGTGGTTGTCTAGTCTAGCCAGTGTTGACAAAGCTACATTGAAAGCACAGAATAAATTAACACAGTTGAAACATGTGTGTATGAATCTTTCCTGGAAAGGCTGTTTACGGCCCTGGATAGTTGAGAAAGGTGGTGGATAGACAGCTGCTGCTCCTCCTCCTCCTCCAACGATTAATGGGGAAAGAGCCAAAGGACAGGGAGGAGTGGGTAGTGAGGGTGAGTGAATCAGGGAGTAACAGACCAAGTGTATCTGGGGAAGGGAAGACATGACCAATAGTGGGATTCACTGCATCTGTCAAATAGAGATGCAAAGGTCTTAGGGTAAAAAGTCATCATGGCTATCCCTCGAGGTCGAGGGTGATGGTCGTCTTCGATCCGTTGATCTACTTAGAAGATGTGGCCTACAGAGAGAAGATGCCTGTGTGTATTTGTTTAACGTGTACTTGATGTTGCACTCCAAGAAGCACAGAATACTTCACAAATTAACCAATGATTCCAATGGCATGGAAACCACATGACTGAAGCTGATGGATTTGTTGCAGCCTTCATCCACCTTCACAACCGTTAAGTTTGAAGTAACTTCATCCGCCTGTTCCACCGTTGAGGTCTTGGTTAGATTGTTGTTTGTCAGGGACCTCACCCTTGACCTTACCACCATGTGTGACCCTACCAGGAGCATAGCTCCAGACGGCATCGCTCTCAGGATCTCAGGACCACACAAGCTTCTCCACCACAACAAGGTGACAATCCCCAAAGAAGGGTGAAAAATAAGATATTATTAGACAGGTAAGAAGTGGTGGGGAAACTAAGTAGAGAAGAACAATTATGCTTAACGGCAGAGAGGTCGTCAAGCAGGACGGATTTTTCAAATGTAGTACATTTGCAACAAAGAGAAGAGTGCATGATATCTTCATTAGCTTTGAGAAAGTATTTGACAAGATTTGGCACTGTGGCTTGTTGAACATACTTCAATAGACTGTATCCCACTGAGACTCAACAACTTTGGCTTGAGGCATACAGTAGAGACTCTGGATGAAACTGACATAGGTGTGTTTCTCCACGGGAGGTACATCATACAGCCTCAGACCTGCTGGGACAGAGGGTGGATTGCAAAGTGATTCATGCAATGCAATGCCAGTTTAAAAAAAAAGCCAATTAGGACCAAAAAAAGAGGAAGTCACAAACAAGAGAAAACCTGCAGATGCTGGAAATCCGAACAACATACACAAATCGCTGGAGGAACTCAGCAGGCCAGGCAGCATCTATGGAAAAAAAGTACAGTCGATGTTTCGGGTCAAAACACTTCAGCAGAACTGGAGAAAAAAAAACTGAGGAGTAGATTTGAAAGGTGGGGGGAAGGGGAGAGAGAAATGCCAGGCAATAGATGAAACTTGGAAAGGAAGGGATGAAGCAAAGAGCTTGGAAGTTGATTGGTAAAATAGAAGGCCGTGGAAGGGGGGGAGGAGCACCGGCAGGAGGTGATGGGCAGCAAGGAGATAACATGAGAGAGGGATAAGGGGATGGGAAATGGTGAAGCTGGGGGGGGGGGGGGGGGTGGGTGGTGGCCGCGGAGGCATTACCAGAAGTTTGAGAAATCGATGTTCATGCCATCAGGTTGGAGGCTACCCAGACAGAATATAAGGTGTTGTTCCTCCACCCTAAGTGTGGCCTTATCCTGATAGTGGAGGAGGCCATAGAAAGACATATTGGAGTGGGAATGGGAAGTGTATTTAAATGGGTGGCCACTGGGAGATCCCGCTTGTTTTGGCGGACAGAGCGTAGATGCTTGGCGAAGTGGTCTCCTAATCTACGTCAGGCCAAACCGGCAGCACCAAACACAGTATATGACCTCCAACAGATTCACAGGTGAAGTGTCGCCTCACCTGGAAGGAGTATTTGGGGCCCTGAATGGTACTGAGGGAGGAGGTGTGGGGCAGGTGAAGCGCTTGTTCCACTTGCAAGGATAAACTCATTTTATTTTCTTTACCATGTGTGTACACAGACTGTGGAATAATCTGGTGAATAACAAGTCAACTCTCATTACAATATGACCAGAAAATACTTTGGTGCACCAGTGGTAGATGAATAGGAGACAAACTGGGAGGAAACTAAGACAATACAATTTCATTCATTATTTAAACAAACAAGAATGCTTAATCAAACAATGCTTTTAAAATATTGCTCAAATATTACTGTAATATTAAATACACAGCAGGAACTGATATACAATATATAAAGGGTTGCTAGTGGAGATTGTGAGATAGCAGTTTCCTGACCTTGCAGACATTTTGTGAGGTATGGAAGCATAGACATATCTCTGTCAGTTAGTTAGTGATAAAGGGAAGACCCTGGAGGTGCAGAGAAACTTACAATAATAAACAAAAAGTCTGACACTTCAAACACGATTGCAGTTGTGGTCATGTCTAAATATAACCGTAGGGTTTTTACAGCCCAAAATCTGAATTGATTATAAGTGGATAGACTGTAGGATCTTTCTTGAATTTAAATTCACTTTCAACATGCTCTATTTCTGGCCAATATAAAGCTAGTTAACAGTAGTACAACTGTCAATAGGCTGACATCAGTTAACATTCCAGACCTTGTTATCATCGTGTCGCCATATTATGAACCTGCTGAACTGGGATTAGAAAATGAGCCAGTTCAAAATCAGTCACTGAAGTTACCATTGGATGTGGATAATTGATAAATAAATAAGGGCATAATGTATATTGCAAGGAATAATAAACTCGTGAAATTTATGATTTCCTGCTGCAGAGTGTGGGTCCAAAATATCGACTGTCCTTTTTGCCTGGCCTGCTGAGTTCCTCCAGCATTTTGTGTGCATTGCTCAGATTTCCAGCATCTGCAGATTTTCTGTTGTTTGTGAAGTTTATGAATGCTCACTTCAACTCCAGATCAAAATCATGTTTATTATCACTGATATACATCATACTGACAGACTGCTTGCCGTTGTTTTGTGGCGTCAGTACAGTGAAATAGCCGGCCAGTGGTGGAGTCTCATCCGCACTGGACTTAGAGGCAAGTGGTCCCAGGTTCGAACCCGGCCAGCTCCTTGCGTGCTTTCCATTCGAGCTGGGTTAAGGGTCGAGTTCGCAAGTTGGCCTCGTAAAAAGCAGACAAATGCTGAAGAAAGGGGCAAGGTTGCCGCCTGATGCACCACAGGGCATGGAGAGGAACAACGACAAAGAACAGTGAAATGGCAAACACTCCTCCCAACTTTGGTCATTACTGATCATTATTGTAGCCTGTTCAATCAGTAGTTTAGGTCCTGGAGCAGAAGAACATTCTCTGTTTGACTACGGGCTCCTGAGTCTCTTCCTTAGAGGACGGCTATTCCTGTGGTGTATAACACTTCTATATACACTTCATTGCATGCAGATTGTAGGAATTCTCTCATGGCAGTAGTTTTCCGCAATCTTCGTTTGTACTTAAGAGGCTGGCGTGTTCAAACCAGACCTGTTTCGCTCTTCCCACTCTCTCCACCTGCTTAGATTTGGCTTCAGCAATCTGCAGCAGTTGCATAAAGGATTTGAGTGTTTGTATGAAACTGGACTGGGTTACAGATGTACCTCTGTGTGAAAAGAGTCAAATACATCTGTATCACCTCTGCCTTGCTCAAAATCATCTACTTATCACGTTTTCCCACTTTGCACTGGATTGTGGAGGGTGTGATGAAGACATTGCATGAGTAAATTCCTACCTAGACATGATCTTTACTAACTCACCTGCAGTTAAGTGGGAGCTGGAGTCTTTTCTAAGACATATCTGGCAAATTAAGATTTATCTCATGAGTGGCTGCTGAGGACTCAGTTTGATCAAATGACCCTACTTCCACAAGTTGAAAATAAACATCAGGCAACTTTTCACCTCATCGCACCTCAGTGAAGATTTGCACCTTCCTTCACACTAGGTTTTCCAAGATCTCACATTTAAGCACACACTCCTGTTACCCTGCCTCCGCTGATCTACTCACATATTTTCATGGGAAGGCTTTCACATCACTGTTTATTCCTAGCCAGTAAACCCTTCGAGCAACTGATCTAATTGTGGCTGAAACTGCTGCTGTGATTCTAATCCCAAAGATTGTTCCAAAACAGAATTGAAGATCATTAGAAACAACCTCCCACTGTCAATGTCTACATGCCAAAATTTATTCTTGATGTTCAGTGCACCAAAGATCTTTCCTCTGAACTGGCAGGCCATTGATGACTTTCAATGAATAATGGTTCTTCAGCACCTTGTTCAAATTATATAGATCTAAGCAGGCCCACAGTTTGTTGGCAATTGGTACAAAATCTCATACTGTTACAGAATGTACTTTGTGGTTTCAGTTATGAACATCAATTTGACGAGTTCAATTGGGCAAAAATTGTTCAGAAAACAATGCACTATGCATGCTAATAGTATTCACTTAACTGCAGTGACCATAAATATGTAAATGGAAGATAATGTTAAATCCTTATTCAGTAAAGGCAATATTTTTTCTGCAAGATATGCAGCAGAGTTATCAAATTTGCAAAGTGTATAAAATGGTTGTTCCGCCTTTTAAGGAGAAATTTGGAAATCTATTTAAATTCATGAATCTGTTGCATGTGCAAGAACAGGAGAGGGGAGCAATCCTGAAAGGATATAGCAGAAGCACAAAGGCATAATGATTCTTCAAACATCTGCATCTTTTTTTTACATTACAAAATGACGGCTGTTAATAGCATACACATATGCTAGTCATTCTCTTATTTGTTCTCATGTTTGCATTGTGAAAGCAGCAGCATTTTACGGGACAAATCAAATTCTGTTGGCAGCCAACAAAATACCAAATAATCTCTGAGAACATTGCAAGCTGCATTGTGGGCTAAAGTGGCATCATGAATATCACTTTGGTACCTAGCAATTGCAGAACAGAACATCTGCCAGTTTAATACCTGCCCTTTTGTCACTGTTAACAAGGAGCTGCAGCATGGACACCTGGGAATTAGTTGAGCTTAAACGTGCTTCCTAATGATGTTCCGCTTGTCGTCCGCAAGTAATGAACTGCAACTCTGCAGTGATGCTGATAGACAGCTCCTGCAAAAGTATTTTCACAGTTCACATCTTCTCAACATCCATCAAGCACTTTTGTGGTATTAGGCAGATTCACATAGAACAGTGATGCTTCAACAAACAGCCTGTTATTTGTGTGTGTTCACTCGTATGATAGGTTGCACAGTCAAATTAACCCACAGAGCAGATTCTGTGCAGGACGTGTACTCCAGCACTCGGCAAGCAACCACGTAAGTTCCTCTACAGAGTCACAAAATGCAGAGACTCAGAAAGGAATGACAATTCCTCAAGCACCTAGTTGTGAGATTTTGTTTCTCTGTGAAAATAACAAAATCTTAAGGAACAATAGTTAATACCGAATCAGAACACATTATACATTCATTAAATTATTACTGTAACTCTAGTTCTTTGTTATCTTTTAAATTTGTATTTGTTGGTTTGGCGCATGGCATACACAGAAATCCACTGCTATCTTTCAGTAATTTCAAACCAATTGTGATTTTCACAGCAAAAATTAATACTAATTGAGTTTACATTTTCCATGCACATGACTGACAAGACAGCAACATAAAAATCAGGAGTACTGCACCTGATCACGTGACCTGAAACAACCTTTCTCCTTCTCACTGATGCTGCCTGATCTACTGCATCTCCACATCCTGCTTTTAAGGTTATTGACGAGTCCGCCTATTGTGGCTTGAGGGTAGCTTCAGTTGGTAAGGTGCCTAAACCCCACACATAACACTTGTCCATTTTTACATTGCTCCACATTTCATATAGCCTGAATGAAGCTCATTTTGCTGATCCCTAACCTTTATTCCACCAATCACTAAAATAAAGAGACGACCAATGCTCTGTGTGCCCATCGTGAGATCACACTCAGAAGTATAAGATCCAAAATTATTCACCGAAAGAGTACTGTACTTAAGCAGAATTAGTTATACAGTGCTGAACCAAGACCTTTAGCCCATCTTGTCCACATCAACCTTTATCTACAGTAGGCATTCTGATAGGTTGTAATCAATGGAAGGATGCATCATTCTGGGTTCATAGCGATTCGACAACATTCCAGATTTGAGTAGGGAGCTTCAGGGAAAGGAACTCAGAGGAGGCAATGATCATAATGCAATAGAATTCATTCTGGAGTTTGAGAAGGAGAAGCTAAAATCAGATGCATCAGTATTACAGTGGAGTAAAGGGAATTACAGAGAGATAAGAGAGGAAATGGTGAAAGTTTATTGGAAGTGGACATAAGAATGGATGACAGCAAAACAGCAAAGGTTGGAGTTTCTGGGAACAATTCAGAAGATGCAGGATAAGATCATGGTAAAGATGTAGTAGCATTCTAAAGTGAGGGTGAGGCAAGCGTGGCTGACAAAAGAAGTCAAAGATAGCATAAAAGTAAAAGAGAGGGTATATATAAAGAAAAATTGGTAGGAAGCTACATGATTAGAAAGCTTTTAAAAAGCAACAGAAAACAACTAGAAAAGAAATGATAGGAAAGATAGAATATGAAGGCAAGCTAGCAAATAATATCAAAAAGGACACCAAATGGTTTTACAGATATATAAAGAGTAAAAGAGGTGAGTATGGATCTCGGACCGCTGGAAAATGACACTGGAGAGGTAGTAATGTTTGACAAAGAAATTATTAATGAACTTAAGTATGTGTTTTGCATCAATCTTCACCATAGAAAACACCTGCAGTATGCCCGAAATTGGAGACTGTCCGGGGGCAGAAGTGAGTGGAGTTGCTATTACTAAGAACGAGGTGCTCAGAGAGCCCAAAGATTTGAAGGTAGGTTATTCACCTTGACCTGATGGGCTATACCCCAAAATTCTGAAAGATGTAGTTGAAGAGATTATGGAGACATTAGTAGAGATCTTTCAAGAATCACTAGATTCTGGAATGCTTCCAGGAGGCTGGAAATCTGCTAATTTCCTCCATTCTTTAAGAAGGGAAGAGGCAGAAAAAAGGAAATTATAGACCAAGTTGGCCTGATTTTAGTGGTTGGGAAGATAGTGGAGTTCATTATTAAAGATTGTTAAATTTTTGGAAGGTCTTTGATAAGGTGCCACACACGAGACTGTTAAATAAGATAGGAGCCATGGTTTTACAGGAAAGATACTAGCAGGGAGAGAAGATTGGCTGACTGTCAGGAGGCAAAGAGAAGCAGCCTTTTCTGGCTAACTGCCAATGACTAGTGGTGTTCCACAGGGGTCAGAGTTGGGACAGCATCATTTCACGTTACATGTCAATGATTTGGATGATGGAATTGATGGCCTTGTGGCCAAAATTATGGATAACCTAAAGACAGGTGGAGGGGCAGGGAGTGTTAAGGAGTCTGCAGAAGGGCTTAGACAGATTAGCAGAATGGGCAAAGAAGTGGCAGATGGAATATAATATGGTCATACCATTTGCTAGAAGAAATAAAGGCACAGACTATTTTCTAAATGGGGAGAAAATGCAGAAATCAAAGATGAAAAGGGACTTGGGAATCACCATGCAGGATTCCCTAAAGGTTAGTGAGCAGATTGAGTCGATGGGAAGAGGGGCAAAGGCTATGTTGGCATTGATCCAACTGCAGTTGGAGTAAGCAGCTTTGGGCCTTATCTAAGAAAGAATGTGCTGTCATTGGCAAGGGTCCTGAGGATGTTCCAGGAGCGAAAGGGTTAATATAAATGGAGTGCTTGATGGCGGCGGGCCTGTACTCACAGGAGTTTAGAAGAATGGGGTGGGGGAGATATCTCTGAAGCTTCCTGAATATTGAAAGTCTTAGATGGTGTGGCCATGAAGTGGATGTTTCCTGTAGTAGGGGAGTCTTAGGCCAGAGGGCACTGCCTCAGAATATAAGGATGTCCCTTTAGAACAAAGATGAGGAGGGATTTCTTTAGTTGGAGGGTAGTGAATCTATGGATTTCCTTGCCACAGATGGCTGTGGAGAAAAATCATTGGGCACGTGATTAGTAGGGACATCAAAGGTTATCTCTTATCTTCCGGAGAAGGCAGGAGAATGGGGTTAAGAAGGGTAATACATCAGCCATGATGGAATGACAGAGCAAATTTAATGGGTTAAATGGCCTAATTATGCTCCTATATCTTAAGGTCTTATTCTTGTTAGTATATCCTGATTTTTCACCCTCTGATGACACTTCTGCCTTGAGAATTTTACAAGTGCAATTGTTATTTTAAAAATCTAATTATATTACACCTTGAAAGATAGATAGGAATCTCCATTCCATTAGACTGATGAACCTTGCCCCCTGCCCCATAGTGATGACTGAACTGAACATGCAAGAGATTTAAATGGATTTTCAGCAAGCTCAAAGTATTTTAGTAACCATAACATCTACAGGGAGCAGTTAGTCATTCCTATGTAATCTCACAGCAAGTTGTAGGCCAGAATAAATGTTAGTATGTTGACACAAACCCGGAAACTTTGAACTGCTTTTGCCCTAAGTCCCATGGTAAATGAATCATCTAAGGCTTGATTTATTTGTTCTTGTCTGGCAAGAGCAAAAAGGGAAGTATTTTAAGCATATTCTCCCCAGATGATTTCACACACTTGGATGTAAAGTAGCAGCTCAAATCCACAGTTAACACAGAGAAAGAGCTTGTATTTACTGAGGTGTTCATTTGAGAAAAGTGCACGTTTAACAAACGAAATTCTCTGGGGAGAAGGATTTTTTTTTTAAATCAGATGCTTTATTCCAGAGAAGTAGAAAAAAAAATTCAGGATTTTTAAAAATATATGTTGACAAGTAAGTGTAACTTTTTACGCTTCCTGCTGTTCAAACAGAGGCATGGTCAATTTAGCTAGAAAAATACTGTGGTCAGATCTCAGTTGGTCAAGAAACATCTGTGGATGAAAAGTATCAAAACATGCCTTTTACTCCCACAGATAGTGATTGACCCATTTAGTACTCCCAGCAATTTTCTGAATCAGATTCCATCATTTGCAGTCTCATCTCTCCTGGTCAATTTAGTTATCTGGAGCATGCACTCTGTTATTTTACCGACCAAATAATTTTCCACTTGTCAGTTGTTACCTTTATGTGTACTGACAAGCTGCAAAAATAAATCACAGTGGGATGCAAATGTAAAAAGTACACATTACATATTCATAATCACAAAATGAAAAAAATATTATCGAGTGGTAATTGTCTTCCGGAAGACAAGAGAAGCAAAGTCAACATTCTTAACTCAGATGTTTTTATTCAAAGACTCAAGAAGACATCACTTGGCAAATAGACATGTGAATTTACTCCACAGTGATAGGTTTTAATAAAGGTTGTTTGAACCTTGTTGTGAAAACAATACACTGTGCTTACTTTGTAATGCAGTTTTAATGAAAACTACTAGTGGTGATATCATTTTAACAACCAGCTGCCAGACATCAACATAACTTAAAAATACAGCTCTGCTGAAGTGCACCACTGCTACAACAGATGTACACATAGCCGCAGCTGCTACTGACTTTACTGTCTGTAGGATAGACAATCCCACAGACACATGCAAGCAGTTTTCTGGCAAAACAAATGAGTCCTTTCAGGAAGTGTTCTATCAGATTCCAGTGCACCTGTATTTCCTTCCTTTTGTTTGGTGCATAGGGTACATATTAAAGATTTGGAAAGGACAGTAGACATCACTAATATTTATCCTATGGACAGTATCATGACAACACAGATGCTATTTATATTATTGGGAATAATCTTTGCTATTTTAAAGGCTATGTCATTTTTCCGGGTGACTACCCTCTGTTGTTGCAACAGCATTTAACCTGCAATCTCTTTCTCTCTCTCTCTCTCTCTCCCTCTCTCTCTCACACACACACACACACCCTCTGTAAGAAATATTGTCCAGACACCAAGCTATTTTATTAAATAAAATTATTGGCTTTAAGTTCTGACCATTTCCCAATTCCACGGTTTCTGCTCCTAAACAGTTTTAATGAAGAGTTGTAGAGCTGAAACTTTGACTGCTTCTCGATCCATTAAATAAAATTATCTGGTTTCTTATGTTATGCTGCACGTTCTTTTTATTTGCATATTTGTAACTGGTTTCATATTAAAAGCCGCACATTTGAAGTAAGTATCTTCATTAAGAATTGTTCATAACTGCAGATAATGCATGAAACATGCCACAGAAATCACCTCACCCTTAGAAGCATTTAATGATGTCACTTAATTTGTATGAATGTTTAAAATAATTAACAGACTCTTAAATCTACCATCAGGAAGGAGGTACAGAAGCCTGATGGCACACATGCAGTGATTCAGGAACAGCTTCTTCCCCTCTTCCACCCGATTTCTAAATGGATATTTGACCCATAACACTACCTCACTACTTTTTTGTTTCTGTTTTTGCATATATCAACTTAATGTAACTTTTTTGATCTCTTTATTTATTTATCATGTACTGCTGCTGTGAAGTTAAAAAAATTCACGACATATATGACATTTTTGTTTTAGATGATAGCTTTGGAAAATGTGACCAAATCTGAGGCAAAAATGCATTTGGACTAAATCTACATCAAAGGGTCAGGCAGCAATATTGTGAGGAAAGTTTTATAGCTTTTACTGTATATATGAAAGAATGTCCACATTAAATACACTAGTGTGCTAAACGGGATAAAAAGAAGTTCAAATGAACATTTGTAAAGTGACTGAGCTGAAGACAATGCTGAAGGAACTGAATAGTAGCAACTGTGTCTCCACAAATGGTGATTCATGCCCAAAGACCTTAGGAAATGTTAATTTTCACATTGTTAGATAGAGTGAAAAACACTCAAAAATGCTTATGTGTTGACCTTTTTCCAGATATAGGTGTTCTTATGGGAAATGATCAGACAGAAGGACATCTTCATTGCTGATTTGAAGAATAATGCTTCATTTTCTGTCACATTGCATCTTTATTCAAAAATTCAAAAACTTATATTGTCATTCTAACGGTACATCAGCTCTGCAGGGCAGAATGAGACAGCGTTTCCCAGGGGCAAGTGCAATCATAACAGAACAAACACAACACTAAATAATAAACACAACAATAAATAGTAAATCACAACAGCCACATTTCGATTAAAAACAAGTTATTAATGTCCAGTGCAAGTTAAAAGTGTCCAAAACAGAGTCAGGTAGAGCAGCTATTTAGCAGTCTGACTGCCTGTGGGAGGAAGCTGTTTAGTAACCTTGTGGTTTTAGTTTTGATGCTCCTATAACGTTTACCTGATGGCAGAAGAACAAACAGTTCATGGAGCGGGTGTGAGGGGTCTTTAATGATATACCCTGTCTTCTGGAGGCATCGACTCTGAAAGAGGTCTTGGACAGAAGGTAGGGAGACCCCAATAACCTTCTCTGCTCCTCTAACCACCCTCTGCAAGGCTTTTTTGTCGGCAGCACTGCAGCTGGAGTACCAGGTTGTGATGCAAAAGGTCAGCACACTCTCAGCCACGCCTCTGTAGAATGTAGTTAAGATGTTAGTGGGGAGTGGTGTTTGTTTAAGTTTCCGAAGAAAGTGCAATCTCTGCTGGGCCCGTTTCACAATCCCAGTGGTGTTCCTAGACCAGGTGAGATTGTCTGAGATCTGCACCCCAAGGAACTTGCTGTTTTCCACTCTCTCCACTGTGGAGCCGCTGATGCTCAGGGATGTGTGCTCAGGCTGAGACCGTCTGAAATCGACGATCATCTCCTTCGTTTTGGTGACATTTAGCATCAAGTTGTTGTCACTGCACCAGCTCTCTAGGTGTTTGACCTCCTCCCTGTACATTGTTTCATCATTTTTGCTGATGAGCCCCACCACTGTGGTATCATCAGCAAATTTAATGTTGAGGTTCCTCTTGAATCTGGCTGCACAGTCATGTGTTAGCAGTGTGAACAGCAATGGGCTAAGCACACAGCCTTGTGGGGATCCAGTGCTCAGTGTGATGGAGTCAGAGGTATTCCTTCCAACACGGACTGACTGTGGCCTCTCTGTCAAGAAATCCAGAATCCAGTGACATATGGCAGTGTTAAGGCCAAGCAGTGACTGTTTCTCCACTAGTCTCTGCGGGATGATGGTATTGAACACTGAGCTGAAATCAATGTACAGGATTCCGGCATAAGTGTCTTTATTGTCCAAATGAGAGAGAACTGTGTGCAGTGTGGTGGATATTGCATCCTCCGTAGGGCGATATCCATATATCGTTATATATCCATAAGACTCCATGTCCAATTTTCCAACTTTAGGTAACTTCTGTTTGAACTTTTCTGAACTCGCCATTTCTGTCAATCAACCATTTGTGATTTTGAATGAATTTATTTCTAGCATGTAATTGGCTTTACAAAGAAGTATCTCTACATTCTTAGAAGTTTGAGTAGATTCAGCATGTCACCAAAACTCTGATAAACTTCTACAGGTGCACAATCGAGGTTATCCTAACTGGTTTCATCATGGCCTAGATTGAAAAACCAATACCTAGGAATGGAAAGGGCAACGACCTCTGCTTCTTTCTCTATCCCAATTCACCCAGGTTCTCCCATACTCCTCCTTTTCTACAAGAACACCCCTCCCACACAGCCCATTGTTACCCAGTTTCATTCTCTTTCCCCACTCAATTCCATCTGCCTATGATCCACCCATGCAACCTTCTGGCCCCCTGTTCCCTCCCCCCTACTATTCCCACCTACCCACCATCCCTTCCATATATGGTTTCATTATTCACCTTCCTTATCAGATTCCATAATTATTACCTCCTCTTATCAACTCCCAGCCTCCATTTCCATCTCTGTCCCTTGCTAGCTTCATCTTCCAGTCATTCATCCTCACCTAGATCCACTTATCACTTGCCAGCTCCTGCCTTGTCTTTCCCCCTCTTTATTCTTCCTATCATGTCTTTACATTTAATCCTGATATACTGTCTTAATCCAAAATGTCAACTATCCCTTAAACTCCACAGATTCTATCTAACCTATAAAGTTCTGCCAGCCATTTGCTTTTTGCTCCACGTTCCAGGATCAGAAATCTATCTCCCTGTTTCCCTTTCCTAGTTCTGACAAGGGAGCCTTAGATCTGGAAAATTAGGGCTAGCACTTACCACCTTGTACTTCTCCCTCCCCTCCCCGCCACTTTCTTATTCTGACTTCTCATCTTTCTTCTCCAGTCCTGATGAAGGGTCTTGGCCCAAAATATCAATTGTTTACTCTTTGCCATAGATGCTGCCTGACCTGCTGAGTTTCTCCAGCATTTTGCATGCCGTGCTTGGATTTCTAGTATCTGCATATTTTCTCTTAAATCTGAAAAATTACTTCTATTTCACATTCATTGATGATGCCTGATCAACTGAGTGTTTCCAGTGCTTGTTTTTATTCCTTTAAGGCCAGCAGATAATTTGCAAAACTGATCAAGTCATTGAAAACCAGCAATCAGGATACAGATGCTACAATCTATAGGGAACAGTAAGCATGTGTGCACATGGAACACCAAAATTCTGCACACAACCAATGTTTTATAAATTGCTGTTACTTAATTGTAGATCTGATCTTTTGAAATTTTACTAAGGGAAATGTGAGGTTGACACAGTTCACATCAAAAGACTTGTGCTCTTGAGAAAGGTAACTAGAGTAGTCAGGGGGTAAAGTTCTGATTATATTCAGATCAACTAAGACTTTATTAAATGGTGGAACAGGCTCCAGAGATCAAGTTGCCTGTACCTGCTCCTGATTCAGATGACATGTAAAATTAAGTCGATAGATGAGATCATCTAAACTATAATTAGAGAACAGAAAAGATGTTGGGACGAAAATGTCAAAGTCTAACCTTAAAAGAATGGATGCTTTGTTCCAAGTAACTTAATTAGACAAGGGGTGATCTGACCAGGCAGCCACAGATTATTGGCTAATTGGCCATGATTACACAGGATGAACCTCTTAATGAGAGAAAGACATTTGGTAAGTCATAATATTAACCCCAAAGTTCCACAAACACAAGAAATTCTTCAGATGTTGGAAGTCCAAAGCAAAAGTGTGCTGCTTAACCCTAAATTTCTCAGATTACAAAACGTAAGTAAAAAATAGACCATAACAGAATATGGCTTTTATTTTACCATATATGTTAAACTTCTGGTGGATTCATACAACCAGCAGTAGTTCATTTCTACCCCAGTGAAAACAGACAAATCCGATACACCTTCCTGTTCAACAACAAAGTAGGGAATTTGTAACGGAAGTTCGTCACCACTGATGAAGTTCTTTACTGGTCCTGATGCAGGGTCTCAAACCAAACTGCCAACTATGCCTTTACCAACACCGATGCTGCTTGACCCGTTGAGTTGTTCCAGCTGATTTTGATCCAGCTACCAACATCACGAGCTTTTAATGTTTGTTCCTCATCACCAAGTATTAGAATTTCAACAGAGAGCCTAGCTATTCCAAAGGACTTATCATATGACCTTTTCCCACAGAGGTAACTGACATCTGCTTGAAGGGACACTTTACATTGTACTTTAACAGCCGATATCTGAGCATGGCCATAACTTCAGATTACAAAGTCAAATAAGTCACATGCCACCATTTAAATGCAAAGTAACTGCACATAAACTTGCTTAAATGCACCATTTCCAGTGATGGAAGCCTTTGATATTTTCCAGTTCTCTAACGGGGTTAAAACAAGTTTCTAAGATTTACGTAATCCTGTGGTGTAGACATGTGCCCAAAAGGTTAAGTGCAACATAGAATTATATCTGTATAACTGAGACATTGGAAAATTGCAAGTTTTCATCTTCACATTGACAAGTTTAGTGCCTGAAATATATACCACACCCAAATATTATCAATCTGTGCATCAGGAAATTTTCAGAACCTCCCATGTCAAGTATCCAGGAGGGTACTTTGTCCAGAATATCCTTCCTAATGGATATATCTTATCCTGGATATTAATGGAAAAAAAAAACGCTATTTGGAGAAAGATATAAAAGGAATCTGAGGGGGAAAATTTCTTTATAGAAGAAGCGGGTGGTGTGTATGTTGAATGAACTGCCATGGAAAAGGTGGCGCAAGTGCTATATCATTTAAAAGAACCTTGGGCAAGTGCATGGATACCAAAACATAGGCCAACTGTGGGCAATGGGATTGGCTAATGTGAGCAACTTGGTCACCATGGACTTGTTGGACCAAAAGGTCTATTTCCCTTGTGTATGACAGAGAAGGCAGTAGTTTGCCCACTATAGTCCCTATAGTATAGTTTCCCTTCAACATAATTTGAGTCATGGGAAATTTTGATTATACGGTGGCATGCAAAGGTTTGGGCACCCCGGTCAAAATTTCTGTTGCTGTAAATAGTTAAGCAAGTAAAAGATGAACTGATTTCCAAAAGGCATAAAGTTAAAGATGACACATTTCTTTAATATTTTATGCAAGAAAACTTTTATATCCATCTTTTACAGTTTCAAAATAACAAGAAAGGAAAAGGGCCCGAAGCAAAAGTTTGGGCACCCTGCATGGCAGTACTTAGTAACACCCCTTTGGCAAGTATCACAGCTTGTAAACGCTTTTTGTAGTCAGCTAAGAGTCTTTCAATTCTTGTTTGGGGGATTTTTGCCCATTCTTCCTTGCAAAAGTCTTCTAGTTCTGTGAGATTCTTGGGCCGTCTTGCTTGCACTGCTCTTTTGAAATCTATCCACAGATTCTTGATAATGTATAGGTCAGAGGACTGTGAGGGCCATGGCAAAACTGTCAGCTTGCACCTCTTGAGGTAGTCCATTGTGGATTTTGAGGTTTTTTTGGGGGTCATTACCCTGTTGTAGAAGCCATCCTCTTTTTATCTTTGGATTTTTTACAGATGGTGTGATGTTTGCTTCCAGAATTTGGTGGTATTTAATTGAATTCATTCTTCCCTCTACTAGTGAACTGTTCCCCGTGCCACTGGCTGCAACACAAGCCCAAAGCATGATCGATCCATCCCTGTGCTTAACAGTTGGAGAGGTGTTCTTCTCATGAAATTCTGCACCCTTTTTTCTCCAAACATACCTTTGGTCATTGCAGCCAAAAAGTTATATTCAAAAGGTTCAAAGGAACATCTGAACAAGCCTGAAGCATTTTGGAAACAAGTCCTGTGGACTGATGAAGTTAAAATAGAACTTTTTGATCCCAAACACACCTCAAAATCCACAACAGACTACCTCAAGAGGCACAAGCTGAAGGTTTTGCCATGACCCTCACAGTCCCCCATCCTAAACATCATTGAGAATCTGTTGATAGACTTCAAAAGAGCAGTGCATGCAAGATGGCCCAAGAATCTCACAGAACTAGAAGCCTTTTGCAAAGAAGAATGGGCGAAAATCCCCCAAACAAGAACTGAAAGACTCTTTGCTGGCTACAAAAGGTGTTTACAAGCTGTGATACTTGCCAAAGAGGGTGTTACTAAGTACTGCCATGCAGGTGCCCAAACTTTTTCTTCGGGCCCTTTTCCTTTTTTGTTATTTTGAAACGTAAAAGATGGAAATAAAAAAGTTTTCTTGCTTAAAATATTAAAGAAATGTGTCATCTTTAACTTTTTACCTTTTGGAAATTAGGTCATTTTTTTACTAGCTTAGCTATTCACAGTAACAGAAATTTTGACCAGGGGTGCCCAAACCATTGCATGACACTTTATTCCTGTTATTATGATCAGTGAGCAAATCATGAAATTTAGGTAGAACATCTGCATGACTTGAAAGCTTGAACTCATGATTTGTGTTTTTTTTTCATTCCATTCTTTGTTATGCAAACATTTGGATAAAACCTCTTAAGTCATAAGGAAATCATTCCATTATATCTGTAACAAAGTCCATCAGCAACCAAGGACTCACCATGCATAAAACATGGCCATTGATTTGATTTTCATTTTAAAGTTTGTGCTTTTAACATACAGATTTCTTATTTATTCGTTCTGATTTGTTTCCAACATTCTCATTTCTGATAGACTTGCTCTGACCTTCAGATATTTAATTTGTTTCTGAAGAATGCTGTAGTCAGGAATTTGTGTTTTCAGACTAGAAAATGCCAGTTTCATCACCTACCGTGGCTTTTCAATTGCAATATCTGTGAAATCTAGTCTGATCTTAAGATATTAACTACTGTATAAATTAGTTATGACGTTCTTTCGTGAAAGAAAAGCAATTCTTTAAAAAAGTTTTATTAAAAGTTTGAAAGATGTCTATTTTCTTCCATCAGGATATTGCTTTTCTTCCCTTCAATTGTTTGTCCAGCTTTTTATATTTTTCATAGCCATTCACTGTATATCTACAGAGCTGTGAAAAATTACTTCTCTGCCATCTTATCACTCAAACACTACATGTCCTTAAATTTTTTTTCTCATCATAAAGATAAGAAAAGTGATATTCCTATTAATATCAGACCTATCTTATCAATGGTATATTTCCTTTGACTGTAAATCGGATGTGGACTAAAAGAGTCAAGTTCTTCTATTGATGATGACAGCCTAGCTTATTGTACTTCAATTTATATTTTGAATGATTCATATAGAACGGAGATAAGCTTTATTTGTCTTATGTACATCGAAATGTAGTGACGTTCATCGTTTTGAGTCAATAACCAGAGTTCAAAGATTGTAATGGGGAAGCCCGCATGTGTCCTCCATGTTTCTGACAACAGCATAGCATGCCCACAACTCACGAACCCTGACCTTACATCACTGGAATGTGGGAGGACACTGGAGCAAGTGGAGAAAACCAGTCATGGAAAAAGGTTACATTCATTGTAGAGTAGGTTTATATTGGTTGCCACAGCATTGTAAGGTGAAGAGCCTGCACAGTGCTGTACTGTTCTAAGTTTTATGTAACTTTTGTAAGATGTTTAAGTACTAGAAGTTAATTAAGTCAGTGATGCACTTGATCTCTAAAGTTGAGGTGCTTGCCAAAGTACACTTTAAGCTAAGCCTAAATAAACCAACTTGCTTTAGATCTTTTCCACACCCATACCAGATTTCCTCAGTGCACTATCTCATCTGTAAGTGTGAGACTAGGTCCCATACAAAATCCAAATTTTGAGTGTGGGTAAGCACACAAAATTTCAACCAGTAGTGTTAAATAGATTTAAGAAATACCAATCTGGATGGCTGCCAACAACTTTTTCAAACACTAGATGCTTTTTTCTTGCAAACATAAGCATAGCTTTATAAAGAAAGAAATTAAGAATTCTAACAAGCTGTCTGCTTTCCCCTTTTGGTCATGTTGTTAGGCAGATTGCACAAGCTTGTTCATTAAAATTCAAAGAATATTCAAAGTACATTTATTATCAAAGAATGTATAAATTATGCAACTTTGAGAGTTGCTTGCTCACAGGTAGATACAAAGCAAGAAACCCGAAAAAAAAAACAACTGAAAAAATCATATATAAAAAAAGACCAATACCTTCTGCGCAAGAGAAAGGAAGAAAATGCAACTCTTGCAAACAATTGAAGCAATTGTTTGGAACTGAATTGAGTCCTCAAATCCAAACCCTGGAGTAGACCCAAAGCTTTGCTAATCAGTTCATCATATTAGTGGGCACAAACTGCAGCAGCTGAGGCAGTCTTTATAGCCTCAGTGTCAGGGAAAGAGGAGTGACCATTGCAGAGAGTGAGTGAAATCAGCTCTTGCCTCAGATCCTTTGTCTTCGGTCTAACTGAGCCAGCATTTAATTTGGATCCAAGTAACTGAGCAGCGAAAGGCTCCAGTGCCCTAGAGAGAGGACATCGTGGAGAGTGAGTGAAATGGACTCTTGCCTCCAATCTGGGCCAGCATTTAAATTGTCTAAACAGCCAATCAGCCACAGCTACTGCCAAGGTCTCGGGGCCTAGACCACACTTGCTCTGGACCCAGATTTCGCTTTCCAACCTGAAACCGCACTCAAGCTCTTCAAATCAGCTCAGCGCCCAATACAACCTCACACCCATGCCAGTTATACAGGCATCAGAACTGCCCAGACTTCTCCTTTCCAAATGGTTCACTCCATCTCCATCGAATCTGCAGCACACCATCTCGGCTCATCCCATCAACTCCTCTCAACATCGCTCGCCCCCTCACTATCGCTCGCCCCCTCACTATCGCTCGCCCCCTCACTGTGATGATAATTTACCAGAATTTACCTCAGAAAGTTGTCTTTTGTGATGTTTTAAGTCAAATTTCTTGCTTCTTGAACTACCAGTGAGCATTCAGTAGTACCAGCTTAACCAGAAAATTGTAGTGATACAAAGAAAGAAACTGTTTCATGACATATGCTGGGAATATAAAGCCTAAGTCTGATTCTGATTCTAGTAGCAGGTGGTTAATACCATAAGTATAATATTAAACAAATTAAAAACACAAAACACAAATAAAAATGAAAGAAATATCTGAAGTGTCTTAGGAATTCAATGCAGGTTGGAATTTATCCCTATTTAATACGTTTGTAAGTTTGTCCTTTTTTAAATTAAAAAATTGTTTATTATTCTCAATACCACTTATATTATTAACCAGGTGGTTACTGACAAATAGAACACAACAAGCTCAAGGTATGTAAAAGGTTCAAGATTAAAAAGACCATGTTTTACTGTTGATATGAAATTCATTGGCAGTTGGTAGAACCAGTCACCCTATATGAAACCAACTATTCTCCATCAGACTTCTGAAATTAAAGACATTGAAGTCAATGCACCCACATTTGGAAACCATAGTGAACGGCTGCTCCAATATGGGCCATTTAATGTTATTAATCACAGGAGAATTAGCAATTGCTAGACTTGGTGGGCCAAGGGATCTCGTCCTGTGAGGGATATCTACAATTCACTTTCTTTATCAAGAAAAAGATCACCAAATCAAAGTTTGTCCATTTCTCACATGTAAAATGCAAATACTGTACTTCTAGTATTCGATGGTAGTAGGTTGTAGGATACAAGATAAAAGTTGCAGACAATTAGACTATATGAGCTCCCCCAGGAACCCTCCAAAGTGGCATGGTGCCTCAAGTATAGCAGAAACAAATTAAGTGCCTCTCATTGACTACCATCATGTGAGTTTCTACCCAGACGTGAGCTTGTGAAGTTCAGGCTGATAGTGAGCCCCATTCACAACAGAATTGCTCAGGGTATTTAAATGTCTAGAGCACTGCCTACAGAAAGTAATAACTGCCTTTTGGGCTCTAGATGCCCCTCCCCCTCAGGTAGACATAGGGTAGAATTGCCTTTAGCTCTTTATTGTGCTGGAGGTCCAGGGGGACCTGTACTGAGAATCTTGTAGTCATAAGAGAGCCTGCAGGTGCTGAAAATCTAGAGCAGTGCACAAGATTGTAGAGAAACTGAGCTGCTCAGGGAGCACCTATGTAGAGTCAATGTTTCAGGCCGAGACCCTTCATTGGTATTGGTTCTTAAATGTACAAGGTCAGTATTTCAATCTGCAGAGGACAACCTGAACCTTAGGAACTGGCTAAAGTTTCTCAAGACTTCCAACTAATTTTCAGCCTATTTTAGCGCAATGAGCTTCGATTCAACACCCCTGGAAGCATTTGTTGCTTCAAAGAGGACAGGTGAAAACTTACTCCTGATGTTTAGCTTTTTTGCATTGTGCATGCTGGATGTTAATTGCATAGAAGTAAATCATTTTCAAAAGGAAGTTATCAGTTATGCTTTGGACCTTGCTTGGTGTCACCAGTTGTACTTTATTGCTTCATTTATGCAAAAACCTTGTGCAAAAGTCACAGCTTGCACAATGCAAGCTAAACAATCCTGACAACACACTCAGAATGCTGGAGGAACTCAGCAGACCAGACAGCATCGATGGAAAAGAGGACAGTCGATGTTTCAGGCCAAGACCCTTCATCAGGACACAGTCCTGATCTAATTTTTCAAATGACTTTGAACTGCAACAAAATCATTAAAAAGAATACAGTATTCATTTGAATTTCTAGACATTAAATGTCTTTGGATTTATACAAAGAATCTGTAAAATGAAATTTGAATTGTAGTACATCCACAATTTTTACCCCAGAAAAATCAAGTTCCAGTAGGAAACCAATATTGGCCATTACACACTGATGTACAGCCCTAATGGATAATTTCACTCAAACCATGAAAAATTATCCAAAGCACCATGTATGAAAGTAATTATTCTATTAACCAGAGAATGCCTTAAGTTACTTTTAAAAGCAGTTCAAATATTTATGACTTGAATCCTATGTTTAAAATGACAATCAGTGGAGTACAAAAGTTCCCACGAGAGCAAGTAAAACTATTAATATAGGGAAACATTATGTCTCACCAATGATCCATTAATGAACATGCTCTCAACTGAAACAGAGTGTCATTTAATATACTTGGATAGATTGCTTAAATAAATGGAGTCAGCATGTCCTCTTCAGAATAATTCAATAACATTATGTTTCTTTTTAATATTCTTCCATTCATAATTGTGCAGTCAATTCTGAATTAAAATACATAAAGAGTATATATTTTACAAGGTGGAACAGAATTAATACTTTTAATTGCATCTTTTTAGGCTGTTCAAGACATTGAGAAATGCCAATAACTTAAATCCCTGCTAACGAGGCACCTAGACTGTGAACAGACTAACTAAATTTTCCCAATCAGAAAAATACTGCAGGCACTTAATGGCATTTTGTAAGTTATGCTGCTTACGTGGCCACCCAGGTTTTGCTGTGCTAAATATTTAGCAATCAATGCAGAAAGAAAATTAAACATCTGAGACAGCCTAATTGGGGGAGAAAATGTCTATAAACAACCTGAGATAAAAGGCAGGGAAGCTGCAATTTTCTTTCCAATTCTTTTTATAAATTGCCATCTTTTTCTTTTCATGGATTAATTACCTAGTAACACTAGCTCATCTAGTAAAACATGAAATAATAATGTTGTAATTAATGACACAAAATTGCAAGAGTCTACCAATTTTAGGAAATAGAGTCATAGAACACTGCAGCTTAGAGACAGGCCCTTTGGCCTATCTAGTCCTACTGAACCATGAATCTGCCTGGTCCCATCGACCTCCCTGGAACATAGCTCTCCATACCCCTCCCATCCGTGTTACTATCCAAAATTCTCTCAAATGCTGAAATCGTATTCGCATCCACCACTTGTGCAGGCAGTTCATTCCATATTCTCACCACGTTCTGAGTGAAGATGTTTCCCCTCATGCTCCCTGTAAACATTTCATCTTTCACTTTAACACATAACTGCTGGTAGTTGTCGTCTCACTCAACCTCAGTTAAAAAAGCCTGTTTGCATTTACCCTATCTATACCCCTCACAATTTTGTATACCTCTATCAAAGCTCCCCTCAACCTTCTTTATTCTATGGAATAAAGTCTTAACTTATTCAGCTTTTCCCTATAACTCAGGTCAGTGGTGACCCATTTCCTGGCACATCCGAACCGGCTCACAATTAGATAGCCTACGGGGGTTTGCGAACACAGAGCTTTGGAGCCTCTGCGCCATGGGGGGGCAGGTTGAGGGAGGCTTAAAAGTGAGGCTGAGGATTTCGAATAAGGTTTTTTCCTTCGACTGCAGTTACCGACTCCGTGTCGTAATTTTAGCGCTGCATGTAGCACACCGCTACAGGTCCACAATTTCCACCAACTTCCTTGTAAATTTTCTCCACACCCTTCCTGTAGGTAGGTAATCAAAACTGCACACAATATCCAAATTAGGCCTCACCAACTTCTTATACAACTTCAACATAGCATCCCAACTCCTGTACTCAATAAACAATAGATCTAAAATGCTGAAGGAACTCTACAAGCCAGGCAACGTCTGTGGAAAAGAGTGCAGTCGACGTTTCAGGCTGTGACTCTTTTCCATAGATGGTTCCTCGCCTGTGGAATTCCTCCAGCACTTTGCGTGTGCTGCTTAGATTTCCGGCATCTGCAGATTTTCTCTTGTACTCAGTACTTTGATTTATGAAGGCCAAAGTGCTATAAGCTTTCATTACAACCCTCTCTACCTGTGACGTCGCATATACAAATTATAGATCCGTATTCCTAGATCTCTTTGTTCCATTGCTCTCCTCAATGCCCTACCACTCACCATGTCAGAACTACCCTGGCTGGTCCCCCCAAAAGTGCAACACCTAACACTTGTCTACTTTAAATTCCATCTGCCATTTTTTCAATCCATTTTTCCAGCTGGTCCAAATCCTACTGCAAGCTTTGTTAATCTTCCTTGCTGCCGACTACATCCCCAGTCTTGGTATCATCTACAAATCTGCTGATCTATTTCATAACATTGCCATCCATGTCATTGATATAGGTGACAAACAACAATGGGCCAGCACTGTTCCCTGCAGCACACAACTAGTCACCAACTTCTAGTCAGAGAGGCAACCATCTACTATTTATCACTCTTTGGCTTCTCCCATGAAGCCAATGGATAAACCAATTTACTACCTCATCTTAAATAGCAAGTGACTGAATCTTCTTGACCCAGCTATTATTTGGAACTTTGTTAACATTCACATAGACAACATCTGCTGCCTTAACTTCATCAAATTTCCTGGTAACTTCCTCGAAAAACTTTTTAATGTTGTTGAGGTATGACCTACCATGCACAAAGTCATGTTGACGTATCCTGAATTGGTCCTTGTCTATCCATATGCTTATATATATTTAGAACACCATCCAATAACTTTCCCACTACTGATATCATACTCACCCAGCCTATAATTTCCTGGCTTATTCTTAGAGCGTTTCTTAATCAACAGAACAACATTAGCTATCCTCCAATCCTCCAGCACCTCAACTGTGGCTAAGGATATTTTAAATATCTCTGCCAGGGGCCTTGCAATTTCTGCACTGGCCTCCCACAAGGTCAGAAGCAAAACCTTCTCGGAGCCTAGGGATTTATCCATCCTAATTTGCCTTATAAGAGCAAACTCTTCTTCCTCTGTAACCTGTATAGAGTCCATGGCCTTCCTGCTGCTTTGCCTCACTTCTATGGACTCTGTGCCCATCTCCCAAATAAATATAGATGAAAAAATCCATTAAGCTCTCTCCCATCTCTTTCAACTCCATACATAGATTACCACTCTGGTCTTCCAGAGGAACAATTTTTTCCCTTGTCGTCCTTTTCCTCTTAATATATCTGTAGAAACCCTTAGGATTCTCTTTCACCTTGCCTGCTAGAGCAAGCTCATGTCTTCTTTTAGTCCTCCAGATTTCCTTCTTAAGAGTGCTCTTACATTTCTTAAACTCTTCAAGGACCTCATTGGTCCTACCTCTCTATACTGCTATGCACCTCCCAAGTTTCCGTAAACCCATTATCCTTGCATTTTAATCTGACATGAGCATACAAATTCTGTTCTCTCAAAATTTCACTTCAAAGGCCTCCCACTTACCAAGTGCACCTTTGCCGGAAAACAAACTGTCCCAATCCATACTTGCCAGATCCTTTCAGAAACCATCAAAATTGGTCATTCTCTAATTTAGAATCTCAACCAGACAACCAGACCTATCTTTTCCATAATTAGCTTGAAACAAATGTTATTATAATCACTAGATGCAAAGAGTTCCTCCACACAAACCTTTGTCACCTGCCTTATCTGATTCCCCAATAGGAAGTCTAGTATCATCGACCACAGAAAACAAATGAATGCAAAGAATATGATGAATCAGTGTAGGTATACAAATGATTTCCTCTCGGCCATTAGGGTTTGATGACTTGAGGAAAGCAAGATTATGAAAAATATTTCCAAAGTGTTAGGAAGTATTCTGGACTTAGGGTATATAGCGAAAAACTAACTTTAGCAACTAACCTTTAGACCTGAATGCGGACTGCTGATTAAATTTAAAATGCAGCCCTGGACAATAAGTTCCTAGAGCTATAAACAGCAGTTAGTTGAAAAACCAGACGATGCTGATTAGCATTTATTTTGTATGTCTGGAGTGCTGATGCAAAGAAAGAGGTGTGAGTGTGAAATGTAATTCAAAGGAAACATTGTAGATATATTGTAAATATAGAATTGTCCCTTGATCTTTAGCATATAAAATGTCATTTAATATTGGGTCAAATAAGCCTATTCCTTCTGAGAGTGTCTCATTCTATTGAATAAAAGAGTACTTTATATCTACCAGCTGTGTCACTCTGGTGACCTGCAACACTAAGCACCTGATTTTCTCCATTAAAATATTATGAAATCAGGAATCTTATTTCAGAAGGAGACAAACTAATATTAATACAGTTGAAAATATTTTAGGCAGAAAATTCCATATAAACAAATGCAACGTTGTGGACAACTGGTTCACCTCAGTTTAGAGATATTTTGCACTTCATCTGGGTGCCTCAGTGCCTAGTAGAAGTTAGTCCTCTCATTTCATGAAAGGATTTTAGCTTCCCCCACCCCAGTGTAAAACTGGTGCCAAATGACACCAAAGTAGCACAAGATCCAATGTTAATCTCACAATATTTTCCACTGTAATGGAAAAAATTAGTTTTTATTCACTTTCCATGCAAGGAGCAAGATTTCCCAGAACCTCTAATACAAACCCACACTGTGCATTTTTACTTGTGGGAGAGAGAAAGCCTATGGTATGTCTAATTAGCGGGTGATCGAGTGTCTTTGGGGTACTGCATCTGAATCTTTGTTGATGCTTTGCTGCACACTCGGGTACTCAGTGGGGGGGTGCTGATGCTTTCTTTGCTGGTGGGGGAGGGGGGTCATCGCTTTGCTGCTGCTTATGCATGGGAGGGGGAGTTGGGGATGGGTTTGGGGTTCTAACATGTAACTGCCATTCATTCTTTGGGGAACTCCTCTGTTTTCATGGATGTTTGCAAAAAGAATTATTTCAGGATGTATATTATATACATTTCTCTGACATGAAATGTACCTATTGAAACCTATTGAAGGTCATTTTGCTGCTCAGCACTTCCTTTGCGAGGCCACCCACGCTCTTAGTTAGGCGAAAAGAGGTTTGATCAACTATCCTTTCAGCCTGACTCTACCCAGTTATTTTCTTGCATTACAGACTACCCCAGATTCCAACCAGACATTACATGGTTTTAGAGATTTCCCCAGCAACTATCTGACAAGGACATCTGGCTTTAGCCCTGGAGCAACTCCAAATCCCCCCTTGCATAAATAGCACCAACTGCACCACTACTCTTCGCCAACCTGTCTCGACCTCTGACCCACTGGATAAATTCCTATTCCTCCCCCATCATTGCAACATTCATTCATTCAGTAGGAACATACCCTGTAGTTGGATGGAGATTGTTTATATTCTGCTGTGTCCCTTTTATAGATAGTGATCACACCAGATGGGTCATATGCTGAGAACTTTCATCACTATACAGAACATTGCACTGAAACCAATGTCAGTATCAGCAGAGCTTTGCAGAAATTATCACAGCAACCCTGTTGTGTGAACTTGGCAAGTAAAGTTCTTTCCACAAAAATCTTTGAACTCTGCACTATTGTTTAAATGCTGAAAGGACATTGTGAAACTTCTATGCCAGCTTGCTTTTGAAATATTTTGCTTTCTGCCCTGAAAATATCAGCCTGGATTTTGCAATTAACAATTTGGCTTACGTCTACAAGCTGTCATTTCACTAACCATAACCAATAATGTCGAGGAAAGCTGTGGGGGTGGTGAGAGTGTTGGAACTAGAATGACAAAAACTGTAAAACAAACAAATCATTTGAGCACAAATAACTGGTGACATTAAAACTACTGCTTAAATGTGATTTCTGGTTCTGCCTTTAAAAATGGATCAGAACTGAATGCAATACCTTGCTGTCCAATGGGGTAGCATCAAGATCCATTGGTTGTCATATGGACAGAGCGTCCCTAACCAGACATTCACCGGGGGGCAGCAAGTGAAATGAGGTTCCTCAAGTTTGGCTGGAAGTAGCCCAAAATTTAGCTGCAAACAACAGGCAAGATCCTTGCCTCAAAATTCAGTTCAATACTTCCATTTATCCAGATAGGAGAGTCTCAGGGGATTTCTACACTTGAGGAACAAACAGAGCAGTGGTTCACTTGTTGGCCATTTGACCTTTGATAATCCTCCTTTCCCACTCAGGAATTTTAACCATGATACCTCAAAAGCAAAAAAAAAACATGCCCATTCTTTCAAAAGGCGGTGTATAAGGTCCCACTTGCATGGCACACCTTTGTAAATTCATAGAAGAGCAAATAAAGAAAATAAATTCTGAAAAATAACTTTAGGCTGCCCAGATTTACCACAATGAGCTTTCAAAGAAATCAACATCATTTTTAAACTTTTCAAAATATTGGAGAGCTGTCTATGTGAAGACAGTACTTATATTCAGTGCTTTTCATGAAAAGCTGTAATGCACAATGGGATTTTGCACAAATGAGCAGACAGTGTAAAGTGGCTATGCTGCTGAAATATCAATCTACCGCAGACTGAGCTTATACCAAACCAACCATCAAAATCAGTATCAAGTTTCATATCACTGGCATATGCCATGAAAATTTGTTGTCTCTGTGGCAGCAGTACAATGCATACCCAATAATAGAAATAAAATGTGAATTCCAGTAAGTATGCATATGAAATACTTGTAGTGAAATTAAATAAGTAGTGCAAAAATAGAAATAAAAAGGTAGTGAGATAGTTGTAACCCCCTGGGTCGCCTCAGGCTCGCTCAGCTCGTTCTCGTCTAGGGGGAGCAGCCTCCGGCCCCACCAAACTAGGTAATCAGCTGGTGTGGATGCTGTGTGATGTCCCCGCCTCGCCCAAAACCAGACAGTACACCATATGCGATTAAATGAGTACAATTTATAAAGGTTACTATAACTAAGTGATTAATAACGATACAGTATATATGAAGAAAAACAATAAAGAAAAGGCGCCAAACTTATCAAAGTCCAAACCACTTCGTGCACAACCATTGGAGCTCAATTACTGAAGTCTTCGGCCACCATTCGATCCCTTCCGAACTCCTCGACTCGCAGCTTAGGATCATCTGAAGTGGTCAACCAAGCACATCTAGCTTCATCTCCTCTCCTCGGAGTACCTCCTCGCCTCGGACCCCCCGCTTGGGGTCTGTTCCTCACCCAGTTTACAGCATCGCGTCCTCTCTCTCTCACCCCCTCGCGCCGATCTCCCCAAAAGCCCACCAACAATAGCTTACAGACTCAGAAGAAAGAACAACATTAATCCCAATTGGTTTACAAAGGAATACAATTCTCGTTATCAGTAAATTTTAACCCAAACAAGTTTCCAGCACTCTCTCGCAACAAAGAAGCATTCCTACTTTTAACAAAACAAAGAAGCCATTTTGATTACATACACAGTAACAAAGAAAAAAGAAGAAATCCCCTTTACATAGTGTTCATGGGTTCAATGCCCATTCAGAAACTGGGCAGCTGAGGGGAAGAAGAGGCTGTTCCTAAAACATTAGATGCGTGGCTTTAGGCTTCTGTACCTCATTTTTAATGGTAGCAATGAGATCAAGGCATGATTTGGATGATGGGGTGATGACCATTATACAACTACCAATAGATCTACCCAACTAATTGTAGCTCCATGTCTTAAAATTTATGGCCTATTTAATGACTAAGTACTTGGACCAAATGGCAGTGGGTGTGACTGGATCTACTTCCTATTTTAGTTTTCTTGATCCGTTGGTCCTCAGTACAGGCCTCAATGATAGAAGTACATGGAACCTGATGAAACTTTACCCGCCTCCTACTCCATGTAATTCATTAATAAAGCAAGTGGAAGCATATTAAATTGGCTACCTCAAAGTGCATCATACAAATCTCGACCTGCATTGCCTTAGAACCCTATTCACTATGTTTGACTTTGAGCTGCCTAATTAATCAGCTCTCCCAACAGTCAGTAGCAGTCTTTCCCCTAATGGCTAACAAGACTCGGATGTAGCAGCAAGTTAAAAATTTACATTGGGTAAACAAACAGATCACTTATTCTTGATTCAAGAGATAAACTTATTTAATTTTCATGAGACAATTTATAATTTAGCTTCAAGTTAATTAATTCTGACAATCAGGTTCAACCCACCACCATCTTCCAAATATACATCAACTACGCTTAACCAAATCCTTACACAAACAGAGGTGTGGTGCAATTGTCCATTTTCTATCATTGACTTGGGTGTATGGGATGTCAGGGAGGGGAAGCACCTCTGGTGTTAAGACCTGTCATACTTTCTGTGGTAGGTCCTCCACCTTGGTCCTCACCTGCAACTCCAAGTAAGCTGTTTGCACTTGATAGCGGCTGCACCACAGGCAATGGCTTTAACAGGCCAGCCAAACCAGGCGAGAGCAGACGTCAGGGTTTTTTTTAAACCCTCGGTGACTTCGAGCAATGTGTACCCAAAGCACGTGATGACTGGATTCAGCAGACTGCACAGAGGGAACCAGCAACTGGTTCAATGGGCAGGAAGGCGTTTCCCAGCGCATATTGTGGGGCGCAAAAAGCCTAGCAAGACACGTAGATCATCCACTGCATCCTGACCGATCTCCAGTAGTCTTGACTCTCGTCTTGCCACTGGATCCAGATAGACTCAGATGAGAGAGTGAGGTTAACAACCTGCGCAACTCTCTCTCACTTTAATCAAATTCACGCGCAATTCACAACATCCAAATCTAAGTCCTGTGGCGATGGGCAAGCGATGAAGCAGCGGGGGAGGATACAATGGCAGCTCTAGCCGCGGACCTGCACACAGGTGGCTCAGACCAGTGGGTCATCTTTTGTTGACCAAAGCAGCAGCGGACTTCGGCAGCCGCCTGAGTGACTGAGCAGCCTTTTTCAGGACCACACTGCTCACCTGCATAGTACGAGGAAGGGGATAGAAAAGTTGCGCTAAACATTGTCTACTTCATTCGTCCCTGGTCAGCAAACCATGACTGGTGGAGATCCCACTTCAGCAGTTGAAATCAAAGAAATTGAACTGAAGTGACAATGCTCAGATCTGGCATGTGGAACATGCAGACCTTAATGGACAATGCTAAGTCTGACAGACAGAGAGAAGGATTGCTTTTGTGGCAAAAGAACTAGAGAGGTTCAAGATTCAAGATTCAAAAACTTTATTGTCATTCTAACGGTACATCAGCTCTGCAGGGCAGAATGAGACAGCGTTTCCCAGGGGCAAGTGCAATCATAACATAACATACGCAACACTAAATAATAAACACAACAATAAATAGTAAAACACAACAACCACATGTCGGTTAAAAACAAGTTATTAATGTCCAATGCAAGTTAAAAGTGTCCAAAGAAGAGTCAGGTAGAGCAGCTATTTAGCAGTCTGACTACCTGTGGGAGGAAGCTGTATCGTAACCTTGTGGGTTTAGTTTTGATGCTCTTATAACGTTTACCTGATGGCAGAAGAACAAACAGTTCATGGAGAGGGTGTGAGGGGTCTTTAATGATATACCCTGTCTTCTGGAGGCATCGACTCTGAAAGAGGTCTTGGACAGAAGGTAGAGAGACCCCAATAACCTTCTCTGCTCCCCTAACCACCCTCTGCAAGGCTTTTTTGTCTGCAGCACTGCAGCTGGAGTACCAGGTTGTGATGCAAAAGGTCAGCACACTCTCAACCACAGAATGTAGAATGTAGAATGTAGTTAAGATGTTAGTGGGGAGTGATGCTTGTTTAAGTTTCCGCAGAAAGTGCACTCTCTGCTGGGCCCGTTTCACAATCCCAGTGGTGTTCCTAGACCAGGTGAGATTGTCCAAGATCTGCACCCCAAGGAACTTGCTGTTTTCCACTCTCTCCACTGTGGAGCTGCTGATGCTGAGGGGTATGTGTTCAGGCTGAGACCGTCTGAAATCAACGATCATCTCCTTGGTTTTGGTGACATTTAGCATCAAGTTGTTGTCACTGCACCAGCTCTCTAGGTGTTTGACCTCCTCCCTGCACATTGTTTCATCATTTTTGCTGATGAGCCCCACCACTGTGGTATCATCAACAAATTTAATGTTGAGGTTCCTCTTGAATCTGGCTGCACAGTCATGTGTTAGCAGTGTAAACAGCAATGGGCTAAGCGCACAGCCTTGTGGGGACCCAGTGCTTAGTGTGATGGAGTCAGAGATATTCCTTCCAACACGGACTGACTGTGGTCTCTCTGTCAAGAAATCCAGCATCCAGCGACACATGGCAGTGTTAAGGCCAAGCAGCGATTGTTTCTCCACTGGTCTCTGCAGGATGATGGTATTGAACACTGAACTGAAATCAGTGTACAGGATTCTGGCATAAGTGTCTTTATTGTCCAAGTGAGAGAGAACTGTGTGCAGTGTGGTGGATATTGCATCCTCCGTAGAGCGAATTGGACAATAAGCAAACTGTAGAGGATCCAGCGATGAGGGGAGGCTGGCTGTGATATGAGGCTTGACAAGCCATTCAAAACATTTCATCACTAAGGGGGTCAGGGCAACAGGATGGTAATCATTCAGACAGGCTACAACTGATTTCTTTACTACAGGGATGATTGTGGAGGTTTTGAAGCATCTGGGGACAATGGCTTGACTAAGGCAGATGTTGAAAATGTCTGTCAGGACATCTGCTAATACATCAGACTGACATTCCAGCTCTCTTTGAGACTCACCTGGCTGGCGAAGGCCAACTGACAGAAGCAGGTGGCTGCTACATATTCTTCTTGAGTGGACCCAGAAGCACTGAACATCGCGAAGCAGGAGTCAGGTTTTTGCTATCAAGAACCATCTTGTCCAAAAGCTTATCAGACTGCCAAAAGGATTCAACAATCATCTAATGACCGTGCAACTACCCCTGAGGAACAAATGCAATGTCACACTGATCAGTGCCTACGGCCCAATGATGACCAGTCGAGAAGAAGCCAAAGACAAGTTCTATGGAGAGCTTGATTCCCTGACTGCAGCTCCACCAAACTACTCTCCTTGGAGATTTCAACCCTCAAGTGGGAAGAGACCACAATACCTGAGATGGAGTCCTAGGGCACTGTGGGGTAGGCAAATGCAACAGCAATGGCTTGCTTCTTCTGAAAACCTGTGTAATGCATGACCTGATCATCACCAACATGGTCGTCTGCCTGCCAGACCATAACAAGACATCTAAGATGCATCCTTGCTCTAAGCACTGGCATCTGATTGACTACGTCATCACCAGAAGATGTGATAGATGCGATGTCAGTATATCCAAAGCCATACGTGGTGCAGACTGCTGGACAGACCACCATCTGATCTTTTCCAAACTTAATGTCTGCATCCAACTCAAACGATATCCACAGACAAGAAAATTTGCTAAGGAGCTCAATGTCAGCAAGCTGAAATCAGATACTACTGCAGACCACCTGGTTAAAAGCCTCCAGTTGCAGTTTGCCGATGTTAATTTTGAAGAAGACTGGGCAGCTTTCAGAGACCGCATTCACTCTACCTCCTCCGAGGCCCTCTGCCAGGCAACAGGGAAGAACCAAGACTGGTTTGACAAGAATGACGAGGAGGTAAAAGCTCTCCTACAGAAAAGCACAAAGCCTATCAGAACGATCCTTCCTGCATCTCTAAGTATTTGCCAATATGCACAGAATAGTTCAAGCCAAACTCAAAAAGATGCAGGACTCTTGGCTCTGTAAAGAGGCTGATTAGATTCAGGGCTATGCTAATAGACATGACTCAAAGAGATTCTTTGATGCTATCAAAGCACTGTACTGACCTCAGCCTTCTGGGACCTCACCCCTCCCAAGTGCAGATGGCACCATACTCATCACTGAGAAGGCCAAGATTTTGGACAGATGAGCAGAGCATTTTGAATCTATGCTGAACAGACCATCCACCATAAACAAGGAAGCAATTAATAATCTTGATCAAGTAGACATCAACCATGTGATGGACTCTCTTCCCTAAGAAGAGGAAATCAAGAAAGCAATTGGCCAGCTGTCAAGTGGCAAGGCTCCTGGAGAAGATGCTAAACCGGTGGAGATCTACAAAACAGGTGGTCCACTCATCACCAGAAAACTAACAGAACTCTTCCAGTCCTTCTGGGAGAGAGGTCAGATTCCACATGAAATGAAAGATGCATCCATTGTACACCTGTAAATGCAGAAGGGAAACCGCCAAGCATGCAACAACCATAAAGGCATCTGTTTGCTCTCAGTAGCAGGGAAAATCTTAGCCAAAGTCCTGCTAGACAGGCTAAATGCACATCCAGCTGAGGCTCCTGGAAAATCAGGGTGACTTCAGGAAAGGAAAAGGAAATATCGACATGATCTATGACAACTCCAGGAAAAATGCCAGGAGCAGAGCAGACAGTTCTACACCACCTTTGCCAATCTTACCAAGGACTTTGGCACCATGAGCTGAGAGGGATTATGGAAGATCCTGGCGAAGTTTGGTTGCCCTGATAGATTCAGCACCATGGTCAAGCAGTTTCATAATGGGAGGTCAGTCTGCATGCTCGATGATGGTGTCTGTCCTGTTTCTTTCTCAGTCACAAATGGGGTCAGGCAGAGATGTGTGCTGACACCCATCCTCTTCAGCACGATGTTCAGTGTGATGTTGACTGATGCATCCTGGGGCAGTGATCCTGGAATCCACCTCAAAGACAGGATGGACGGAGAGCTGTTCAACCTGCGCAGCCTTCAAGCCATTACTAAGGTCAAAGGGACGTTGCTGAGAGACTTCCTATTTGCTGACGACTGTGCTCTCAACACAAGCTCTGATTCCGACATGCAGGACATCATCGACATATTTTCCACTGCATGTGAGAACTTCGGTCTCACCGTCACCACCAAGACAGAAGTCATTCACCAAGCACCCCCAGATCAAGCCTACGTGGAGCCATCCATCTCTGTGAATGGCCAGCAGCTCCAGGCAGTCGACAAGTTCACGTACCTGGGCAGCACTCTCTCCAGAGCAGTTCACATTGACGACAAGGTCAGCTGCAGAATCACCACGGCTAGTGCCAGTTTTGGGAGACTATGTGACACTGCCTGGCGATGAAGGGGAATTACTCTGAAGACCAAAAGCTGCAAGTCTACTGCACTGTCATCCTACCCACCCTCCTCTACACGTGCGAAAGGTGGAACTGTGTACATGAGACGTGTGTATAGACTGAACCACTTCCACTTGTCATGTCTGCGGAAGATCATGAAACTGGCAAGATCGAATTACTGACACGGGAGTGCAGTCTGCAGCAGACATGCCCACCATCCACACATTGCCAATGCAACATCAGGTCAGATGGGCAGGCCATGTTGTCAGGAAGTTAGACGATCGCATCCCCAGGCAGTCGTTCTTTGAGGAAAGAACAGTGCTCACGTGGTGGTCAGTGAAAACAATTCATGGTCATGCACTTTAATAGAAGAAACAACAGGGTAGAGTATTTTCTAAACGCAGAGAAAATACAAAAATCTAAGGCACAAGGGGACGCTGGAGTCCTTGTGCAGGATTCTGAGAAGGTTAATCTGCAGCCTGTGAGTCTGTGGTGAGGAAGGTAAATGTGATGTTAGCATTCATTTCAAGAGAACCATAATATATAAGCAATGATGTTATGCTGAGGCTTTATAAAGCACTGTTGAGTCCTCACTTGGAGTTTTGTGAGCAGCTTTGGGCCCCTTTTCTTTGAAAGGATGTGCTGACACTGGAGAGGGCTCAAAGGAGACTCATGAAAATGATTCCAGGATTAAACGGCTTATCATATGAAGAGCATTTGATGGCTCTGGACCTGTATTCACTGGGCTGAGAGGAAAATTGGACCAGCCTTGATGAAATAGCGGAGCAGACTCAAAGGTCCAAATGGCCTAATTTTGCTCCTATATCTTATGGTCTTGTGGTATTCAGAGGAATTTGATATGACCTCATTGAAATCTAATGAATGGTGAAAGATCTTGATAGAGTGGATGTAGAAAGGTTAATCTCCTATGGGGGAACAGTCAGGACCAGAGGATAGAGTTTCAGAACAGAGGGGTAGCTTTTTAGAACGGAGATGAGGAGGAACTTCTTTAGCTGGGGGTCATGAATCTGTGAAATTCATTGTCACAGGCAGTTTTGACACCATGTCTTTATGCATATTTAAAGCAGAAGTTGATAGTTTCTTGATTGGTCAGGGCATTAAGGGAGAAGGCAGGAGATTGGTGCTGAGAGGAAAAAATCGATCAGCCATTATGAAATGATGGGGCAAACTCGATGGGCCAAAGGGCATGATTCTGCTCCTATATCTTATGGCCTAGAGGGGTACACTTCTGGAAAGTGGAATAGTCATCCAGCTGCAGTAAATCTTAAAGGTTACTAATGGGCATCTGTCAGTCATTCTGGCCAGGATGAGAAGCAAGCATTCCTATTTCAACCAAGCCAGAAATATTTCATTCCTACAGAAGAAACTAGATTTTCCAGCATTTCCTAATTGTTGAGAATGCAGTTTGCTGAAAGCAGCCCACTGACGTTGGAGAGACAAATATGGAGAGAAGAGACAAAGGCTAAGAGTAATGGGTTCTTTAATTAACATTGACTTGGGGAGCCTGCAACAATCTATACTGAATCTCTATTGAAGACATATTGAAGTAATACAAGTACCAGATCATAAGTTCACTGAAAATGCTAGAAGAAGATAAATTGAATGCCACAAGAAAATAGATACGGGATGGTGCCACTTGATGAACCTGCATGTGTTAATTGCAAGACAGGCAGCAGGCCAACTTCTTGCCATCTTAGCCTATTTAAATGATAGCACTGGCTGTTGGCAGGCAAAAACCTATGCTCATTAACCTGGTGCAGTCAATTGTGAATGATGTTGTTGGAGGTCACAATTCTTAAAGGGGTTTTGCTTTAAGGCAGAAACAGATGTTCACAGTGGTGCAGCAGATAAACGAAACCTTGCACTTCGATGGGGAATAGCAGAGTGAGGAAGAAGAGGGTTCAGGCTTTGCCATCACGGCTCCAGAAGAATTTAAGGAAACAAAACTGAAGGGATGCTCTGTACCTGCAGGCGGCAGGCCTCCCAGACAAAGGAGCAGAAAAAGCTGGAAGTGGATTACCTTGCAAGTCAGCGCAAAGAGCCCATCTACAAAAACCTAGTTGCAATGCATCAAAATGACAAGATCAACACCAGAGAATAAATGAAATTACTGCTCTGCTATTATCTTAAAACACAATCCAAATACAAACCCAAACTTGGATGAAGCTTAAATGGTTATAGTTTCTTTTGTGTATGATCTATGAGAGGGGGAAAAAGTGTCAAAGATTTGCTGTACGATGCACATTGTAATGCCAAGCAAATCATTCCAACGTGGGCAGGTGCAAGATAACATGACCAACTGTTACGATATGGCAACAATGAATATAAAATTGAGACAGGTTTTTTATAGATAAATAAACATTTATTTAAACTCCGTTCAATAAAAATGAAAAGTAAACAAATGACTAACTTAACCAGGTTAACTGCTATATGGCAACTCGAACAGTTCTTAAAGCGATAAATGCGAATAGAGTCCAAATGATTTATACAGTCAATTAGGAGAGACTTTCCTGAAGTAACGAATTCCTCGACGATGTGACGTTAATGCTGATCCCAGCCGAAATATGCCTTGCCCGCAGGATTCATGATGAAGGAAATAAAAACAGCTTGAAGGAGCTGACCTTTTCCTTGATGAATATCTCTGCATCCAACTCTTTCTGCTCTTATAGCAGAAGCTAGCTCAGATGCAGGTTACTATCTTCGGAACAAAGATCCAATAACATCAATCCTGTTTTACCGCCGATGTTTTACCAACTTTACTCAATCCTTCAGGTTTCCGTACCTTGATAAATCTTCACTCTCCAATACTTAGACTTTAAAATTAAACCAAAGGTACATCAAACATAACCGGCAGTGATTTTCAAAACTGCCAGCACAATGACAATGTACGTTACAGTAAGAATTAAAATTCCACTTTAAAACAAAACTGCGTCATAAAACCAAATACGCAGCATAATGGAGTAAAGGACGAGTTAAACGACATCCCAACAAAAACACCTGCATCACAGCAGGCTTTCCCTGTTTCATGCCTGTTGGAACAGGCCATCACATGACCTCACACTGGTGGGAAAATTACATCATGTGACCTCATTCTGGCAGGAAAATACATCATCCCGTCATCATAAGACCATTACATCATGCTCACCAGATACGCAATTACATCATGGTCGTGAGGCAGTCACAAGATACCCAAGAGGTATGTAACACCACTATACCCTATTGGAACACATACCGGACGCAAAATAAACCTGACACAGTCACATTCAGAAGGATGCAGTTGCCAGACCAGTCCCATCAGTTGATGATGAATGAACAGAATAACACAGACAAACTCATTACAGATACATTTCTTCATATTGTTCCTCTTCCCTTCCAATCCCCTCTGCTTGGAATGGAGGATGACTCATTTTCACTTCAGATTTGAGGGTTCCAATGTGACTAAAGTGTCTGATGAAAGAAACAAATAAAAATACCCTCTCCACAGATGGGATAATGAGCAAGAACTTTGTGAAATGGTGTACACTTTCTGTTGGTTTTGTGGGGTTTCTATAGACTTGAGATTCAATACCATCCTAACATGCTTCACCTTCACTTTGAGTGGTCTTGGACCAGTATGATTCCCAAGAATCCATAGGGATGTTGTGCTTCAAGAAAAGCTGTGTGAAAACGCTTGAATGTTTTATGACCACCTGAAACTTCTCTCACAATGGAGTTTGAAAGAGCATCTGTTTTAGGAACCTGATGTTTGGCATGCAAACGAAAATCTGCTCAATATAGCAGTCAGAGCAACTCAGGCCTCAGTGATGGAAATGTTGGCTCAAGACAGGACACGTTTATTATAAGAGTACTGGTAGTACTATAGTCCATTTATAATGGTAGCACCCTGTTATTTTAAGTGATATGGAATCTGAGCTAATCGACCTGGTTGGCATAGTAACATGAACCTCACCTTGGATGATGTGTTTGTTTTACCAAAATGGTTGGAGTTCTTCAGACCTCAAATAGTCATTGTCCTACCACAAATATCTTCACTGTAACTGCAAGCTAAACTGCTCAATTCCATTAATTTTTTTAACATCCATGAAAAATCAGAAATCCTTTGAAGCAAGGAAACATTTTTCATCTGTGCATAATTATGCTTTACTCTGTTGTAGAGGCCTGGAGGGCTACAAGCTACATTAAAAATTGGAATAAAGTCAGAAAAAGTTCCTCAGAAGTGAAGCATAAAATTTCTGAATAGGTCACATAATCCACATTTAAATCAATTTAACTGCAAAATAGTGCAGGTGCAATTAGACTATTAAGGAACCATGCAAAATTACTCAGCAGGTCTTTGTTAAGAGCAGCCCGCAAAGGAGCAAGCTAATTAGGATACAACTGGAGCATTAGCTCCGTAAAAACTGTTAGGTATCGAACTGCAAGAGCAGGCTTCTGTTAGATTTTTGGCTCAGTCGAGTTTGGTTCTACCTTTACATTACAATAGCAATCTTAGTATTCAAGAGACAGTTTCAACGTTTCTTATCGCAAATGAAATTCAGGTACATGCTCATTATGTGATGTTCTTTTCAGTTTACACATAAATAATGAAACGCTGTGCTATCTATACAGGCACAAGCCTATTAAACCACTGGAGCATGCAATGAAAACCCACTAAAAAATGTTAAGTTGTGGACTTAGCAAAGAGAAACTGGCCTGCCATTTACTACTATAATGTGCAATTTATCCATAAGCCTTTATATATGAAAGGCTATTTGCAGAAAGTAAGCCTCGGCCAAGCAAACATCACTTTTTACTTCCAGTTGTCACAATACACAATTCAAGATATTATTATTCTTTACAGTGCCAGCTGTATGATTGGGGTTCAATTCCTGCTGATGTCTGTAAGGAGTCTGTACATGCTCCCCATGACCATGTGAGTTTCCTTCCACATTCCAAAGTTGCACAAGTTACTACCCCATAATCATTAGGCTCTCAAACAAAAGGTAATTAAGCTTCCTTGCCCATCTATTGAAATGTACCTACAACTAATGAACTCACTTTAAGGACTTCTTATCTTGTTATCTCATGTTCTCAGTGTTTATTGCTGTTTATTTATGTTTGCATTTCCACAGTTTGTTGTCTTCAGCACTCTGGGTGATCTTTCATTGATCCTGGTATGTTTTTAAATTGAGATACAGCGCAGCATAGGCTCTTCCAGTCCTTTGAGCCATGCCGCCCAACAATCCCTAATTTAATGCTAGCCTAATCAAGGAACAATATACAATGACCAATCAACCTACCAACTGGTACATCTTTGGACTGTGGGAGGAAACCGGAGCACCCGGTCATGGGAAGAACATGTATAGTAATGGAGCGTTATACTTACTAATCTAATGATTTGCTCAGTATCCTCACTGGAAAGTGAATCTCAGGGTTGTATATGGTGACATATATGTATTTTGGTAATAAACTTTATTCTGAACTTTGAATTTAAGGTTAGTAAGTCGTGGCATGCTACACAGGTGCTGAAAGAATGGTGACACTTGTGGGCTGTCCCCAACAGAACCTCAAACAAACAACACATTTCCCTATACACTTTGATGTTTGTCTTATCTTTAAAGTCAATCTGAGAAAAATTAACTGCACATAATTGCAATACAGTGCATTGGACTAATATTTATGACATTTGAATATCAATGCAGTCTTAAGTAAAACCTAAGGTAGAATATTAAGCACCATTTATTGTACCAATAAAAAGTTCCAAAGTTCTCAACTAGTTCTCTTGGTCAAAAAAGCTTGGCTTCCTTTAATTATCAATCTATGTTACAGGGTTTCATGTTTAGTAGTGTTATGCAAGATGCAAATACATTACAACTATGTCTTGCTATTTTACATCTATTCTTTCATCTGTGCCCACTGATGTAATTGAATTTATTATGTGAACAGAGATTCAGTGAGAAGTTTTGCTTGCTTTCGACACAGACTAATTAATCTATACATACGCACTGAGTATGTACAAAAGAAAACAGAACAATGCAGATTATAGTGTCACAGTTAAAGAACTATAGGGCAGGTGGACAAATAAAAGGCCATGATAAGTTAGTTTGAGAAAACAAAAGTTCACTTTTAGCACACATAAGATCTGCTCAAGAACATTATAACACTAGGATAGAAGCTGTTTTTGAACCTCCTGGTGCTTTTCAAAATTTTGTATCGTCTGTCTTATTTTGTTTGAGGAGGAGAGCAAAGAAAGAGACTAAGTTGAGTAGAACACTGCCGGTTGTTCTGATGGCTCTTTTCGAGGCAGCAGAAAGCATAGACAAAGTCAAGAGTGCAAAGGCTAACTTTTGGGATTGAATGGACTGCATTCACAGCTCTGCAATTTCTTGTGGTCTTGGGCAGAGTACTTGGGCACTGTACTAGGCAGTTATGCATCTCATTCAGATGCTTTCTATGGTGCATCAGTAAAAATTGGTGAGAGTCATCAGGAAAGTTCCAATTTTCCTTGAGGTGTGCATGGAGACCTTCCTGGCATTGAATGGAAAGTGGACATTCCTTCTAGAAGCTTCCAGCACCAATGCAGCATTAACTCTGCCACACATTTTCATTGCTTAGTTGGGTTTCAGTCAAATACAACCAAAGTGGAATTCTCATTCTTTTGTGTCAATTTTAGCAGACGGACTTTCCATACCTCAATTAGACGTACTCCCAAAGAATAGGGTGACTAGTGCCAATTTTAATCAAATCCAGCACAAGCAACAACTTAACTTAATTTGCATCACATATGTGATTGAGTACATGATTAATTATTGCACTTGCTTCCAAACCAAGGACAAGCCTTGCCGAATTTCTTCCCTTTGCTTCAACTTAGTACTGGATATGGTTTTTTCACAAATCTTGGGTTGGAGCAGCAATTAGCCATTTGAAACTTCAGTAAACCAGAAGTACAAAACACATCATTTAAAAACCTGCAACAATCAATACCAGTGATGCGTTGGGTTCTGCGTCAAATGTAACAAGAGTGCCTAGACAACTACTAAGTTTGGGGGCCAAAGAATCACATTTAACAATGGGCGCCTCATATACGGGATGTCAGTTTGACTTGAGTACTCTGCTCTTCAATGGGCTGTTATATGTAGAGGAATTTTAAAACCTTGTCATGCCTACAGCAATGGGATAAGTGAACGTCTGCTGTCACAATTAGAATCTCAATAAGGGATGGCGATAAAGCAAAAAAATGGACCTGTTATCCAAGTGTTAGAAAACTCTGCACAGGAGAGTTGTCAGATACACACGTTCAGTTCATGCTAATGACAATTTATATTCATTTACATTTCTGTTTTTATTCAATTCAAATTTTAAAACATTACTTTGCAAAATAGTTTGAATAAATACATTGATGGCACATTCTGCGTTTAGACTGGGGCAAGGTGATAATCATGGAAGTGGTCTGGCAGTGTTTGATCCAAATCAAACACATTATTAGGCTATAATTTGAGATGGGAAAAAAATAAGGACACTAAATGTAGCAGGATAACTAGCTACCACCTCCAGAAATGGATAAATGAACCATAGCATCCACTTAGCCAATAAGAATCCAGAAAGCCCAGATGCTGGGATCTGAGCAATAAGCAATTTGCTGGAAGAACTTAGAACAGGACAGCAATGTTACTGAGTGGTGGATTCCAAGAAAATGTGAATGAGTGTGAGTGTAACACTTAAAGACACTGAATACATGCCTGATTTACTTTCCATTTTTACCAAGATGCCTTGTGCAGTGTGGTTTGTGCATTGACAGTTTCTGTATTGAATTATTTAATGAAAATGAACCAAATCTCTGAAAATGTGAAACTGCAATTTGAGTTGTCAGTGATATTTTGTGGATTTGTGCTTTTAGCTGTTTTTTTTTCATCATCTGCTGATTTAAACCTTAGTAAGTAACATAACCAAACTGTCCTCAGATACCTGGACATTCAGCTAATTAGAATATGCATGTTTTCTAGTAATTGGCATACTCTTAGACTCAAAGTAATTGATTCACAGGATGAAATCTGATTGCTAGAAAACAGTAATGAAGATTTTTTTTATGCAGCACTTGTATAAAGGATCTTCTTACATCTGGACAACATAGTTGCTCTTTATTACAAGTCACCATTGAAATACAAAGGAGATTTAGGAGGCTGCATGGATGAAGGAAGAGCAGTAGTACTGGTGCTTGGGTCAGCTAGTAATCCTGTGAACCAACTAGAGACACCAAAAGAGTGGAGCTAGACAAAATTCGTTACTAGTCAGACTGAAGGATTCACTGGCTGCCAAAATTAGCTTTATAAAATTCAGGTTCAAGTTCAGTGGGCTGGTTGCCCATCTTCTTTTGGGAAATTTAATTTCCAGTATATTATCTGGTAAAAACTTTGCAGCAAATTTGCATACTAGTTGGATCTGCTCTGAATAGGTTAGTTGCAATAAGGCAATATTGTTTTAGCATGTATGGGTTCTGTTCCTCTAAAGAGAGGATATCAGTTTAGGAAAAAGAAAGTTAGCATGCAAGAACCATGGCTTGTCGGCACATGTATATACTGGTTGTGTTGGCTGGAACTAAGCAGGTTAGTTAATGATATATCTACAGCAATTTTAATTTTGTTTTTCTTTTTATTCCTTACAAAATCAAAAATGGTCATGTTTAATCTCTCATTGCAAGTGACAGACAGACAGTTCTTTCAAGGGTGTTGTATCCAGTAAGACATGCAATAGAAGACATTGTTCAGCTGCTGTCTGCACCATTGATTCTATGACATAGAATTGAATAGATGATTCTTCCTGTACTCAGTGGAAGGTTTTAAATGTTACCACAGACAGATTGTGTCTGTCTGTTTTCAGTGGCAAACATTTCATGAAAGTGCAAATAATTTTCCGTTTTCATCTGATAATTTCCAGGATATCTGCCTTCAGTCTGTGGAATTAAAGGTCAAGTTGCTATACAATCTTTATCCTAGAAATTATTTTTGAAAATAGCAAATGGGCCAAGGAGTTTCCAGGTAGATTTCTTAATAGCCTGCAACGACTTCTTTGTATGTTACATTAACATTCCTACAGCAAAATGCCTCAGATGCTGGAAACATAGAAAGGAAAAGGGTAAGAATGCTCAGTAAGCCCGGGGAGAGGTGGGTTCAGTGGAGAAAACTAATAGGTTCCCAAGTACGTATTCTGAAGGGAAAGGCAGAAAGGGAAGGATAGAACAAAGGCAAATCTGTGCACTAGACTTTAAGGTTCTAGTATCTTGTCTGATCTGACAAGGCCATTGAGCTTTTCCCAGTACAGAGGATGTGCCTCTCTTCAGGTTGAACTGGTTAGCCATTCTCACCTACTAGCTTTGATCTGAACAAGTCTCTCCTGGACCTCAACTCCAGTGTTCTGAACAACAACATTGCTGCAACACCGCTCTACAAGTTGCCCATCGTAAGTTTTAAGGCATTTTAGTCACCTAGGGGTAAAAGTGATACTAGGAATTGCTCAAAGGGTCAGTCAGAGGAATTTCTTTGTTGTCCCTCTACCTACCTGCGTTTGAGTGCAGGATCAAATTTTAGTAACATCATGGAAACATCTGAAGCTGCAGTGCTTTAATCTCAAGATTGTTTAATATAATTTTCAGTACACAGGTGTAAAGAAGAATGAAATGCTTATCACACCGGATCTGATGCAGCACAAAACAACCAATAAGATAAAGAACACAATAATTTTAAAAAACACTAAATATAAATACATAAAATAGCTTATAATCATGGATTGGTTGGGCGTCCATAAAGTGACACTAGGCACAGGAGTGTCTGTACAGGAAATTATAAAGAAGTGGTGGTTGTGGGTGGGGCGGGGATGGTTCATGGATAGAGGTGCTGATCAGCGCTACTGCTTGGGGCAAGTAACCGTTCCTCAGTCCCCTGATCCTGAACTGAAATGACCCCTGATGGGAACAGGACAAACATTCCCACTCAAGGTGGGTGGCATTCTTCAAGAAATTGCTGGCGCCTTTCTGTATATATGTACAGTATATATAGCGGAAAGGGTGGTGCCGGTGATGCATTGGGCAGTTTTGACTAGACGGAGCCTTCCTGACCACCACAGTGCAGTTTCCATAGCAAGCAGTGAGGCAGCATGTTAGGATGCTCTCTACTGCACATCTGTGGAAGGGCAACAGTATAAATGCGCATTGTCCAGCTATGTACTAAATTGTGGCATATTGCAATTCTTATTTATAACATCTTCAAAGACAATAACACCCATTAGTAATAATGGATAACATTTAGTGTCATCTCAGTGTAATAACGCTACAAAGAATTACTCCCAGCAAAACAATTCCAAGCACAATGTGCTGCAATAGGAGCAGAGGCGGCTGTGATTTAATTTGCAGGTGATTTTGCTTTCCACTTACCTGACATCCGTTAGGTGACAAGAGGAATTGTAGCTTTGAACGTCAGCAGAATCCATACCACTTCCTCGGCAGTAACTTCAGGAAAGAAAGTCGGGGTCATCACTTCAGAGAACACCAACGGAATAAGCCAGGCGCTGCTGAAATTGTGGTGACAGGTGAAAAATGAGAGAAAAGAACAGTGAATTGAGTTACATTTTGGTGTGATTGGAAGAACTTGCTGCATCAGTCAATAGATCTTGCTACTTTTCAGAGCTTGTTTAAATTGACAGGTATTACAATTACAGCAGGAAAGCAATGTGGTAGATAAGAGCTGAACGTCAACCAGCTTTATCATCCAGCAGTCTGCTGCAAGGGAAAAATCCTCTCTCCACCGCCCCTCACCACCACACACAATTTGTTGTTCATCTAAAAGAATTTTGCTGTAACATTATTTTATCGTATTTTAATGCAGTGCAGGAACCATCCATACAGCTTTTTCATTGTTTGTAGTGACGTGCAGCTGGCAATTATATTTTTGGTATAGTTTAAGGAAAGTCTAATAGAAATTCATAATCAGTATCATTTTCCAGAGGTCACGTATCCTGAGAACCAAAATAGCATTCAGTCCACATGCATGGTGATGCATCATCAATAACTCTCGGAGACTGGAAGTGGGCTTTTATTAACAGCAAAAGAGAGCACGACATCTCAAAGCCTGAGGAAGGAGCAGTGCCCCAATCGCCTTTATACAGGGGTCTGTGGGAGGAGCCACAGGAGCAGTCAGAAGAGGGGCGTGTCCAGACAGGTATACACAGTTTACCACACATGGAGTACTTATGGGTCAAATCACACCAAATACCGAGTAATGGGCCACATGAACAAGCAGTGAATATCTGCTTGCACTGCAGAGCAACTAGATTATGGCAGTCACTCTGCATTGTTCATCCTGCCATTTTGCTCTAACTGGCACCCATTTTAAAAATGTGCACTCTCAGGAAATGTGAAGGTGTGTTAAATAAATGGAGAGATTGCAGAGCTCTCAGATGCAGAGGGATTGGAGTGCCCCAGTACATAATCTGAAATATGGGCATTATAGATAATTGTTTGTTGACAAGGGAATTGAAGATAAACATAAGGAAGATATGCTTCATTTATGTAGGGCACAAATAAGACCTCATCTATTATGTTGTGTACAATGTTTTCATTGCTTTATTAAAAAAAGAACAAACTCTTAAGTCTAGCTAAATTTGTCTCTCAGTGGGATTTTAAAAACATTCAGAATCCTTTGGCTGTTGGCAAAGTCTGGTTCTCAGTGGTACATCACAGCAGGACAAGCTCATTCAAACACCAGCTGTCATCCAACTACCACCAATAACTCCGATGGAGAGGCCAAAGAGATTTGGAACCAGCCTACTGCAACATGTTCATGTAGTTTAGGGCAAGCAAAGCAAGCCTGTCTGGACAAGTTGAAGCAAGCATAATTCAACTCAATAACCTTATCCGGTAGGGACAAAGCATAGAAACCGTGCAAGTTCCAAATAGTTAGAAACATTGGTTATCTGTTCACTGCTTAAACCACAAGGTAAATGCCAAACATTAAAATTACAGCGCCTTTCAGACTACAGAACAAAAGCTAACATAATCACCAGATAAATATTTGCAGATTGTCTTAACTGGCACAGAGGAAATTGACTTTGCAGACTATATTGTGCGATTTTGAAAAGCTACATACTGCAACCAATACTCCTATTACCCGAGCAGGACTTAGCTACTATTTAATAATCAATAGATCCCTCCAGTTTACTTATTTCAACTGAGTGACAAATAATGATCTAAAATAATAATCCCAACTTCTGATAAGAGTCTTCCCCAACTATCTACAATTCTGTAATAAGACAATTTCTTTCATTCTCAAATCTTATTTAAGGAATATCTTTCAATCACAAAACCAAACATGTTAACATTGCACAAGGCTGAAATGTTAAGATTTTTATAGTTCGTAAAAATTACCTTCCAATTTTGCAAGATCAGCTTTCTCCATTTGCTCAATCAAGTATCAAATTATGACCAAATTTAAATTCCACACATTCTGGTTGCCATTGTCCAACTTTTCGTTTAAATTCTGGAAGTATTTTTGGTTTCACAAACTAAAAGCAGAGATTGAATTTCTCTCATAAATAAGCTGCTGCTGCATGTAGTACAACTCAGCGCTGAAAACCAGACACTATAGACAATGATCCCAATTACCCATATCAAGTAGGAGGTGGTGAGAGCTTCTACTGGTAAGCAATATAATGGATTGTGCAACAGCCCGAACTGTAGGGAATAAAAATCTGCAAAATGAATTGAAAATCAATTTAAGAAGCCACTTTTCATAGCAATACACTGGCAGTCCATTAAGCATGAATTTGCAGAGTGTTGACCTCGGGGGCAACTTTATTTTAAAATGAAAACTTCTCTCAAGAAAGTTATGAGTTTGCCCAATCTGTTTATGTTTTTCACATTCACTTGACCAATGAAAGCTCATTTCATTATTTACTCTCAACCATTGAAAATACAGTTCATTATGACCCTTAGAACCAATTCAATTAGCATTCATTCCTGGGAATGTATTCCAGGTGCCAAGTCTATCTACATTATTTTATCATTAATAGGAAAATATACATTATAAAAAACTTCATGTTACTTTGATTCTATACAATTATTGACTTAACTGTTTTGTGACAACCACATTCTTTCATCACAATGGAAATCTAATGTAACATATTGTTCAAAATGTATTTTTCACAATGCGTCCAGTACAGCATCAGATAGTTTATCAATCAGTGAAAAGATGCACTTTTGCAGAAAGTAATCGAGTATAGTTATCCCTGTGGTTTGAAGTAACATAGAACACTGCACAGGAACAGGCCCTCTATCCATGGTATCTGTACTAACCAGGATGGTAGTTAATTAATCCCCCTTGCCTGCACATGGCCTGCATCCCCCCCAATTCCTTGCATGTTCATGAATGTCTAAATGCTTCTTAAAATATGACTGTTCTATCTGCTTCTATCAGGTCCCCCAGTAGTGTATTCCAAGCACCTGCCACGTTGTAAGAAAACTTGCCTCGCAAGTTTCCTTTAAACATTCCCTGACCTTGAAATTATGCCCTCTAGTCTGTAACATTTCTGTCCTGAGAAAAAGACTGTCTATGTCTCACTATTATACTTAGATTAAGTCAAGTTTCCAACAATCCAGAGAAAACAATCCAAATTCTTCCAACCTCTCCTTATAGCGAATACACCAGGTGAACTTCTGCGATCTCTCCAAAACCTTCACACCTTTCCTGCTATATGAAAACCAAATTCCAAATGTAGTGTAACTGAAGTTTTATACGGCTATACCTTTCAGTTTTATAATTGAGGCAATCATGCTGTTCACCCTCTTTACTGCCATTCATGTTGCCATTTCCAGAGAGCTATGGATTTGAAACCCAAGATCTCTATACATTGATGCTGCTAAGGATCCTATTGTAGATTTTCCACCTAAATTTGAACTCTCCAAGTGCAATATCTTACACTTGCCTGGATAAAGTTCTCAATGCCGTTTCTCCATGCAAATTTCTGAATGATCCATATCGTACTCTATCCTTTGACAAACTTCTTCACTATCTGCAACTTCACCAATGTTCTTGATATAAGGAAGCTTATTAAATCAGATCACCTATATATTTATATGTTATCACAAATAGCTATCCCAGCACTGATCATTGTGGTACATCAGAAATATTACCCTCTACTAATTTCATGATCTAGCCAATTGGCACCCTGTTTACCAACTCACTCTGGACCTTGTCAAATACTTTACTGAAGTCCATGCAGGAAATGTCTACTGCAGAACATTTTTCATTGCATATTTTATTGAGAGTCAACAACTGTCAAATGTAACTAGTTTGGATGGGAACCTTGGTCAGCTTGGACCAGTTGAGCTGACTAGTCTGCTTCCATGCTGTATGATCATGAGCACACATGTCCCCCACTTAACCTACCATAACACTGAGGTAAATACAGACAGGGCGAATAACAAGTTCACAACTATTTTGGTTGAGGGCTATTAGTCAAAGTATTTACATCAGAATCCAAAATTATCATAGGCCTGTTTATATTCTGTTTCAGATCTTTTTCTTTTTTTTAATTTATTTTTATTGAAGTTCATCATCAATCAAACATTTCCAAGAGATGTATTTCAGATGTTGTACATATATACCACAAATCTCCACAAAGTATTTATCTGAGATACACACTTATAGAAAAGAGTGGAAAGGAAAAACAAGCAAAAGGAAAGAACTATGTATTACGGATGAATTGTACAATCTTTCTGATAGCCTAAATATATCCGTGCCAACCTTGTAGCCTGATAATGTTAACTTTAAATGATCAATGCATTGCAGAATCTTGCTTAGATAAATACCAGCCTGAACCGGTTTGGTCTTTTCTCAAAGAGCTATGATCTATGTTAGGCTATTTGTGTCAATTTTAATTGCCAAGTTTTGAAATACAAATTCTTAACTGGAAATTATTCATAGAATAAATTCATGGAAATTATTCCAATCAAGAACTCCCAAATGGAAACAGTTCACTACGTTGCCTGGTAGAGATGGAATTTTCCTCCTCACCCTAAGGTAGAGACTGACTACTGCTCAGATCTCACAGCACTTCAACTTTCATCCCTACATGGACATAAACAACCATTCTTCCTGGCACAATGAGTGAGATGCTGTGAATGCAATGGATTAACATTCAGCTAAACTTCAGACATATGGGATATAATCACCAACACCTAGCTGATAAGTAATGGAGCAAGTCGTCTGGCCATTGCAAAAAATTGAAAGCAGGACAATATGATTGAGAGATAATAAATTAGCCATGATCGAATGGCAGTACAGATTTGATTGGCCATATAGTCTGATTCTGTTCCTATGGTTTAAGTGTACTCTACATTTCAGTTTATTTCTGATCGTGTACCACATTGCCACTTTCCAGCACCAAGTCATTATATATAAACCTATCAACCTCAGTCTTGAATATACTCATCAAATCAATCTCCTCAGACCTTTGAGAGGCTCCAAATACTCAGACATGTAGAAATCCCCTCATCTGTGGTAAGCCCTTTATTTTGAGACTACAGAATCTTGTTCTAGGCACCCCAGATGAGGAAAAGCAACATTACATCTACACCGGTAAACTTTGTATCATCTTACTCTTCCAAACTATGAGTGTATAGTCAATCTAATTCTTTCTAAAACAAAGAACCTCTCCATGTTAGAATAAATATGAATATTTGCTCCACTGATAAGAATAGTTTATGGCACTGCTCTCTCTCCTTTGCCGGAAAGCCCCAAAACCTTTAGCTTTGTTTCTTTCTACTCAAGAACATCAAAAGAAGCTACCAAAATGGCCCCCATGAGTGTACATCACTGTTCAATATCATTGGTAATGTCCCCTTTGAATGACACTTTCCCCACTCATTTACTCTTGTATATTACTCTACAAAGTCATCTCAAATATATTCTTTCAACTTGATCTCAAGGCTGCTTTTGCCAATTTGATTTGTTCTAGTGCAATCTCGCATGCTCATTCTGAGGGCGTCCTAGCACCAAGTGTGTGCAAGCATTTGGTTTATCCACAGCTACTTGCCCCTTAGGGCTAGGCACTCACTGCCCTTCAGGTCCTCAGACTTTCCCGTAGGCAAAGTATATTTATTATTGACGTATGTATTTAAAAAAGGATCTAGCGCTTTCCCGACGTATATAATGAATGAAACCCTCTCGGGTCTCCAGCTTGGTCCAGGTATTGATTTTAACCAACATTTTGATGAAAAGGCTGCCAGCTTCATTGGATGATGCCTGGGCATGTCTAATCCAGTGGTATTTATACCACCATCGTCCATCCCTCCTGATTGGGGGCTAACCAATCAGGATTGCTCTGTCCCATCTTGCTTACAATCAAATTCCAGTTCTTACTTTGAGCAAGATCTTCATCTCTGATCTTTTCCTCTAGTTTTATTTCAAAGGCTTCCTTCACTAGGTAGCCCAAAAACCATTGGTGTGGTACAATAGTTTTGTGCCAGCAATGTCAATTCTATGGGCAACGTGAATGCAATGTTCTACTACTGCTGATTTCTCTGGTAACACAAATGGATACACCTCCTGAGCTCCTTGATGCGGGTTTCCACCTTGCGTTTCCACTATCCTGCAATATTTCATCTCTACCAGTATCATACACTTCCTCTTTACCTCACCTCCCCACCCCCGCTAAGGCTGAGCCTTTGATCTCACTGCGTTCCCCAAAGGAACATTACCTCACCAGTGTGGCATCTGTTAATCTCACGAGACCATGGAGCTAAGCGCTCTCCAGGATACAGGCCTGGGCAAGGTCGTATGGGAGACCAGCAGTTGCCCATGCGGCAAGTCTCCTTTCTCCATGACGCCGATGTTGTCCATGGGAGGGGCAAGGGCCGATACAGCTTGGCACCAGTGACGTCGTAGGAGTTGCCAGAACGAGGTTGAAGGCAATGTTGGACTGCCTTAGGGACTCCAGCTCCGGATTTATCCTCAGGGTTTACTCCCGAAGCCTTTCCCATGAGTGGGTATGGCCGCAAGGCAACGGAGGTTTGAAATCAGATGGACTGCCTTCCCAGGCTGACGAGCTTCATCTCCCCAAAGCACTGGTTTTAAGTTGCCAGGTCCCACCTTCGCCCCTTCTCCTGTCAGTAGAAACAGTTCCACCGGGCTTAGAGGCACGAGAAGGCCAGGAGTTGGACTTGGTTGTCAGAGGCTATTTGAGGTACATGCCGTGAGGTGCACCTTTAGGTAGTGGGAGCCTGTCCCCACTACCACTCCTTGACTTGACAACATTGGAACCAACCTTCACCTGTACTCAACACATTAATGGCTGATGAGCAAGAAGGGCTCATGGGACTCCTACACCAACTGCCTGTTCCTTGCAACTAGTGGTGGGAAAGAAGAGCAGGGCTTAAAGTTCCTGAAGAATCAGACCGGTTTTGTGTTTGAAGTGACGTTTGTGCAACAGAGACAAGTTGCGCCTCAGGTTAACCTTTCCACTGCTGCACGGTCACCATTTCCTGGAACACACTGTCATTCAGCCCTATAGGCATTGGTAGCCATCACTCCAACTCTGTAACCCAGATCATGAACGGTAGTTAGACAATTCTCCTTCAGATGCTGGGCAGTTAGTTCCTCAAGACATACGATGTGCAATCCACAGCTGTGAACTGCCCCTCCCATACCTCCATTTAACAGAGCATTAGCTTTTAAGAGCACTAGACATAAACATTAGCTTTTAATAACACTAGATATAAACATTTCCCAGCTGCTCACTTGCAATATTCCCTCACCTTTGTTTCAAGGTCATTTTTAACTTCAAAAATCTATAAGGGCCGCACTGGTACCACCAACTCACTGCTCTTTGTAGGCCCGCTGCTGTTATTGAGGGGTGGAATGGGGTGTGGAGGTGAGGCTTATTTTCCGGTTGAAAGCCGCTTAGTCATTTGGGTCAGCGATTGGTCCATTTAAAGTTTGCAACGCTCATTCCCATTGGTTGGTTTGCATGCCACGGCACCTATTTCTGCTTCCGGGTCCTTGGAGGGAATAAAAGTAGCACATGCAAGAGGTTCATCCACTTTCATTCCTGCCATCTACGGGTCCCACTTCAGGCTGAAGTTGCGACCAGTGCTGAAGGACCATTGAGATAGAGCACTGCAGGCTCAGGCGGGCCCCCACTTTTGTTTAGTTAAGTATCTGTTCGTAGCATGCTTAGCTCTTCGGTTTTATAATTCAGGGTGAGTTAGCAGCATATCCGTTCAATTAAAGGGTAACTGAATGTCTGGTATAGTGGTTTGGAATCATTTAGATGGTTCAATGGGTACATTTAATGTCAGAAAAACATACAATATACATCCTGAAATTCTTTTTTTTCTCGCAAACATCCATGAAAGCAGAGGAGTGCCCCATAGAATGGATGACAATTAAACTTTAGAACCCCAAATCCCTTCCCCAGCTCCCCAGTCCCATGCACAAGCAGGAACAAGGCAACAACTTACCCTCCCCACCAGCAAAAATATAGCATCAGCACCCTCCACCGAGCACTCCAGCGTGCAGCAAACCATCAATAAAGACACAAGACGTGCAGTATCCCAGAGACGATTCATTCATCAGGTAGTTCAACATAGCACAGGCTCTCTCTCCTTAATAAGGGAAAACCAGGTGTCCCCGCTTCACAGCAGGAGGGGAGACATAACAAACAACTCACTGATTTTTGATGGTAAAAGTATGTGACGTTGCTTTTTTGAAGTTCTGAGCCCAGAGAGCTCAGGCCTTTGGACACACACCATTGCACCCGGTGTTGTGTGCTCTCCCACAGAGCTGCAGACAGGGGCACCGGCCTCGCATCTGCCCACCTCCAGAGCCACGAAAATCCAGCACGCTGAAGGCGCACTGCCCTTCCAGGCCGCGTCCTCGGGATATTGAAAAGCGGCCGGTCAGGAGGCTCTGAGATTCCCACAAAGAACCAAAGTCAGAGTGGAACTCCAGGTCAGGGACTTCAGAAAGAGCCTTGAAACGGAAAAAAAAAGAGATATCCAAAATGGAAGTAGAACTGTTTCTGAAAACGCAAACAAAGGAGCCGCCATTTAGCACCATTTTGATTTTACTCCACCCTCCGATGAATGCTTGTTTAGCTAGACGCTCATTGTTTCACTCATTGGATCCTCAAACCTGCCACCCTTGTTACAACTCCACTCACAGTCACTCATCTTGGTGAAGTCCCTTTCTACTCCAAGAACCACAGACCATTCCAGTAACAGGCTTCCAAATTGAAATGGGGGTGCGGAGGGGCGAAGAGAGCCACCGATGTACTTGTTCACAAACAAGAGAAAATCTGCAGATGCGGGAATTCCAAGCAACAAACACAAAATGCTGGAGAAGCTCAGCAGGCCAGGCAGCATCTAGGAAAAGAGTACAGTCCACATTTCAAGCCAAAACCCTTCAGCAGGACACGGTACACATTGCAACTGAAATTTGTAAGGTGCAATGAAATGACTTTAAAAGCAATTAGATACAATGAATACATTTAAAATAGAACATAGTCATCCCCTTTAACAAAAACAAACCGCAGCGTGATTTCAATCCTCACTACAAACACCTATTAAGCATTTTGCAAACTTCCTGACATTAGCATTGCTTAAGAAAAGGCTGACAAGTACAGTCGGGAGGGTGCTGTCTTGCCAATGTGACTTGCTAATTCAACTCACATGAAAGTTGTATCTAAATATTCCAAGTAATAAAGAACAAAGTAGCAATGAAACCTCATTCTTCTCGCAATCAGTAACATCCCCAACACTGAAAGCTCATTATTAATTTCCATTTGTCTTGTGAAATGATTTAATGTGTCCTGTTTTAAGCCCTTGCTGTCCTCCTCAACCATATTACCACCACCTGCCTTATTATATTCATAAGCGACCTAAGAAAAATTCAATCATTTGCACTTTCAAATGACCCAAGCTTATAAGTGCTGATTAATTCAAAGTGCAAGGTGGACCTGCAGCTTGGAAATTCTGTCCTTATTACAGGGGCCATGCTAGTTCTCATGAGGTCTGACAACATTTTGATAAGTTTGACAAATGAACTTCACAAGGTTATGTCCTATCATCACCTCTGGAAACTTGATTATGCTAACCAAGTAAAATGTCAGCTGTAGTAGAATAGGCTTCTGCAGCTGGAAAGGAGGAGGTGTACTTCTTTAGCACCTGTCACGTGTCCAAAAATTTTTTTACATCAATAGAGATCTCTTGACCCTGAAGTTGTATCTTCAGGTTTTATCAACAGCAACACCCAAACTCACATCTACCATAGAGAAAGGCAAAGTCTTTAAGAACATGAGGCACCACCAGCAGGTCACACAATATTTTGATCTGGGGATATATCACCAGTCCGTCATCATTGCTGATTCTGAATCCTGGAATCTTTTATCCAAGTTACAATGTGAGTACGTTCACTACAGGGCAACCCTGATTCTGAAAGGGTACTCACCACCAAGGACAAGGACAGCACGGTAGTGTACATCACTTTACAGTACAAGGGGCCAGGGTTCAATTACTGTTGTTGTCTGTAAGGAGATTGTACATGAGCACATGGGTTTCAACCAGGTGCTCGGGTTTCCTCCCACAGTCCAAAGACATACCAGTTGGCAGGTTATTTGGTTATTATATAGCGTCTATAAAAAGTATTCACCGCCCTCCCCCTTGGAAGTTTTTATGTTTTGCTTTTCTACACCATTGAATCACTGTGGATTTAATTTGGCTTTTTTTTTGACACTGATCAACAGAAGAAGATTCTTTCATGTCAAAGTGAAAACAGATCTCTACAAAGTGATCTAGATTAATTACAAATATAAAACACAAAATAGCTGATTGGATAAGTATTCAGCCCCCTTTAGTATGACAGACCACATCATCACTGGTGCAGCCAATTGGATTTAGAAGTTATGTAATTAGGTAAATGGAGATCACCTATGTACAGTCAAGGTGTTTCATTTGATTGTAGTAAAAATACACCTGTGTGTGGAAGGTCTGACAACTGGTGAGTTAGTATCCTGGCAAAAACTATATCATTAACTTAGCAATAGAGTAGAGGCCAATACTCTGGATGCTTTCAAGAAGGAGCTAGATAGGTATCTTATGGATAGGGGAATCAAGAGATATGGAGACAAGGCAGGAACCGGGTATTGATAGTAGATGATCAGCCATGATCTCAGAATGGCAGTGCAGGCTTGAAGGGCCGAATGGTCTACTTCTGCACCTATTGTCTATTATCTATTGTCTATAATTCTGAGAAAGATTATTGAAAAATACAAGGCAGGAGATGAATACAACAAAATTGACAAGACTCTGAGTTAAGTCAGTGATCAAGAAATGGAAAGAATATGGCACAGCTGTAAATCTGCCTAGAGCAGGCCATCCTCAAAAACTGAGTGACCATGCAAGAAGGGGACTAATGAGGGAGGTCACCAACACCCATGACAACTCCGGAGGAGTTACGAACTTCAGTGGCTGACATGGCTGTAACTGCTGCCAAATGCACATCTACTGAATAGTGAATAGTGAATTGAAGGGGATAAGTAATAACGTAATCAATTATTTTGTGGTTTAATAGTTGTAATAAATCTAGCCTTTGTTTTTAGAAATTTGTTTTTGCTTTGCTACAGAAGACTCTTTTTCTGTCGATCAGTGTCAAAAAAGCCAAATTAAATCCACTGGGCTTCAATGCTGTAAAACAATAAAACATGAAAACTTCCAAGATGGGGTGGAGGGGGGGGGCGGTGGTGAACACTTTTTATAGGCACAGTAAATTGTCCTGTGATTAGGCTTGTATTAAATCAGGGGATTGCTGGGTGGTGTGACTTGAATAGACAGAAGGGCCTATTCCATGATGTATATGAATTAAAAACAAGTTTTTAAAACATCTTCAAGGGTAGTTATGAATGGGGAATAAATGGTGGCTTTGCCAGAAAATATCCATATGCCCCAGAAAGTTTACTGTGATGTAGGAAGCATGGAGCATAGCACTTGCACATAGCAATCACCTATGAACATATTTTTTTAATATCCAGGGTAATAATATCATTTAATATAACTTACTGCATGTACTTTGGACTTTATAATGATGTAAGTAAAGTGAGTAATGTCCAAACACAAGAGAAAATCTGCAGGTGCTGGAAATCCAAGCAACACACACAAACTGCTGGAGGAACTCAGCAGGCCAGGCAGCATCTAGGGAAAACAGTTCAGTCAACATTTTGGCCCAAGAGCCTTTGGCAGTCCTGGGCTGCTGAGTTCCTCCAGCATTTTTGTGTGTGTTGCTTGAATCAATTAAACTGTTTTAGCAATAATTGAGGAAAAAGTATTGCCCAAGTCATTTCAGTTAGTTCTTCTCTTCTGCTTTAGTGCAATGGGATCATTGATGTTGCCAAAAATGGTTGACTGAGCAGCACCACTCAGGCAGTCCCTTGTGTGCGAATAGAAGACACAAGCGTCTAATCTGAAATTAAGTTCTGTAGCTGGCATCAAATGGAAATCAACCTCTAATAATTTTTGTTCCTCTTTCCATAAGCAATTAAACCTCCTTGCACTAGGATGAGAAGCTAGGATACTACTACCATGAGAAGCCAGAGATCGGGTTGCAAAGCACTTGAAAACCCCAAAGATGTCCAACCACCACAAAAGGGCTTGCTGTTAACCTTGAAATGCCTTCCATTGTTGGCTGTTTCAGGGGTTATCCAATTTAAATCCTGTTGTCTTCTGCCTGGAAGAAGAAACTTGGAAGCAATGAAAATAAATACTAACCAACATTTTGCGAGATGTGAAACATTTGAAATTTGTATCTGTGATTAAGGATGAAGTCATAAACTTCTTAAAAATAAATTATTATTAATATTTTAGTACATCAGGATAGTTTGGAATATTTGTAGGAAGATTTACAATACACATAAGAAATATTCCCATTAAGGATTAAAGCACTTTCTAAATATTAATTAGGGCTCTGTACACCAATCTAAACTCCAATGCTTTCCATTTAACAGAGTGCAACATCATTCTCAACGGGCTGAATAGCCTTCTCATCTAATAGAAATGTTCTGTGCTTGCATGGTCCTCAGAGTAATAGGAAGCAATCATTGATTTCTGATCATTGGACTGAAGAAGTCTTCAAAACAGCATAACCCAAGGCAGAGCAGAAACTATCGAAAGCACTGATTAGTTTTGTAAGTCTAATAGTCCATGGGTGTGCTTCAGAAACTGTATATGGTTTCACTGTGTAGCAATGATGAAATCTCAGTCATCATGGTAGAGAGTTGAGTAAAACTACAGCTCAACGCCAATGTTTGTTCTATAAAGCGGCCATGAGGCAACTCAGCATGCTTTAAGTTAATGCTCCCTTTATTCCTCTTCGCTATTATCATGCATTTGCTAAGACCTACATTTACAGCCATATTTCCTCTTTCAATGTCCATTTCTCACTCTGCGTGAAGGTTTTGCTCAAAGAGTTATAAACTCGTGTAATGTGATTGTCTCTTAACTGTTCTTCAGCTCAGCTTGGAGGTGGGGGTGCAATTGGGGATGATCAATAAATGCTGGCAAAACCAGCCACATCCACGTTTGGTGAACATGCCAAAAGATTGGTTTCAAAGTATCTCAGAAGAATATAAACGGGGAAATTTACACCACAGTCGGTTGGTCCACAACAATAACTTCTTCACTAATATATTCCCACTCGCCTGACAAATTAAAAACTAGATATCACTGCTCATTTGCTTCACTCTTTACTATAGATAACTTTTCAGCCTGGAATGTAGAATCATCAGAACACTGAAGGAAACTATTAAGTCTGCGATGGCTTCTCACAAAGGATTCCTATCAGTCACATTCCCTACAGCTTTGTAATGGATTGTCTCTTCAGTGTTTACACACTTACCTATTGTAAGTACAGTCGGCCCTCCATATCCACAGATTCCGCATGCGCGGATTCAACCAACCGAGGATCGGGAAAACCCAGAAGTTCTCTCCAGCACTCGTTGTTTGAACGTGTACAGACTATATTTTCTTGTTATTATTCCCTAAACTATACAGTATAACAACTATTTACATAGCATTTACATTGTATTAGGTATTATAAGTAATCTAGAAATGACTTAAAAGTACAGGCAGTCCCCGGATTATGAATGAGTTCCTGAGTCTGTCTTTAAGTCGGATTTGAAGTCGGAACAGGTACATCTGGTATTATTTAGCGTCAGTTAGTCAAGCGTTTTTCTTAGTATATAGTACATATTTTACCTTTCAAAGCATATAAAACACTTAAGAAATATACATATTTCAATAATTAAACCACTGTATTGCTTAGTAATAATTGTAGCTTTCATCGGGGCAGGGCCTTTCAAATACTCCATTAAAATTGTTCCAATCGTTGACCGACTGTAGCCTAACACTTTTCCAATGACTGATGGTGTTCAACCTCTTTCCGATCGCTTTATTCCTTCCACCTTATTTTCAAGTGCGATCGTGATTATTTTCGTGAACAGAAACACCGCGGATTCAGAGCTACTCCGGGTGCTAACATCTACCACACTGAACATGTTTAATTAAGTCCAGGGTTCCGCTGGGTCCTAAAGACCACTGCATTGATTTAGGTTAAATAAGGGACTTGAGCATCCGCGTTTTTTTTGTTATCCGCGGGGGGTCTTGGAACCAATCCCCCATGGATAAGGAGGGCCGACTGTACTGACTGACTTTGTTTCTATTATGTCTAAAGGCAATAACTACTGGCATCGTGTTTGAAACACAAATGTGGGTGCAACAGTAGCATAGTAGTTAGCACAACAGTATTTCATCTCTGGCTGTTCAGGAGTTAGGAGTTTGCGATTCTGGTGCCATGCTGTAAGGAGTCTCCTCCCTGTGGAATATGTAGTTTTTCTTTGGGTCCTCCAGTTTCTGCCCAGAGTCCAAATACCTACTGGGTAGATGAATTGTTCATTGTAAATTGTCCCATGATTAGGTTAGGGTTAATAGGGTTTGTCAGTGGTTGCTGGGGTGGCAGGACTTGAAGGGCCAGAAGGGTACTCCATACTGTACCGCTAAATAAATATATATAATTTTCATCACATTCACATTGTAATTCTCACAAAGACTTTATTCTTTGTCCTTGAACCACCTCCTAATAGGAACAACCTCCCTCTCCTTGTGCAATCCAAACCTATCATGATTTTGTCCACTTTCATCAAATCTTCACTCTAGCTACTTTGTTCTGAAGAGAAAAAGCAAACTTCTGCAGTTTAATCACTGGGTGAAATCCCTAATCTCTGGAACCAATCTTGTTCTCTTAGACCTTGCCATACTTCTAAATTAAGGTAGCAAAATCGGATACAATATCCAATTTGTGGCCTACCTAGAATTTTTCTGACTGTAACCTTATTGCATTTGTCTTCTGTATCTATATTTCACACTTGTTTAATCTCACATGCCCTAGAGACAACTCCTTCAACATGCCCTGAAACTAAGATGGGCCTGATCTACATCTGCAATTCTGCAGAAGTAGTAAGTCATTGTCATTGGTCTTATTTGAATATCTAAGGTTCAAACTATTAGCTAGGGAGAAAGGTGTTCAATATTTATTCACTTGTCTCTGGTGTAGTTTGCAGCCTTCATTATTTTAAACAGCCAATTCTTTTTTTAAAAGAACAATTGAATAGAGAAAGAGTTTCACTGGTAAACCCAATCAATAAGTATTGAACTCACCAAGGCTTTTCTCATAAAGGAAAAGGGACTGTTTATTTGAATAACATCACATGGATCAATTCTAACATCTGAAGTCTGATGGAATTTAACTGACAATTCATATTTTAAAATTAGATTTTAAATTCTCTGAGATAACATTGTCAGACTTAAACAAAAATTGGAAAAAAAATTGCATTCAAAAGGAAAAACAATTTCTATGTGAGGTATTGATCGAACCCAGAGCAAAATTTGGTTATTTAGTTTGAATGTTTTTTTACTATCCTTATGATGTCCTCATAACTTAAAAATTTATCCTCCAGTCTGCCCATTGTTAGAGTTAAAGGCTTTAAAAGGAGGAATTGAATTGGATTGGAAAGTAGATATAAACTCAGATGCACAATATGACCAGTGATTATCAAAAGCAAATGTATCACATAGTATGATAATACATCTAATCTAGAGATTTCATTATGTTACACCCAATAAATGAATGCAGTGTTGCTAGGTTGCTAGGCTTAAGCAACATAAATATATAAACTGCCGACTTCTTAGGATAGATTTAATTCCATCCTTTTTATATATATCATGAACACCAATAATCAATGCCATTATAAAGAGACACTTGGAAGTTACTGTTCCAAATACATTCTGAAGTGGTTTGCACTGTTTGACAATAGATACAAATGTGACCTATAGGAGCAAATTGCTGGAAGTTGGCACTGGAGAGATTTTCTGAGATAAACATTTACACATACATAGAAAGATCAGAAGTAGATTATGTGGTGCCTCTCTAGTGTTGGGGTTCTTCCACCACCAACACCCCCCAACCTACTCACTAGTCTACTTAATTTTCTTCTTCCTTTGTTCATCTTTCCCACTTCTTCCACTCCTCCCCTCACTGACGCCCACCACCACAATGTTCCAACTAACCATCAGCTTCTGCCTGTCTGGTTCCATCAATCACCCAAAGCCATTCTTCCATCTTTGCAAACACTCCCCCTCCACTGCCTTTTAGAGACAGATTTCCCTGTTCCATCTCAGTCCTGACTTGTATCATTTGCCATCCTAAATGCTGCTTGAGCTATTGATTTCTTGTTTTTTTTTGGTCAGATCTTGTATGGTTCGATCAACTTGTCTATCACTCTTACAAATGTCTGCAGCTGCAAGTCTAGCTTCCAGTTTTCCTTGCAAGACAGCCATTCAATTCCAGGTATTGGTCTTGTGACTGCTTTTAATAATCCCTTCTTGCTGCCTTCAATAAAGGTACTAAGGATCAACACTCTACTCCGGATGGATTCTCATTAATGCCCTACATAACTGAACCATAATTTCTCTCTTCTTCCATGATGAGGCCACTTGGGTTGGAAGAGCAATGCCTCCTATTCCATCCAGGTAGCCTCCAACCTGATGACATGAAAATGGATTTCTGGATTTCTCATTCTTCTAATAGTTTTTTTTCCTTCCCTTTCCCTCTCTTCAATTCCCCATTCTATCCTTTTACTACTACTACTTCTCACCTGCCTAATACATCCCCCCATGATCCTCTCTCTTCTCCTATCAGATTCCATCCTCTCTAGCCTTTTACCTTTTCCACCTGTCAGCTCCAAGCTTCATATACCCTCCCCACCCACACCCACCATCATCTTCAAGCTTGTACTTCTTCCCATCCCCCATCTTATTTTAGCATCTTTCCCCTTTTTTGTACTGATAAGGCTCTTAGCCCAAAACATCGACTGTTTATTCTTCTCCATAAATGCTGCCTGGCCTGCTGGAATTTTTTAGGTATTGGTGTGTGTTGCTCTGGTTTCCAGTAGCTGCACAATCTCTTTTGTGTATGAGCATTATTTCACTCTCGTATACATTTCCGCTAGCAAAGAACAATTGAATTTCCTGATTTATTACTGCACCTACATGTTGCCATTTTACAAACCATCCATTCAAATAACCAGATTCCCCTACAACTCAGTTCAATCTCTCGCCATTTAGATTAAATGCATTTTTGTCAAAATAGAGAATGTTGCAGGTTCCCATATTATCAAAGTGCATATATATCACTACATACAATCCTGAGATTCATTTTCTTGTGGGCATACTCAATAAATCCATAATAGAATAATAACCATTACAGAACCAATGAAAGACTGTACCAACTTGGGCGATCAACCAGTGTGCAAAAGACAAGTAGTGCAAATACAAACAAAACAGAGAAATAATAATAAACAAATAAGCAACAAATATTGAGAGTGTGAGGAGTCCTTGAAGGTGAGTGCATAGGTTGTGAAGTTATCCCCTTTGGTTCAAGAGCCTGCTGGTTGAGAGGTAATAACCATTCCTGACCCTGGTGGTTTCATTGTACATATCTTTACCCACTGTTTGACCTATGTCTATGCCTTTGAAGTCTCTGCATGTTATCTTTGCTATTTATTTCCCTCTCTCCCTTTGACTCATTGGCAATTTAGCAACCATAACTTTGGTGCCTTCATTCAAGTCATTGGTATTAATTGTAATAGGCTGAGCTCACAGTATGGTAATCTATCACTCATTACATCTTCTTAACCAGCCACATATCAACATAAAGAGCTTTGTGCAATAATCTTTGTGGCATTGTATCAAATGTTTTCCCTTCTGAGAATCTAAAAATTGTACATTCATCAATTTTCCTTTATCCTTTGCATATTTTACCAAATTAAGAAAACCTGATGAATTGGTCAAACATAATTTTGCATTCATGAAGTTACAGCATCTTTGCCTGATTAGCATGGATTATTCTAAGTGCCCTGCTATAATGTCTTGAGTATCTTCTAACATATTCTCCATGACAGACGTTAATCTAATTGACATGTAATTACCTGATTTTTATTTCTCTCCCTCCCTTGTTACAGTGGCTATTTTCCAACCTAATGAAATCTTCTTCAAATCTAGGAATTTTGGAAAATTAAAACTTACTGATCAGTCATTATTTTATTTAAAATTCCTTTTTGAGTGGAGCAGATTTCTTAAATGAAGGGTTTCGGCCCAAAGCATCGTTATTACCTCCTCCCATAGATGCTGTCTGGCCTGCTGAGTTCTGCCAGCATTTTGTGTTTTTTTACAGATTTCTTAAATGACCTCACTGCATTCAATTGGTTTGAATATTGATTCTATTAAATGTAAGGTTAATTGATTTTAGTATTATTGCACAAAATTCAGTCTGATAATCTCAGTTTCCTTTTTTTTAGCTGTAATTTAAACAGTGTACTAGCTTGGAAACAGATACACTAATCCTTGAAATAGAAATGGTTCTCCCAAGTACATACTGAAATAGAAGAGGCTGTCCCACTCTTTGCACGGGCTCCTCAAGGAACAGAGTCTGACATGATTTTTTTTTTCTTGAGTAATTCATTTCAATGTAACAGAGCCAAGATTAGTTCAGAGAAAAGTCTCCTTAATAATGTTAAAGCAGCATTGAGGCTTACATAATGAATGTGTAACAATGGGCAAAGAATGAAATACTGGAGCATAGAAGCTTTCCTATAACAGACCTTCAAATACAGCTTTAATGTAAATCAGTTAAATGCTGACATGAGGTGTTCCATTATATTTGTTGACATGAGAATATATTTGACTCAAACCCAACGAAGGAAGTTAGATTATATGAACTAAAGTTCTCCCTAAATGGAATGCCATTAATGTACATGTCTACCATTATCAGGTTATCATCTTGAGTCTTATTAAATATATGATGATGACTTGGTTCAAAGGAAGAGTTCAGGAATTCACATTGCAATTACCCAGACTACAGAGCATTCAATATCATTGTGGCTGTTGACAACAAAACTGAATGAAATGCTTTGACATTGCCATTTGCAAATATCGACATTGTCAGGACAATATAGCAAGAAATTTTAGTAGACAGGAAACAGGTAATGCTTCAAAACTTGGAAAACATCTCCAGGTCACCCGATTCATTAATCTGCAATTAATATTTAGTATATTAAGATGCTTACCAGAATTTAGCTACAATTTAATGAGGTATTTAAATTAGCTAATACACTTGAGTACCGTAGTTCTGTTCAATTTTTTAAATGTAGTTTAAATATAACTCGGCAGGTTGTTATAATTATTTTGACAGCATTACAGGTCTCTAGATTATGTAGTTAGTGCCCACAGCAAGTGTTTAATGCTTGGGGCTTTCTCTTGTCTCTGTTAGTCTAAAGGCAACATAACTGAGCAGAGTTATTCCTGAGGATAGCAAAGCCTGTCAGTTCATGGATCAGTGAAGACTGAGTTGCAGGCTATTTTCCCTTGTTCTGACTAAAGCAGAAATGGCTGTCTGCAATGAAATGCCACCTATTCCTCTGACTCTATGAGGGGCTGTGCTCTGCAGCACTCTGCCTGTAATCTTATTCGATGGGACAGATGATGTTCAACCTGGCCACAGATCTAAGCTATTAATCGGAAGAGTTACTGCTGTAAAGAGTAAAAGGGCAACAAATGCTGTCTGCTCTTTATATGCAGGGGTGGGTAATGGAGCAGAAATATGAGGCATAAGCAGCTGTGTCACTCAACCCAGCAAAAAATAAATGTACATTGCCCAGTGAGTATCAGGACAAATGGCAGGCTGCATTATCCAGCTGTTCATAGCAACATTTAGAAGGTGTTCTGTTTCAGTATTTACAAAACTCTCAGAAGGTCTGCCTACAGTACCACTCCATTAGATGAAAAGTGCCTATTTGTTTGCTCCACAAGAATAAACAGTCTTTTTCTCCATGAGGGTGGTGCTTGGCATAAAGGTAGATCGACTTTCCTCTATGAGAACATTGAGGGTTCTTTTACAAAGTTCTTGTATAGGATGGTGCCAGCTGTCACCAGCTGCGGGGACCAGGGTCCTGGGCTGCCAACCTGCAAGTCATCCTACTCCGAGCAAGGATACAGTGAATGTTCTCCCTTACCCTCCCAACCCAAACACCATCCCTGATGCTTGGAGCATCAGCTGACCATGCTTGAAGCTGGCCTATAGTTTTTGGCCAAGAAGTCATCCTTATTGTAATTTTTTTGTGTAGCCAAGGTTAAGGGGATTCACATTGCAAAGTTTCACATTCAAAATGTCTTTGGACCCTTGGATACAATAATAATATTATTGTCTTTATCTTTTCCTTCTGTCTTCTACATTCTGAGCCAAACTTGCATATAGAGCCTTTAGGCCCTAAATCAATATTTCCAATCCTTAATAAAATCTAGTTTTATTAAAAGGCAAATATTGAAATGCAATAAACACAAAATAATTTGTATAAAGAATTGAAAATACACGTGGCGTAAGATGTTAACTATCCTGTGCTATCATCAGTGGGATCATCAGTTGATCTGCCACCTGTCCTCAGGAGTTTCGGCCCGTTTATGATCAAGACTCCCTCGAGGTGGTGGGCCAGCAGTGCTAAAGCACCACCTCCCACTGATGAGCTTAACAACTTGGCATCAGCCTCTATCAGAGTTGTTGGTCGCTTCCATTCAACAGATAGTCTACTCTTCAGGTATCTACGCAGCTACTGAAGAGTTTACAAAAGATGGACACACTGTCTGACTGTTTGCCCCTCTGGACGTACTTGGTCCACACCCATGATGATCCTGCCTCTGCTGCCTCAGCTACAGCCCTGCTGGTTGACTTGATGTCTCTTCTAGTAAAGCCAAGGTCACGCAGCCACTTCTGGAAAGTGAACGCAATAAAGCCACGGCACCCTACTTCGAATGGATAGCATGAGACCTTTCACCCTCTGTCTCTGCACTCTGATCTTAATTCTGCATACTTGGTTAACTTGCGCTCATGGGCTTCATCGATGTTGTCTTCCCAAGGGACTATGAGTTCACCAAACTTCTCTACTGGTGTCAGTCCAGATGATTATATCTGGACACAATGTGGTGAAAACTATTCGCTCCGGGAAGCTGCCTTTCCCATCCATGTTGGCCTTGACACAACAACCATTGGCTGAAGGAAGTATGCTTGATCGTGGGCCTGTGCTGTACACCCTTGACTTAGATCCTTCTTTCACAAATGATATGCGATGTTCTGTGCAGCAAGGGGCATGAGATAAGTTGTGCTGCAGTACCCTCTGCTCAACTGTTTCTGTTACAACTTTGAGAACGTTGTTATGTCTCCAAATGTACATGCCGCTGGAAAGATTGACTCTGCATGCACTCAGAATATGCTGAAGTGTTCCCTTCTTGCCACAAGCAACACACCTGTCTGTCTTATCCTCATACCAGGTGCTGAGGTTGGCAGGTGTTGGGAGCAGGTCATACACTGCTCTGTATAGAAAAGAAATGCGGAGCGGTTCCACCTGCCACAGGACATTCCAAGATAGGTATCGTTGTTCAACACTTTCCCACCAGGTCCAAGCCCCTTGTTTGGTCAGGCCAGCTGCTTTAGCTAACCTCTTCTCCTCTTCTACCTCTCGTATTTCATGCGTTACAAGCTCACGACGCTCCTTACCTGTAGAAGATGACCACCACTTCTGGGTTGTCCATCCAAGTCCCTGGCGGCCTGGCTGGGAAGCCCCAACCGTCTCCTTATGCTTCAATCTCGACTCGGCCTCATCAGCTGCTGCCCGGGCTGACCACTTCCTGCCTGATCTCACATCCGGCTGGATGTTCTTGATGACAGGGTCTTTTGAGTCTTGAAGCATCAAAAGTAGAAATACAGAAAATCATTAATTTCCTAAAGCCAAAGTATCAAATTCTAGAGGGCCTGCATTTAAGGTGAGTGAGGGAAATTTCAAAAGAAGTGCACAGAGAAATTTTTTATAGAGGGAGAGTATCCCTGTGTCTCTGTCTTGTTTTCTAGCATCCAGCTGCACACTGGTCTGATGGAGGGAGGTGGTGTACTGACAGGAGAGTGAGGTCCAACAACATTCTGATTCGGTGCTGCTGACAAACTGATTTCCCCCCCCCCCCCCCAATTACCACACACCCAATTCTCAGCTCACTCACACACCCCTTCTCCTCCACAAAATTATGAAGATTTTGAAATAGCTGCAACACTTGAGAAGGATGATCTCCTCCAGCCTACCCCACTCCTCCTACACGGCCTGGATCCCTGCTGCTTGTTGGGGCTCTACTGTAATTTGGAGGGTGGACTGACTTGCTTCCCAGTCATCAGCCTCTTGGTCTACTGTGAAATGACTGTGCATCAGTGGATGGCCATTTGCAGCATAAAAACCCACTTTTAACAGCAGGCCCAATCTAATTAAATTCAAGTTGCTTTTTATTGTCATTTTGACCATAACTGCTGGTACAGTACAGTGTAAAAATGAGATGTTTTTCAGGACCATGGTGCTACAGGAAACAGTACAAAAACTACACTGAACTACGTGGGGGCGGGGGGGAACTACACTAGACTACAGACCTACCCAGGACTGCATAAAATGCACAAAACAGTGCAGGCAAAACAGTAAATAATTGAGGGCGTTTCTCTATCCTAATGAAGCTCCCCTAATCTGTGGCCAGTACTCTCCAGCTGGTCACATACTTAACGCCAGGGTACTGTCAACACATTTGTATTGAAATGTGAGGTCAGTCTCTAGTCTTTGTACACAGCTTCACTCTATCTTTAATTTTAATGAACTTCTCCAAGATTTTAGGCAGCATTGTGGCAAATTTAAGATACTTAATTTAAAGATGTTGGCACATCTATTAATGACAATCTAAATGGAGCTTTCAGACATTGGCTAGGAATGATTTAAAAAGTATTAACTTAGTAATATATTCCCTGGAAAGCTCCCTTACAAACTTAATTGCATATTCATTTTTCCCAGGAGATGTGCCCCACTTTCACTCACCGGCACTCAGAAAAACTATTCGCAAATAGTAGGTTAAAGTTGAATAATGCAGTAATGAGTCAGGTGAGAGTCTGCATGTGATCATACAGCAAGAGGATGATTTCTTTCATCAGATGGTACAGCAAGGGACGACCCCTGCACACCACAATAAGCAATCAAATACAAGGTGCCATTTTTTTAGAAATGTGAGAAACAATGTTGGAAGGAATCTGTTCAACAAAATTTGAAATTATTGTTGTCTAGCCTTCCATTAATGCAGTGCTTTTTTTTAAAATTCACACTCATGGCCATTTTATCTTTGTGTGTTAGACCAGTCCATATGCAATCGTCAGTCAATTTTTAATCATTACTTATGTAGGTTAGAATTATTTTATTCAAAAAATAATTAGAAATCCTGCTACCAGTTCATGTTCTTCACTGTGGCACCATTATAGTTTGATATGTTGAAAAGGTCACATGATCCACATTGCCTCCATTGAGAGTGTGACAGCAGGCCAGGAAACGTCAGTGGCATTTCTGTGATATTCCCAATGATAATGTGATGTGAAGAGTTGTGAAAGCATGTTGAAACATTTCATTCGGCGAAGCTGGCGTTACTAATAATGTGAGATCTCAAAAGTCACAATATCCTGGCAAAGCTGAACATTACAGCTTGAATAAGGATTCCTCTGCTCTTGTGGGTGATATCCATCATGCCAAGCATTCGTGTATTTCACAAAGACAGAATATTTGGTCACCCCTGCACTACGCCATCAATATAATTTTGCATAATTGGAACAGGCCATTATATCATCACCTTCCCATCAACAACAGAATAATCTTTGCAGATGCAAGAGGCTACATCAAGCATCATTACAATAGCAAATGCTGTTGACGTTTCTGGAGTGGGTGTATTTCAGTCCATGAATGTCTGGTAGCATGAGGCCTGAGGCAAACAAGTCCTGAAGTATAATGAAATCACTCTCCATTAGGGTACAGTAAAAGCCACTTCTTATGATGGTCCAGGAAATGTCCTCTGTCATCACTCCCAATTTGCTGACACTAAAAATGATTCTCTTTGCCTCAATAGCAGGAAAGGATGACCAGTTTTTTTTTTAAGTGATTAATGTGCAATTTCTCTGAGACTAGCTTTAGGTTAGTGACACATATGTGCTGGAGGAGATATTTGCTAAACTGGACCTAAATGCAAAATTACATTGCCCTCTGTCTATTTGGATTTTTACTGAAAAAAGAACCAGCACAGTGTAAAGTTACTGTCTAAAGCCAATAGTGATTGATTATAGTCATACTGTTTCCTTAATAACTTATTTCAGCAAAGAAAACAGTAAAGAGCAAAATGTTTATAGTATTTTTTTTTGCAGGGAAAATATTATTCTACTGCTGTCCCAATGAGTAAAACAGTGAAAGGAATGAATAGCTGTTTGTCATTACATTTCCATACTGCTAGGGGCGATGACTCACAGTGTTTGCACCTCTCAACATGGAATGTAATATCTCAGCTGCCGGTGGCTTTACAATGCTTTCTATATTAATTTATTGCAATCTGCAAGTGAAATAAGAGATTGTTTTCACTCCTGAGTAAAAGTTTATGAAGTATCCTTATTGTACGGACAGCAGCACAGGAGAATAGACTGAGAATTGGCAAAAGGACTGAAGGAAATGTCAACGAGGTCCTAGAACATCCAGAAGAATACTCAAGTAAAGAGGGTTGACAGTGATGACAACAATGTAAGAAAATATGGAGTGAGAATGAAGTACATTTCAGGAGGTCATAGAGATTCAATTTGGACACAGGCCCCTAGGCCTAGTGAATCTGTATCGACCATCAACCTCCCTTTAACACTAATCCTATTTTACCTCACTTCACACTCTCAACTGTCCCCCGATCCTCCCACTCGCCTCCACACTTGGATTTATTTACAGAGGCCAGCTAACCTACTGACCAACACCTCACCGTCCTGTGAGAAGAAGCTGGAACACCCAGAGAGAACGTACAGGGAAAATGGTCAAACTCCACCCGAGGTCAGAGTTGAACCCTTGTCTTTGTTGCTGCATGCAACCCTGTGTCGCTGTGCACTGCATCTGTTGGGAGAACACTCGTTACTCAGATTTCTCTTCAGTAGTGATGCAGGCCACTTGATCCATCAAGTAAATGCTGGTGTCGGAGTAACCCCATCAATTCCTCTCCTGTAATGTATTCTCCTTCAGGTATCAACTCTGCACCCCCAGTACTACTTCCAGCTACCTACCGTAGGGCTAATTTACAGTAGCGTATTACCTTACCAGCGAGCATGCGTTTGGAATGTGAATAAGATCAGTGCATCCAGGGATGTCCACACGGTCACAAAGAGATCATGCAAACACTAAATAGACATGATGAAACACAGATTGCTTGAGACACAATCCCACAGCACTAACTGCTGTATAGCTGAGCCTGTAAATGGGAGCCTCAATAAAGCACAGGTCTAAGATGGCGGGATAAGTCGAATGAATATGTGGCTGAATGGATGGCACAGGAGGGAAAACTCTCTCGATCACTGAGACCTAGTCTAAGAAAGGTGGATTCTCCACAAACCGGACTGGAACAGGTCCAACATCATCGTGGAGGCTGGGGGGAGAGGTTTGCAGAGCTTTTGCAGAGGTTTAAAACTAACCTAGCAGCAGACTCAAACAGCAAGAAATGAGGAATAGACAAAAAGGAAGAAAACTAAAACAGAATAATAGGAGGAGACTGGGACACGCACTGAGATTATGGAAAAGGCGAAGAACAGCCAGCATTTTTTCCCTCTGGTGATTAGAAATGGATTTGATATCCCCAGCATATGTCATGAAATTTGCTGTTATACAGCAGCAGTGCATTGTAATGCATAATAACAACTGAATTACTGTTAGAATTTTATATAATGTAATATTTAAAAGTAGTGAGGTAGCATTCATGGGTTCACGGTCCATTCAGAAGTCTGATGGCAGAGGGTAAGAAGCTGTTCCTGAATCATGTGTGCCTTCAGGCTTCTGTACCTCCTTACTGATGGTAGCAATGAGGATGTTATTTGACTGGAACATTGAAACAAAAAGACGGTTGCTTTTACTAGGAACATGCTGCAAGCTGCTTAAAAAGTCAGTGGTGAACAGAGATAGGGTGAGGAGGAATTTCTTTAGCCAGAGAGTGGAGAATCTGTGGAATTCATTGCGTAAGGGGCTGTGGAGGCCAAGTCACTGGGTATACTTATGGCAGACGTTGATAGATTCTAGATTAGTCAAGATGGAAGAAATACAGGGAAAAGCAGTAGATTGGGGTTGAAAAAGAAAATGGATCAACCATGATGAAATGGTGGAGCAGACTCAATGGACCAAATGGCTAATTCTGCTATATCAGTGTTTCCCAGCCTTCTTTTAGCCCAATGCTGCCTAAAGTACCTTCATACTTGCAAATTCCCCTCTTAGACACAATATATTTTCCGGTGCCCCTCTTGGGTAAAAACATGTCTACCATATGCTAACATGAGAAAAATGATCCCTGCTTCAATTCTTTATTTGTCTTTAAATCTAACTTACACATTACCCGTGTGCTGTACAGCAGCTTTGATATCAATGTGATCCTTGAACTTGATAGTTTTTAGCAAGAATTGAAATATCTGGTTCAAGTTGTGACAGCAAAAGCCTTACATCCCCACGTGTAATAACATCCAAGCAATTTCTGTTTTTTTGTGAGTATGTGGTTCACTGTACTAAACCCTCTTTCAGCAAGGTAGGAGGATGGAAATGTAATGAAGAGCAGTTTAGCTCTTCTCCGAAGACTGGGAAACTTGATACGACAGTGTAACCGCAAGTCACAAAAGCCAACAGTTTTGAAAAGCATTTTTGCTTTTTCATTGTTCTGAATGTTGATAATTCTTTTCCTCTTCCTTCATTTTGCAAAGAAATGGGTTAATCACCCAGTCCAGAATCTCCAGATAATTCAAATCCTTGAATTGATTCTGAAAATCCCTCTTCAGTCACTGCAGGTGTAAGCAGCACTCTTGCAAATCACCATCTGTGAAAGAGTGCCATACTTTCCATACAGGGAAACTAAAAGCATTCTTCTCCCAATGTTTCGCTTATATATTTACAATTTTCTGATTAAAAGTGTACATTGCACTTTTTGCCTGGATCAAATTTAAATTCTCACCCTGCAGTTTCATATTTAGAGTTCATTTTGTCATACAGATAGGCTAGGTCTGCCACATTTCCATGTAGAAGTTCAATCTTGTTGACTTTGAGCAAAACTTCAGCCTCAGTGTCAAAAAGATCAAAGAAGCGTTTTAAGCAGCAGCCTTTTGACAGCCAATGCACTTCAGTGTGAAGAAGCAAGCGTTCAAGCTCATCATTGTTACCTTGGCATAACTGGTGAAAAATTCTGCTATTTAATGAATTAATTATATTTTTGTTGATAGTAAATGTTACAAGAGTCATGCCTGAAAAAAGTCCCTGACTAAAGTTTTTAGCTGCAATATATTGATGATGAGTTACACAATGGATTGCAAACAGACTTGGATTTGTTTTCATAAATCCCACCAAACCAGCATAGCGACCTGTCATATATGATGTTCCATCTGTTGCAGAAGAAACCGTGTTCCTAATCGAAATACTTTTATCTGCAATATACATTTTGAGCTCATCGTAGATTGATTTTCTATTGATATTTATTTTTCTTTTTTACAAAAGAGAATCTCTTTGAACAGCTTGGAATCCTTGGGGTCGGCAGGTTCACTGATTGGCTCTCTTTCACCATTTGGTTCCAGCCAGCACTGTATCGTTACATGGCCTGTTATCATAGTTCTGTATTGAGAGATGAGAGGGTGTACTTGACATACCAACTATTAAGTTGCATGAACTCGTTCTGTGCTGTGCATCAAGGGGAACTGTTGGGCACCTTGGCTGTTAAATATCCATCCCCAGTAATGTCTGTTTGGTTGCTAAGGTCTGATATTGCAGAGTTTCAGACGCATTGTGACATTGAGTGCTCACTGTCTGCAGAGCTACGGTTTTTCCTTTGTTCCAATGCCTCATTCTTTTTTTTGAAGTGCCTGCTCTACTAACAGTTGATCAGGTCTTGTACCTCAAGTTAGGATGTCACTTACTGCCCACCCCCCAATATTCTTGAACACCCCCCCAACAACTTCTAATCCCCAGAATGCCCCCTTAGGACACACAACTGCTTTCGTTAGGAATTACTGTGCTGTACCTTAGAGGCTTATGGAATAGTGAGAAACTTTTCCCTTCAGCAAAGGTGAAGTATATTCAAAGCTTTAAGGTAAGGGGTAGAAAATTTACAGCAGATTTGAGGAAAACTTTTTTTTCACACAAAGTGATTGACATCTCTACCTAAGGCTGGGCGTTGCAACCCAGTAATGTACTGATTAGCACTTCGCTTTAAACCACCAATGATCGCTGATCAAGGTTCAATTCCTGGAGCTGTCTGTAAGGAGTTTGTACATTCTCCCTGTGTCTGCGTGGGTTTCCTCTGGGTGCTCTGGCTTCCGTCCACATTCTATAAGCTGTTGAAATACCACTACTGAGTTGTGGAATGCTATGTTGGCGTTGTTTTAGCCAGAGGGTGGTGAATCTATGGACTTTGTTGCCATGGGCAGCAGTGGAGGCCAAGTCATTGGGTGTATTTAAGGCAGAAATTGATAGGCATTTGAGTAGTCAGGGCATCAAAGGTTATGGTGAGAAGATGGGGGAATGGGACTAAAGGGGAGATTGGATCAGCTCATGATGAAATAGCAGAGCAGACTCTGCCAAATGGCCAACTTCTGCTCCTTTGTCTTATGGGCTTATGAAAGCTTGGCAACACTTGTAGGCTGCCCAGCACAATCCTAGCAGATTTGATTTGACACTAACGACGCATTTCACTATATGATTCAATATACATGTGACAAATAAAGTCAATCTGTACTATCACTGCATTTAAGAATTATTTAAATAAGCTCTTTAAACACTTTGCCATAGGGCAAGTGCTGGAAAATGTATTTACTATAGACCAGTACCTGAGGCAAGATATGGACTCAGTTGCGTGAAGGTCCATATTAATTCACTCTTCAGTGGTAGAAATTCTGAACTTCATGGGCGCATTGAAAGAAAATCAGCAGAGTGCATGAGAAAGAAAATTACCAAGGAGAAAGAGGGGGAAAAAACCCAGGGAGTGATATCGAAGAAGGAGATAGAAACAAGGAATTGGAAGAAAAGGACAACACTGACTGAAGATGATGGAGATCCAAGGTGGAGAATCACAGTCCAATTAGATAGATTGGGGAAGGAAAGAAAAGAAGATATTGGGTCAGAATGCACTCAAAGGTCTCAATTGTACTCTTTTTTTAGGATGATTGCCATATTTGTCACGTACATCCACATGCCTCTGGAAGTACTGCCTTAGCTGTTTGGTTCTGCAGACCAAAGCTCACCCTTCTGATAATCAGTTCAATAATTTATAAAAATAAATACAAACATTTAAAATCACGTTTAATGCATGTGAATCATGATAATAAGGCTTAGCACTCAGTTTAGTTAAAAGAATGGAGAATAAATGCTGCCTCTTTGCAACAAAAGCATTTGTAATCAAAGACAGCCGGCCTACTATTATCTGGAGAAGAGAATAACTGAACTGGTGATTAAGATTTCTCCACAAAAGCAGCTCATCCTTAAGATTTTAGGATTGTAATCATGTGTACACCACATGTCTGTTTTCCCTCAGGGATGTGCTAATGGCATAGTTGTCTTTTATGCATTGATCCCTGGCTCTCTTGAGCATATTGAATCATAGAGGATCCACTAAGAGTTGAAAGAACCTGCACATAAATTAGCGCTTTCTGAAACCATGCTTTATTGTGAAGAGTGTCTCAGAACATGGTGACATTAACTGGCTGACTTATAAACAACCGTGGTGCTAAATGGCATAATGCTCTAAAGCAGGTACAGAAGACGCAATCACAATGAACCCGTGCCCACTATTTTCCATGCAGGAAACAGGGCAAGACCATGTTGGCTGCTAATGGCCATAATTGTATGCAGTCGGTGTTAGACATCTGAAGATCCCCACAAAGAGGCTCACAATTGTAAGAGGTGCCATATGCTAGCCTGCTGACTATAGTTAAAGCCATCCTGCACCTCTCGTACAGGACGTGTGCTCTGACTACAATAGACAATGAAGCTTGCAGAGGCCAAGAGGATCTACAAAGCAATGATTTGTACACACTGTACTGAGGGTGAGGAAAATTCCATAGTTATCTACTTCCTTTTTCCTTGTACCCCTCCCTCCTCTTCCATTTCCAAACTCTACATTTTTCCCACCCTCCTATCTTCACCTCCTCCTCGTTCTTCTTCCAAATTTTCTCCACCTTCTTTTCTGACTGCCTTCTTCCCCCCCCCCGCCATTTCTACCATTTTTTCTCCCCTCCATCTACTCCCTTTGCATTCTAGCACCTCCTTTCATTTCCTTTGCCTCCTCCACTCCTCTCTCCCTTCTCACCTCCTTTATCTCTCCAAGTTCAGTTTCATGGTCCTCCAAACTGCCCCCCACCTCCATCACACTCCCTTCACTGCCCTTTCTGCAATTCCTGTCAGAGGCAATTGTTCCTCTGAATTAGAAGTTTAGAGAGTATCCTACTCCAGAAACTGAAGTACAAACTCTAAACTGGCAATGCACCAATCACCTACCTACCAGCCTATGTCTCAAACCTCCCTTGTACCGTTAAATACTGGCAATCACTTTGCAGTTAGTCTTGATGCAGGTTCTCTACTGAATTCATCAACCTACACATTTTACTTCCACAGATGCTGCTTGACTCAGAGTTCTTCCAGTGTTTTTTTTTAAATTGGCAGCCAATTTAAAATAAAAATTTTTATTTGGAATAAATCCAAATAAAAGGGAAGTGCTGGGAATATTCCACAAGTTGGGCAACATCAGTGGAGAAAGAAACAAATTGTGTTTCAAATTAGTGAACCGTCACAGGAACTGAAAATGTGAGAAAACAGGTCTATTTTAATTTTTAGGGAGGGAGAGGAATGGAGGGAGCAAATAGAATGCCTGCTCAAGGGCCAAGACCTAGGTTGTCTAGGCAACACAATGCTTTTGGAGCCATTTATAAATAGATCCGAAAATGTGAGAACACAGTCTTTTTTTTTTAAATATACATTAACAGAACGACTTTTCCTGCCCTGTGCATGACAGAGATAGGGGGGAAATAAGCCAAAAGAACATACAAGGGCCAAGCACAACAAAATCAGAAACAAAAGAGAAACTGTAAATGCATGGAAGATCAGGCAGCATCTGGGGAGAGAACAACAATTCTGATCTTCCTGGCGACCAATTTTGTCCTTTTCAATCTTTTTGCTCCGAACATGTCTGTAGTATCCCTTGGGATTCTCCTGCACTTTGTCTGCTAGGGTAATCTCATGCCTTCTTTTAACCCTCCTGATCTCGTTTTAAGTGTTCTCTTGTATTTCTTATACTGCATAAGTACCACCTTTTTTTCCCATCTTCCTATACCTCCTATGCACCTTTTTTTCTTCTCAACCAAAATTCCCAAAACCTGTTATCTTTACCTTTTATTCTGACAGAAATATACAAGCTTTGTACTCTCAAAATTTCACTTTGAAGGCCTCCCACTTACTAATTACACCTTTGCCAGAAAGCAGCCTGTCCCAATCCACACGTGTCAGATCCTTTCTGATGCCATCAGATTTGGCCTTCCTCCAATTTAGAACCTCAATCTGCAGACCAAATCAAACTTTTCCGTATTTGCTTTGAAACTAATGACATTGTGATCAGGAAATGCAAACTGTTCCCCAACACAAATTTCTGTCATTGGCCCTGTCTAATTCCTTAGTAGCAGATCAAGTATCACACGTGTTCTCATTGGAACATTATGTACCAATTAAGGAAACTTTCCAGAGCTCACTCAACAAACATAAGCCAAGCTATTGGGTTGAGATGGGATGTTGAGATTGTAAAGTCATTGATGAGGCCTAATTTGTAGTATTGTGTGTAATTTTGGTCACCAACCTGCAAGAAAGATGTAAATAAGGCTAAAGTGTACAGAGAAAATGGACAAGGATGTTACTGGGACTGGAGGACCTGAGTTATAAGGAAATATTGAATAGGTTAGGACTTTATTCCTTGGAACATAGAAGATTGAGGGGAGATTTAAAAGAGATATACATAATTATGAGGGATATAAATAGAGAAACATGAGAGGAAACTTGGGGGTCAGGAGAGTGTGTAATGGCTCCCAACACAAGTGGTGCATGCAGGCTAAATTACACTGTTTAAGAAAAGTTTGGATAGATACATGGATGTCGGGGTATAGAGGGCCATGGTCTAGATGTAGGGCAATGGTTCAATATGGACTAGAGGGGCTGAATGGCTGATTTCTGTTCTGTACTTCTTTACATCTCTCTAACTCTATTACAGCTTGCTCTTCATATCGTACTGCTTTGCCTTGCTTATCATGTAGACTGCTGGGACGCACCATTCATGATTGAGGGCCTAACAGAGGGCCTTACTGATCACTCGACCACTTATACAATCCATCCTGATGAAGGGTCTTGGCCCCAAAAATCAGTTGTTTATTTCCAACCTCCCCCACAGATGCTGTCTAAACTGTTGCGTTGTTGCAGCATTTTGTGTATTGCTCTAGATTTCCAACATCTACAGAACCTTTTCTGTTCTTAGGATCTTAATGGTTTGTTGAGTGCATGACCATTCCATTGTCCATGACTCTGAGCCAAAAACATCCCTCTGACAGAAAAAGGTCTTCTCACTGAGCCAATGGGATACTTAGCATCTTGTCTCTGGTCACAAAACAACAATCAATACCATTCAGTTCAGCAACTTGGAAATAAATGTGTGAAAAAGAGAATGATATACACAGACAAAAACAAAGACAAGGTCAAAACTCTGCCCCACTTCCAGCGCAACACACACAACATGCTGAAGGAAATCAACAGATCAGGCAGCAGCGATGGAGAGGAATAAATAGTTGACATTTCAGGCCAAAGCCCTTCATGAGGTAGGGGAAGAAGGTAAATAAGAAAGTTGGGGAGGAGGAGGAGTACAAGGTTGACAGGTTATAGGTGAAGCCAGGTGAGAGGAAAGGTTGGTAGGGGGAGAGGAGATGAAATGAAAAGCTGAGAGCTAATAGGTGGAAAAGATAAAGAACTGAATTATGATTATAATCATCCTTTTTGGAGAGTGTCTGAGCAATCTTCCCTCAGTTCTTTTTGTTTTGACAAATCCGCTATCTTTGTTATTTTTACTTTTTGCTTGGATGACTAACTTTCATAGACAAAAGATAACTACGTTAATCTCACGCCTCAGCATGACATGCATCATTCGAAGAATACACAGTAATGTGATTGAAATAGCATTGCAACTGAATGGATGTAACAATGGAAATGTTCATAAACATTATATTTCACAAAAGCACTTATTTTGAACCTGATTTTGTGCTACATTGTTTTAGACACTGGGCCAAACAACTTTCTTATGGATAAATTTATTTATTAGGACCAAACTGAGTTTAAAAAATGAAGTAAAGCAAGAAAAAATATTATCTCCAAATGGCAGATTTTGGATTTGAATAGAACTGAAGGAAAACGTGCTAATACTGTTTTGCCCGACATATTGTACAATTACTAAAGATCTATGACATTTATATTCACAATGAAAAATGTGATGTTGTCAGCCTATTGAAATGATTATTGAAGATGTTACAGTATTTATTCATATCTTCAGAGGGCGGCTGCCAGTATCCACATTAGATGCTGTTTGTGACTCACATACCCAGAAATTGACTGAAGTTTAATATCCAAGCATGTCATGAAAGAGCCCTGGGGTGGCTGTGCAATGTATAAAGTGTGGGCAGAGATACAGAGACAGACAGATATGAGCATTCTCTAATCTTATCCATGTGTTTTTTTTTCCTTACTTAAACTGCTGTGCTTTTAGACAGTCCTCGTCTATAATATTTATGATCATAAAATACAGGAGCAGGATTATTCCATTGGGGCCTATTCAATCGGCTTCATCATTCAACGAGGCAGATTTATTTCTCAACCCTATTCTTCCACTATGTCCCTGTAACCCTTAACCCCTTACCAATCAAAAATCTTGAAAGCCTCTTGTTACGCATCATCGCTATAAATGTATTTATCCTACTGTAGATATTTAAAGGCTGCCTATCTAGAATATAATTCAAAATTATATTTTGTAGCATATTAAAGTGAAATCAAACCTCTGACCCAAATATTAGTTAATGGAAGTCATAGAATAGCATTATTATTGTGGCATATTGCAGGGCAGGAGACCAACCAACTTGAGTGGGGAGAAATTCTTCAATCAACATGAAAAAAATTAGCTATGATACCTGCACTTACTTGGGATTTATCAGCATGGGAGCACTTGTGTCAGCCCAGTCCAGTGGTGGAATCTTCTGTTATACCCTGCCCCCAATCCTGCAAGACAAAGGAATTGATTGTCTTTGACAGCAGCAGTGTAAAGGCTGAGCAGCTTCAAGATCCTAGATAGCAGCATCTCAGACGATCTATGCTGGGTCCAACACATTGATGCAACCACAAAGAAAGCACGCCAACAACACTACTTCGATTAGAGTTGGAGCTTTTGTATGTCACCAAAGAATTTTGCAAATTTCTACAGGTACTCTATTGAACTTCACATGGAGTCCAATGAAAGCAGCACAGTCTGGTGCACCCTGGCAGGCTCACCACTGCATTAAGCCTGGAGCAAGCATGGCAGCCAATGAAAGGGGCCTCACCTGGTGCTGAAGTCATTCTGGGAGTGGAGCTATCTGTCTGCATTGTGGTAGCCTCGCATTATACTGAGTAAAGCCAGGCTTCCAAAGTAAGAGTGCTCAAAGGCACTGATCTGAAGTATAATTGTGATTTCAGACTCCAGAAGGTCTACCTGGATTAGTTAACTAACCATCATTTTATTTTTGCAAATGGGATTTTCTTTTTGAATGAGTGGTGACAGGAGGCTCTGTTGGAAAGGCCAGGTATTATTTATGAGGGTTTCCTGTACCTTGGCATCAAAAGTAAAGATGGCACTACCTTGCCAGATGAGAATATATTATAAAACCTCCAGCAACTGCCATTGGGAGATCATAGTCAGTGAGGATTGGAAACATCTCTTCCTCACTAACAGTCAACATAGATACACAACTAGGATGTGTGCTTAGCTCAGTGCTCTACTCTCTCCACACTCATGAAAATATGAACATGCACGGTTCAAACACCATCTATAAATTTGCCGATGTCTCCATTGTTCTTGGCAAAAATCTTAGATGATGACGAGGAGAAATGGATCATCTGATTGAGTGATGTCACAACAATAAGCTCACACCGAACATCAGCAGGACAAAGGAATTGATTGTGGACTTCAGGAAAGGGAAATTGGGAGAATGCATGCAAGTCTTCATTGAGATCTCAGCAGTGGAAAGGTGGGCAACTTCAAGTACCTAGATACCAGCATCTCAGAGGATACCAACACAAATAAAGCATGTCAACAACTTTTTCATTAGGAGAGTGAAGAGCTTTTGTATATCATCAAAGAAACTAGAACATTTCTACAGATGTACCAAGGAGAGCATTCCAACTGGCTGCACCACTATCTGGTACAAAGCCTCCAATGCACAGAATACAAGAGAATGAAGAGAGTTGTAGACTCAGCCGGTCCATCACAAGCAACAACCCTGTCCACAATCGATGACGTCTTCAAGAGGCAAGCAGGTGGTAGCCATCACTGAAGACCATTGCCATTTAGGTCATGCTGTCATCACATTACCACCATTGGTGTAATGATGCAAGCACTAGAAGACCCACACTTAAATTTATTTATTGAGGTACAGCACGGAATAGGCCCTTACAGTCCTTCAAACCGTACAGCCCAGCAATCCCCCCAATTTAATCTAAGCCTAATCACAGGACAATTTACAATGACCAATTAACCAATACAACCAATACACCCTTGGACTGTGGAAGGAAAGTGGAGCACCCAGAGGAAACCCATGCGGTCATGGGGAGAATATACCAGCTCCTTACAGATAGTGGTGGGAATTGAACCCGGCTCATTTGTACCGTAAAGCGTTGTGCTAACCATTACGGTACCATGCCACCCAAAACATTTAACGTAGGAACGGCGTCTTCCCATCCATTACTATATTTCTAATTGGTTCTTGAATCCATGAACACTACCTCATTATTCCTCTTTTGCATTATATATTTATTTTGTAACTTGTAGTCATTTTATACATTGCACTGCGCTGTTGCTGGAAAACAACAAATTTAATGACATATGTCAGTCATAATAAATGTGATTCTGGCAGGGACTGTAGGACATTGCTTCCTATGAAGCAAAACCTAATATCATGAATGGCTGTAATGCATCACTCCCAGATGAGTTGATTGCTTTTTATGCACACTTCGAAAAGGAGAATAAAACTACACCTGTGTGAATCCCTACAGCATCCGGTGACCCTGTAATTTCCATCTTGGAGACCAACTCCAGAACACCTTTCAGGAGGGTGAACCCTCACGAGATGTCAGGTCCTGATGGTGTACATGGTAGGGCTCTGAAAACCTGTCAACCAACTGATGAGAGTGTTCAAGGCATCTTCAATCTCTCACTGCTGCAGTTGAATGTTCTCACCTGCCTCAAAAGTGCAACAATCATACCAGTGCCCAAGAAGAACAGGGTGAGTTGCCTCAAAGACTACTGCCCAGTGGCACTCACATCTACTGAGAAGAAGTACTTTGAGAGGTTGCTCATGGTTAGAATCAACTGCTGCCTAAGCAAAGACCTGGACCCACTGCAATTTGCCTATTTGCACTATATCTACAGTGGATGCAATCTCACTGTCTCTCCATTCAGTCTGGATTACTTGAACCTATGTCATGCTGCTGTTCATTGACCATAGCTCAGCATTCAACACAATCGTACCTTCGGGTCTAATTAATACGCTACAAAACTTGGACCTCTGTACTTGCCCTCTACAACTGGATCTTTGACTTCCTTACTGGGTGTCCTTTGGGGGTGAGCCTTATTCTGATGGTCAGCAGTCACTTTTTTCCTAGCAGCCCGGATAAGAACATAATAGATGTAATTTTTAAGTTGAAATCTTTTGATAATGGCTCAGTATCTTATATTTATGGTCTGTTGTTGGGATTAAAGTCCATTCAGACTTCATTATCTGATGAGACCTGGAGGGCTATTTTCAAAATGGTTAATTCTTCATCATTATGTGCTCGTCATTCCCTCCTACAATTTAAAGTAGTACAGAGGGCTCATGTGTCTGAAGACGAGCTCTCTCCTTTTTTTGCAGATATATCTCATTGTGACAGATGTAATAATGGAGAGGCTTCATTAATTCATATGTTTTGGTCATGTTCGAGCCTTGAAAAATATTGCAAAGATGTATTCCAAACTTTTTCTGTACTTTTTAAAGTTAATTTTAAGCCCAATCCTTTGATTGCCTTATTTGGTATTGTTGAGGAAAGAGCTATAATTTTGGAGACTTCTCATTTGCAGGTACTGGCTTTTATTTCTCTTATGGCTAGGAGGGCAATCTTGTTTAAATGGAAGGAGGTTGCCCCCCCCTCCACACACATGCTCAATGGTTATGCGATGTTATGTCATGTTTAAATTTAGAGAAGATTCGCTGTTCGATTTCTGATTCCAACCAAGATTTTCAAATGCTATGGGGACCCTTTATGAACTATTTTTAAAATTTTTGAATTGTTATTAAAATATAGATCTGGGCTATTATTACAAAACACTAGATAGTAAAGTACTCTTTTTTTGTCTCTCTTGTTTCTTTTTTACCAACCAGTTTTGTCTTGGTAGTGGGTGTAGATTTTTTTATAATTAACCATATTACTGTACTTCATAATTCAATTGATTTTATTTGATCATGAATATGGGATACCATGACTGTATCAGTATGGGTTATATATAGTGCATTTTGTGCTATATATTTTGATTTATAATAAGTATCTTTATGAATTCTGTATTTGTGTACATGAAATTTAATTAAAATATTGGAAAAGAAGAAGAAAAGTTGCTGCTGTTGTGGTTGGTTAGTTTAGAAACAGCAGCTGTGTTTCCCACTGGATAGCTGCCTGGTGTCTAGTTTCAAATATCCTTTGTATATAAAATAGCACATGGAAGGGGCTTACTCTCCTTTTGTTTAAGGCAAGGATGCCCATGGCGATCAGGAGGGTAAGATCTGTGCACACTTTTAGCTAAGTATGCTTGTTGAATGTAGGATTGCTTGTTGAATATTCAGCTTTGTAGTGTCTGTAACTTGAGTCACATGAATGTTTGATCGAACTTTTACTGTTTGTAAATAAATGATCAATACACCTTTTCAAAGTCAGTGCATTTTCTGTCTCACTTTCCGGACTCGTGAACCTGATTCAACATCTCCTCCTCCCTGACAATCAATCCTGGAACACCTCAAGGATGTGTGGCCAGTCCACTGCTCTACTCTCTCTACACCCACAATTGTATAGTTAGGCATGCTTCAAACACCATCTATAAATTTTGCAATGACACCACTACTGTTAGCAGAATTTCAGAAGGTGATGAGGTGGCATACAGGAGTGAGATATATCACCTGATTGAGTGGTGTCACAGCACTAATCTTCTCAGTGTCAGTAAGTCCAAGGAATTAATTGTGGACTTCAGGAAAGGGAAGTCAAGGGAACTGACACCAGTCCTCATTGATGGATCAGAAGTGGAAAGGGTGAACAGTTTCAAGTTCCTGGGTGTTAACATCTCTCAACCTTTACAAAGTCTCATACAGTTACAAAGAAGATGTGACCATGGCTATACTTCATTAGAAATTTGAGGAGATTTGGTATGTCTCACCAAAGACTCTAGCAAATTTCTACAGATGTATGATGGAGAGCATTCTAACTGGTTGGATCACTGACTGTATGGAGGGGTACAGGAACAGAAAAAGTTGGAAAAAAATTGTAAACTCAGTCAGCTCCATCATGGGCACTAGACTTCTTAACATCCAGAACACCTTCAAAAGTTGATGGCTCAAAATGCATAATTAAGGACTCCCAACACCCAGGACATGCCCTCTTTTCAGTCTTATTGCTTCTGTCAAGGAAGAGGTACAGAAGCCTTAAAGGCACACAATCAATGTTTCAGGGACAGCCTCTTCCCCTCTGCCATCACATTTCTGAATGGACATTGAACCAGGAGAGTTATGTGGGAGGGAAGGGTTAAATTAGTCTTGGAGTAGGTTAAGAAGCCAGCACAGCATTGCAGGCCAAAGGGTCTGGTCTGTACTGTGCTGTATTGATCTATGTTCCATGTTCTTAAAAAGATCCACTTCCCACAGTGAATCTTAATGCTGTGATAAAACTTACAAACTGAGATGAACATATATTAAAGATTTATGGCATTACAATTTCTAAGGTGTATTTGGTGTTTTATTATTCACAGCTATGCATTTATCAAATGCATATCAAGATAATTAATTTCAAATAAACTTTCAATAGTAATGGAAATTTTATATCATTCTCTCAATCCAACATGTGTTATTTTCCTATACTACACCTGGTAATTATCTCAAGACCTGAATCTAAGCCCTCGTGTATAATAGTTCAACCAATGAGTCTATGTAATCCCATTGCCATTATTATATTGCTCATAGAATTATGGTATTTGCCAACACAATATTCAACACACAATACTGAGCAACTTTGAAGTTCTTTCCAAAATACTGATCACATTAGCTACCACCTTGCTCATATGTTTTCCTCTAAGCCTATGTGGGGCAAAAATTTAACCATCAAATTGGATCGTTCTCCATTTATTCATTCTAGAGTCCCAATCTAATGGTTCTCTCTTCTACTCTATTTTCTATTCTCTTTCCAACTTCTAAAATTGCTTTGTATTTGTCCTACCCACCTGCTGACACTCACTAAACTTTGCTTTCATTATCTAAATTACACTTTTGTTTGGTAGTTTTGGAGCAACATACTAACAATTTGAGAAAAATAGAGAGAGTCTTGGGGAAATTTAGACAAGTGAATGCACAATGATAAATTATATGGAACATTATAAGGAAAACCCACATTCATCCACTTCAATAGAAAAAAGAAAAATATCATATATTTTTAGAATATGATGGTGTGAAAGTTATTGGTTTTGAGAGGACCTAATTGTCACTAAAAGATAACATACAAGTATAGCAAACAATTAGGAATGCAAATAGTGTATTGAACAATATTGCAAAAAAAATTAATATAAGAATAGAGACCATTGTTCCAATAGCAGAGGGCTTTGATGAGAATGCATATAGAATATTGTTTAGGAAGCTGAAATTGGACAGAGCCTTTGATGTTGTTTCTTTGTTTAAAGGGAAAATTACTGGAGAAAATTCTTAGGAATAAGACCTAGTCCCGTCTGCAAGGAAACTGGAAAGATCTTAAAACGGAAATCAGGAGGGCTCAAAGGGGCCATAAATGTCTTAGTGAATAGGATTATGGAAAAACCCAAAGCATTTTATAGTTATGTTAAAATCAAAAAGGAAAGCTTAGGGAATGGGTAGGACCACTAAATGACAAAGGAAGAAATTTATGCCTGGAGCCAGAGGAAGTGGGTGAAGTTCCTAAATGAACATTTTGTATCAGTATCCTCCAACGAGAAGGACATGGAGATTATTGAGATCAGGGAAAGGAATACTGATAATCTAGTGTACTGGATGTTGATATAGAGGATGTATTAGGTCTCTTGAAGGACATTAAGGTGGATAAGTCCCCAGGAGGATTCTTTGGAATAAGTTGGGATCTATCCCAGGCAAAGAGAGAGGTAAGGGAGGAGATTTTTCAGTCATTGACAAAGAGCTTTGTATCCTCTTTAGTCACAGGTAAGGTCTCAGGGGAGTGTAAGTAGCCAAAATTGTTTCTTTGTTTATAAAGGAAAATTACAGGAGAAGGGTGTTAGGAGTAGGATCTACTCGTAGCTATAAAAAACAAGGACTTTGTCAATATGGAATTTATCAGGGGAGAGATCAGAGTGGAAAATCAGGAGTTAGCCTGAGAGAAAACAATTTTAAAAAATTACACCCAGAGGGCAGTGAGTCTTTAGAATTCTCCAACCAATGGGACTGAAGAGGCTTGGTAATTAAGTAAATTCAAGATGCAAATCAATAATTTTTTTATATTTTATTGCAGCTAAGTGGTTTGAGGTTATTTCAATAAAATGTTGCTGGGAAAAAGTTATAATCACTTTGCACATCAGAGCAGCACAAAGGGCCAATCGCCCAGGCCTTCTTCTATCTCTTGTATAAAGACAGGGTCTTTAGCTGATTATATCCATGGTAGTGAAACAAGAACTCTGCAGGCTTGACCTGCTTCCCATCTCTTATTTTGGTACTTTGTAGGTTACAATGCATCAAGCATTCATCCAAGTTCTTATTAAATCCATGATGTTCTACCTTGAGTAGCTTCTGATACATTGAGTCCATAAAACTGCATATCCCCCTCCTTCATCCTCTCAGCCAGAGCTACTTTCCTCAAATCCTCACTATCCTTTATAGCTTAAACCTTATTGATGGGCTAGAAGATAAAATAAAAAATATTTCATTTCCATACACATACTGTCATTTTTATCCAATTTCATCTGTTATTACTGAAGGTCCTCTTGCGTAATTATACCCTTCTATTGCCTGGAAAAGTGCCTGCATTTTTGGGACACTAAATGCAACATAATCCAGTATCTATTGTACAGATGGATTTTGGAACTTATATGTAACAATTACCCAACAGGCTGGTATATGTCTAGAGGAAAAGGAGATCCAGCCACTCACCAACCCCACCTCCTGTACATGTGGATGCTGTGAGAATCAAGTTTATGCCGCGCGTACACACAAAAATATCAAACTCACACCAAATACCATTATGAAATACACTTTAAAGATTTTACTAAAATTAAAAGAGTACTATGCAATACAGTCTATTTGAAGGAAAAGAAAATAAAGTAAAAGGCACCAACTTATCAAAGTTCAGTCAGTTTAGTGCACATCGTTGGAGCTCAACCATCGAACCATTCGACCCCTTGTCACTTTCCTCTGACCTCCACTTCCTCGCACCTGGGACCACCCCCGGTGGTCGACCGAGCAGTGCAGCGCACGTCCACCTTCCTCGGCGTCTCCTTCCCGCCTCCCCTGAAAAGACCTCAAAACCCCCAAGCTCCCAGCCTCACAGGACAAAATAACATTCCCCATTGGTTAAAAAATGAATACAATCCCCATATCAGCAAGTCCAAAGCTAAACAACTGCGAGAGAAAACTCTTACCAAACATAAAAGCATTCCTACTCTGGCAAACCAAAGAAGCCATTTTGATTAACATACACAGTACATTGTACATATAATTGGATATTTAAAAAAGCATATGATTTTAAAAACAAGGCTGAATCACATGCAGTCTAATACTTCATCTCTGACTGCCATTTCACCTGAGTCTGACTACTTCTGCACAGCATCACAAGTTTAATTAGAAATGTAATAATTTATTAGGTATATGCTTGCTCTTCTGTTGGGAATCTCCTTTTAATAATTTGAAGCCTGACTGCAGCTGCATCCATTTGCCACTGGATGGAGTTTCATGAACTTCAAACATGACAACCCCATACCCTTATCCATGCTGTTGTTAGTGCATTAGTGGAAATTCATTGGAACACTTTTTTTTAGCAATGATACACAAGATCTACCAATTCTTAATTGCAGAGTATGATTTAACCAATTGTGTATCAGCAAGATCAATTTTTGAAAATTATAACTACATTGAGTTTTCTGATAACTGTAGGAAATTATGGACCAGTTATAATCTGGAATGACCAAAAGCCTTTAAGATAGGTTGAAATACCACTTTTGTACTTTAAGCAATAATAGTCTCCATTGTATCTTAAGTATCACCTCCCACTGATGCCTTGTTTTCTTCCCTTTCCATATGGTCTACTCTCTTTTCCTATCAGATTTCTTCTTCTTCAGACCTTTTTCTTTTCCAGCTATCACTTCATCCAGCTTCTCAATTCACACCCCCTCTTCCAGCCACCTACCTTCTCGCTCATCTGATTTTACCAATCACCATCTGGTTTATACTCATTCTGCTCCCATGTACCTTTTCTGGCTTCCTTCCCCTTCCTTTTCAGTCTTGCCAAAGGGTCTCGGCTGAGAAGATCAGCTCTTTATTCATTTCCATAGATGCAGCCTGACCTGCTAAATTCCTCCAGCATTTTGTGTGTGTTAATCTCCATTGCACCATATTTTGGCGGTTTCAGTGCAGGTATGTCAGTATATAATTAACACCCACATATCCTTGGCATTCAGTTGTTTGAAGGAATTAATTCCTTCCATCTTATGATTCAGAAGCAAAGTGTGCAATCTTTTCAGGTGAACTACCATCATGGCTTGGTGCCACCACTTCAATGTGATCTACTTTCCTTGGTCTTCATCTGATGAAGGAAGCCATGGCAGCTTAGCGGGTAGTGCAATGCAATTCAGCACAGGGTGTTCTGGAGTTGGAGTTCAATTCTGACACTGTTCTGAAAGGAGTCTATATGTTCTCCCTGTGGAATGCATGGGTTTTCCCTGGGTGCTCCAGTTTCCTCCCACAATCCAAAGATGGATCAGGTAGTTTAATTGGTCACAGTAAATTGCCCAGAGCTTAGAGGATATATCAGGCTTATTGGGGGTCGCTGGGGTGCTATGACTCATGGAGCCAGTAGAGCCTCTACAGTATCATTAAATAATAAACAATCTACTAACAATGGGAATGAGTATTAATCCTTAAATCAATTGAACAGCAAGAGTTCACACCTTTTATTCGAGTTCAAAACAGCTGTTAACACATTTAAACTGTAACAAGCCTCATTAGTCAAAATTACATATGCAAAACATGATGCCATCTGCCACTTATTTATTCAGAATTCAGATGTACTGCTTCAAATAAACGGATTTCTTCAACACCATACACTTCCAACAATTCTTCTGGAGACTCCAGTTAGCTGCAGAATAATCTGATGTTTCTGTAGAGGCAAAGTGAGTAGATATTGTGAATTTTCTCAGGAATCTTTTTGTAGAAGTATTAATGAAAAATGGGGAACATATCTACATAAGACTATTACAGCACCAGTAACCCAGTTCAGTTCAGCAGCTATCTGTAAGGAGTTTGTACATTCTCTCCATGGTCATGTAGATTTCCACCAGATGCTCCAGTTTCCTTCTACATTCCAAAAACATATGTGTTAGTGTAGGGTAATGTCATTGGGAGAACTGTACATAATTCACAAGCACTGACATTGAGTTGGGATTTCGCTTTAAGAGGCTGGTCTGAAGTGATAACATTGTGAGGTAAGGATTTTCTCTGTGCTTTGGTTGTGCAGGTTTTGGAATTCAATAAAATGTGTAAAGGTTTTGTTAAACATAGAACACCTCGCTTCATTTTATTTGCTGTAGGACGATTTTGCAGTTATTGACCATATTGGCCAATGCAGTTGCTTCGAAACTGCCAGATTTTTAGGAGCAAAATGTCATCGCTTGGTTTGTACAAGCTGAGGCCCAGTTTGCTCTGGAAGAAATCTCTATGAATGCATTGCTCAGTAAGTCCACAGCAGCAAGAGAGATGAGTCTGCTCGAATACCTGAGAAGGCAAAGAGTGACGAAACCTCACTGAAGGCTGTCAACAGCAGCAAGATCCAGACATACGGGACGTGACGGGTGACATGCTGCTTCGTCCTGGCTACAGTGGCTAGGCCTCTGCTCGGTGCAGATTTCCTGTGTGCCCAAGGACTGTTAGTCAATCTTAAGAGCTGCCAGCCTGTGGATGTTGAGGACTTTGGGTCGTTACACTGTTCCTCCAGTAAGTTCCCCACAACAGCTCTGTAAGAACATGCACTACTGCTTGTGAGCTTACTCGACTGCTGGGCAAATTTGCAGATCTCACCAAGCCTATGAGGTTGAACACCACATTCTCACAACTTGCCCATGCACATAGGCTGGACCCAGAAAAACTGGCAACATGGAAAGACATGGAATTGTACGCAGGTCAAGTAGCCCCTGGGCTTCACCCCTTAATATGGTCCCTAAGTCCCACGGTGTTTGCTGCCCACGTGGTGATTTCTGATGCCTCAATAAGGTCACCACCCCCAATTGTTACCCAGTCTCACATAATCAAGACCTTTTGACATGTTTAACCAGAAAGTTAATTTTTTCCAAACTCGGTCAAGTTAGGGGCTACTATCAGGCGCCTGTGTGCTCAGAGGATATTCCCAGAACCTCTGTGATCAACCCATTTGGCCTTTATGAGTTTCTGCACATTTGGACTGAAAAATGCAGTGCAGAATTTCCAATGGCTGATGGACTCTGCATTAAAAGACTTAGATTGACTTTTTTGTTATCTGGATGACATAGCCCAAATCCAAACACGTATCTCATCTCGCGACACTTTTTGAGCACTTAAGTCAGTCACTCTCAGCCCATCATGCGTGCAAACTTGAGATGGACTGTTTTCAACTCCATGCATGGCCTCTCACATCCGAGCCGGAAGGCCTCACAGAAAATGGTTGCACTAAAGTTTGCTTGGAACTACCTCAGAAAAGATGTGGGTGATTGGACTGCAGCTTGTGTGGAGTGCCAGCGGGCAAAAATTAACCATGTTCTTTGAGGTCCCTGAGCGATGGTTTGACCATGTCAATGTGAACCTTGTCAGTTCTCTTCCCCCCTCCCTCAGTTTCATGCACCTCCTTGCCATAGTGGGCTGTACCATCAGGGGGCCAGAGGCCGTCCTCCCAGTATCGACGATGGCTGCTGATGTAGCTTGGGCTTTCATCAGCACCTGGGTTGCTTGCTCTGGCACCCCACCTGATATCTCCTCTGACTGCAGACCCCAATTCAATGCAGACCTTTGGGCTGCGATGGCCCAGAACCTTGGCATTCGAATACCTCACACCCCAGTGTATCACCCGCAGTCCAATGGCCTACGTGAGTGGTTCCATCGTTTCTTAAATGCTGCTCTGAGGACTTCCTTGACCAATGAGTGTTGGCATGATCATCTCCTGTGGCTCTGAATTGCTCTAAGAAAGGACCTGCAGTCTTCCCTAGCTGCGTCAGTATATGGGCAGTCTTTATGAGTGCCAGGTGATTTCATTCTTAATTCCATGACCATCCAGTTGGCCTCTCAGCAGCGATCCACCCTCTTCAATAAATGCAATTCCTTTTCACGTATTCCTACCTTTCATCATGGTGTACAGCCTCTTGGGTTCCTCTTGACCTACATTCCACTTGGATTGTTTTCATCCACCATGACATAGAAGTTGTGGCAGCCAAAGGTTTGACTTCAAATCAATACGAGCTGAAGAGCATACTGCCATATCTTCAACTATCATCTTCTCTAATTAACCAAGGGAGCAGGATACCTGACACTTTCAATTCTGCAAAGAGTGGGCTTTAACCTTCTGTTTCCTTAGGTGCTTGGTGCTTGCCATAGAAAGCTCTACCACAGAGATGCCCACTGCTCTTATTTGACAGCCTGAATCAGTGAAGAAAGGAAATACTTAATAACAAACACCATGCAAAAGAAAGAAGAGCTTATAGAAGCTTTATAGGGCATGTAGGATTGTGTTAACGCTCTCTAATGTAGAGGCAATAAAAGACCACAGATTTGCAGATGAGTTGGAATGTCTACTACGTCAGGCATTGAGTAGCTGTCTCTGGAAAAATAAAAATGCATATTTACATCAGAATGGATAAAATTGATGTGCATTGTGGAGTTTTAGGAATAACTATTGTTTTACTATCAATTTGCTTGAACTGTATTAATTAGATATTTTGAACAGACCAGATTAATGCAGTTATCATTGCACAGGCTAAAGGAATACTTCCACTTCTCAGTTGTGTGCTTACATTTTACATGGTATGCTTACATGGTACAAGGTGCATAATTTGGAAGGGTTGTCTGCAAGATAAAATTTCCTTTTTACAGAAAACAAACGAACTAAATGATGATATAGAATTTTTAGTATAATAACTAATGAGTCAATGGAATAACCTGGGGAGATAGCTTAAAGTTCAAAGTAAATTAATTATCAATGAATATGCCACAATAAACTGCCTGGAGATTTATTTTCTTGCAGGCATTCACAATAAAATAGAGAAATACAATAGAATCCATTTTTAAAAATTACACACAAAGACTGACAACTGAAGTGCAAAGAGAAGTCAAACTTTGAAAGTAATCAATAATAATGAGAATATGAGTTGGCGAATCCTTGAAAGTGAGTCCATAGTTTGCACTCGTATCACTGACAGACCTCAATGAAGAAGGAGCATTGAACTGAATGGTTGCTGGATGGGAGCGAGAAGATGGGAGATCAACACAAGTCACCATCACAGAGATGCAACCCCATCCTTTCCTCCCACCTCATTCTTCAATTTGCTCGATGTTGAGTTTATCTTACATTCCTAACATTTAAATGCACAATCCTGCTGAAGTCCTCAGGTGCCTGCTAAAACAGGCAATAACTTTAGTTACACTAAGCAAGAACTTAGAGAATGAATCAGAGCTGTGTTGCTACAGTTGGCAGAAACCAATTGCAGTGAATTCATACGTATTTGTTGCCATCTGGTATAAAGTTTGTCCTTAAAGTCACTGAAGGAAATATCTTCACTTTATTATGGCCTTTCGGAAAGTAGCATCGCATCACACTCATCCCCGTCCTACCCATTCAGGGTTGATCTGGGTTCCAGCCCATCAGCTAGACCAGCCAGACAATGTCAGTTGATGCTGACAGACAATAAGCCAGACTTGCTGCCTGCTCTCCCCATCTTCCCTCACCAACCCTCGGCAGATACAATAGGATTGGCCAAGCTGATGCACCATTCCTGAGAGTCAGATGGAACAGTCCTCAATTATTGAGTATGTACTGAGTACACTCAGAAACAATAAAATCAAATTAGAGCCAATGGTATCAGTATGAGTAGGGCGGTATAACTACTTCTTTACCAAAGGAGGTATAAGGTACTCCCCTCTGCCAGCCTACAGGTTCCCCCATGGCAAGGTGTAGCACCTGCTTAGCCCCGTGATCAGGATCACATTGAGCATTGGGAGCATGTGGGTGGATGGTCGTATGGGCGGTTGGTGCATATCACAAGCTTTGGTTATGCAACCACTGACGACAGGCAGACAATATCTGAAGAATATTGATGATGTCTAGGGTCGCCTATCTTGTAAAGACACTGCCCAGAAGAAGACAATAGCAAACCACTTCTGTACAAAAATTTGCCTAGAACCATCATGGTCAAAGACCATAATCACCCATGTCATACAACATGGCACATAATCCTGATGGTGATACTCAGTAGCGCTGACAGCATCATTGGAGAGAGCTAATGATCTGTTAGGGATTAAGGGGTTATGAAATTATGTGACTAGAGCAAATATTAGTTAAATAAGAATGAGTATTTAGAGTACAAATAAAAGAACTGTTCATAAATTATCATCCATTGATACTTTAAGGTCATTGAAACTATACAGGGTAAGATAGGAGATGAATGATAATGTTAATTGGCCATCCATATGGATCATTTCAAAATCAAATTCAAAGTTTGTCAAGGTGGCACAACAGGAAAAGCCATAACAGAATTTGGAATATAGTGTTCCAGTTAGAGTTACAGAAAAAGTGCAGTCTACTTTCCGACAATAAAGTCCATGGGCCATGGCAGGGTAGATTGTGAGGGCAAAAGTTCATCTTCATCACACAAAACCTTAAGAGTCTTGTAACAGCAGGATGGAAGCTGTTCTTGAGCCTGGCTGTGTGTGTTTTCAAGCTTTTGTATTTTTTACTCATTGGAAGAGGGGGAGAAAAGAAAATGTCATTGGTGAGGGGGGTCCTCGATTGTGTTGGCTGATTTCCTGAGTCAGTGAGAAGGGTGGTAACCATCTCTAAATACATCACTGAAGGCATATCTCTGCCATTTAATAAATAGTCCAGGACATGTCCGTTTTGTCATTTAATATTCTGAGAGCCTCTCAAAGTCCAAACCTACATCCTCATCGTGAGAAGTGGAAATGGGTGAGGCCGGCCAACAGCTCTCCAGTGGGGCTGTACAGCCAACCCCCTGTACAGGATGCACAAGGGGGTGCAGAAGCATTGATGAACTCCAACCATACCACTGACCAGAGGAAGATGGAGGCTGGAGGTCGATGGCCTATGCTCCACTGGGAGCTAAGGTCTCAAGTAAAGTAAGGAAGTGTATTCTGAGAGCCATCCAACAACACTGTAACAAACGTGGTGTACTTTAGGCATCTGGCATTTTGTGATCAGAACTCCTTGGATCAACCACTAGTGTTTCGATGCACAAGGGGTCGCTGCTAGTCTGGATGTGCCCTCATTGTAAATGTGGTATTTTTCAAAGGTTGTGTCTACACTCAAAATGTTAAAGTTGATAATTATAGCCATTAAATTGTAGTTAATAGTTTATTGTTGTCCTTGTCTTTGAACAGCATAAATGTAACTCTACTTTTGAGACATGGGGAGAAGAGAAATAGATTCTCTGGGAGTCAGCTGTGATGAATAAAGGCCCTTTATCTCTCAGCTACAGTATCCATATGGCTTAGTCACAGTCTCATGGCAGTTTCAGGTTAATAACCTTTCAAACAAACTGGAAAAGTGAGAAAGTGGGAGTGCTGAAGTTGCAGATGGGGAGAGGGTGGAGAGGACAGTGGGAATCTCTGTGTTAAGGCGGAGATCAAGACCATCCAGCTGGCAGGAAAGCTCTGGCTGCCATTTATGAGTAGGATGAATACTTACTACCCTTTTCAGACTTTCATGGAGGAAGGTAAATAGAAGGAGATGAAGGAGGTCAACAGAGAGAAGATATGACGCACTGTAACCGTGAGATAGAGAGCACTGTAAATGCTGGCAATCTGAACTAAAAGAAAATATTGGAAATACTCAGTTAATCAGGAAGCATTCTTCGAGAGAGAAAAGGATATTTACTATTACCAGCAGATGACTTGAAATCAGAACTAGTCAGTCTGACACAAACAGAAAGTACTGGTTTTCTGAACTTACTGAATTCAATATTTATTCCTGTGGGCTGCTGCATAGAAGAGATGAGTTATGTGACCAGGGGTTTAGTTTACTGTGGGCGTCACTTTAAACACCTGGACGAGGCAGGAGCATAACATCAGTATAACAAAATGCGGACAGACTACTGGACCGTTAAGAGAGCAAGAGAGAGATTTAAGACTCAGGACTGCGAGCAGGAGCTCACTACAGTAATGGGTGCAGTTTGATACTTTCCCATGCCCAAAGGATTAGGTGAATAAGCGGCACACAGTGCATATTGGATATGTGACTGTCACTTCATATGATCCATACATGGATTTTTGGAGTACTCTGTGGCGACCACTTTTTTGTTAACCCTTACAATTTGGGTGTGTTACGTGGTGACTACTCGTCCTAAGGAGTATTCCGTGACCGTTACCTTCTGATATCTCTACGTGGATTTTAGAACACTACTCATCGGCTGAGATCTTCTGTGACTGTTACCTTGGTTTTCCTGTGGAATTCTGTGGAACCTGTGGAATTCTTCATGATTGCCTCCTCGTTGTATTTTAATGCAGATTTACAAGTTTCTCCCCTCACCTATTCCGTGGATTACTGGAACTTTTCAGCTTGCCATCTTAAGACTTTAAGAACCGTCCCTAAGCCCGATAGTTTGGGAGCTACAAACACGTAACACTGTTAATTTCTTTTTAGGAGAGTAGTTTGTCCAATCTTCTGTATTTTGGGTAGATACTAATAAAATAGTTGTTTAACATTAAAACTTGACTCTGGTTGTCATCTTGCAGCTGGTGTGTAACAGATGTTCATCCTTTTTTTTATGTTAGGCTTCTTTGTGCAATAGTATGGGAGTCTCCAGATTGACGATGGTATAAAGAAATGAAGTGGCAGGTAAATGGGACATCAAGATCACCTTTGCCAAAGTCACAAAGATAGATAAGAAACTAAGTTGTGAAGTGGACACAAGATTGCTTCAAAGGGATAGTGATAGGTATACAGATCTGACAAGTTGAGTATCATATGCGAAAATGTGGAGCTGCACATCTTGACAGGAAAAATAAAATTGAAGTATATCACCCATATGGTGAAAGTTTACTGAGATGCAGAAAAAATTGTGATTTGCGAAGGTTGGTAAGCAGTGACAGCAAGTAATCTGAAAAGTTAATAAAAAGTTATAAACATAAGAAATTCTGCAGAAGTTGGAAATCCAAAGCTACACACTCAGAATGCTGGAGGAGCTCGGGAGATCAGGCAGCATCTATGGAAATAAATACACGGTCAACGTTTCGAGGCCAAGACCCTTCTTCAGGACTAAGAAGGAAGGGGGAAGGTGCCAGAATAGGAGCCCCCACCTTTCTAATCTGGTGTCTTCCCCCTTCCACTTCAATCCTGATGAAGAGCTTTGGCCTGAAACTTCAACTCCATAGATGCTGCCTGACCTGCTGAGTTCCTCCAGCATTTTGTGTGTGTTGCTGCTGATAAAAGGTTATTATAATCAGAAGGGAAATAAAAACTAAAGTAAGGAAGCTATGCTTCAGTCATGGAGCACTGAAGTGACAATACAATACTGTGTATAGTAGTAAGGTCCCTATCTAATAAAAGGTGCAAATAGTTTGGACGCAATTCAGAGAAGATTTATTAGACCGTTAGTTGAAATGAGCAGCCATCAAATGAGACTGGATAGGCTAGGCCTGCACCTCGTGGAGTTTAGAAGAGTAAAAGGTGGCTTAATTAAAATATACAAACATCCTCTTGTGGGAACTAGGGATCGCAGTTTGAAAATAAGATAGGAATGAGGCAATTATTTTTTCCCTCAGAGGGTTGAGAGTTTTTGGACCTCTCGCCCTATAGGTCATAAGAGCAGGATCTTTGAATATTTTTAAGTCAGAGGGGCATGAATTATTAATACATTTAAGGGAAAAAGTTCACTAGGGTAGGTGGAATTGTAAAACTGAGGTTACAGTCGGGTAGTTGTGATCTTTTTGAATGCCAAAGGAGGCTTGAGGGATGGAGTGGTCTACACCTGCTCTGAATTCATACATATTTAAGTAAAAGTAGTGTTGCGCAAAGCAATGACCCATTTGCACTTGACTTCTCCAATGTACTGTAGATAAAGACAGCCATGTGAGCACAAAATGCAAAACAGTCAAGAGAACACCTTGGGCTTTGGATCCTAAAGCCCACCACCCAGACCACTCCAATAGACTCCAATTACTTTCAAATGATTACTAATCAGAGGGAGCTTGAATAGAATTAAATAATTTTAAACAATTTCAACAATCTAATTAAAATACCTTAAGGTTTTACATATAAAATAAAACCTTTAAGAAAATTAATCCATACCAGCAGTCCCTCTTTAATACAGGATTGTTGAGGTAAAGCCATTCCCCACCTCAGCTCAGCCCATCAGTCGACTCAGTGGTGAGCGCAGAGGCTACGGTGCTGATGTCTGTCCACCAGGTTGTCTAGAGCTACCGCATTTCAATGCACGGGCAGGGATGTTGAGTTCGGAAAGGGAAAGAGACAGCAATCCCAAAGGAATTGTTTGCCAGAAGGAAACACAATCCAGCCCACTAATCCATTGAGGGCTGAGGCTCAGTTTCAAGAGAGTTTTAAGCCTTTGTCTTCAGCTGCCAGCTCCAGATGGCCTGCCATTTGGTGTTCATTGTTGGCACTGGGAAGATTTCCAAGAGAGAGATTTAAGAAGTTTTGAAAATATTGAAGACCGCATATGGGTTAGGCTGTTAGCGATTAGAAATGACTATCCTTTAGATTTGGCCAAGAGGCGTTGGTAATTCATGAATACTGCCAGGTAGCCAAGGTATTTGGGAAAAATTCCAGGCCTCTATATGCCAAGCGGTCCCACTTCTGCTCACTCCAGGAGTCATGCAGTTATGTCTGACAATGGATCTGTCTGGAGCCTTTAACCTTTGGCCTGATAAGTCTTAGCATCAACTCTTGACAAAAAAAAAACACCTCAAAGCTCAGCTGCCAGTTATCTCAGGTGACATTCATCCAATCAGGAACATTGGAATATGTTGCAGATAACATTAAAATAGCAGGTGTTGTAGAGCATGAAGATGGTTAGCATGAATTAGAGGGACATTGATCAGTTTGGTAGATGGGCTGAGGAACGGCAAATGGGTAGATAAATCAGGGCAGGACTTTCACCGTGAACAATAGGGTCCTGGAGAGTGTTGTAGAACAAGCACAGCACAGATAGGCAGGACAGTGAAGAAGGCTTTTTGCAGGTGGGCCTTCTGTCAGGACAGTGGGTATAGAATTTAGGATGTTAAAGTTGTACAAAATATTGGTGAGATTGCATTTGGAATATTGTGTTCTGTCTTGGTCAGCCTGCTATGGCCAGATGCCATTAAGCTAGGAAGATTACAGAGACAATTTACACAGATTTGCTAGGATATGAGGGACATGAATTATGGAGGGAGATTGAGCATTTAGGATAGCTTAATTGGAGCACAGGGGAATGGTGAGTGATCTTACAGAGATTAAAGAATCATGAGGAGCATTGAAGGAGGAATGCAGAGTCTTTTTTCCCCAAGGATAGGGAATCAGGAACTAGACACCATAGGTTTAAAGTGAAAAGAGAGAGCTATCATAGGAACCTAAGGAGCATATTTTTCACACAGGGGATGATCTGTATTTGGAATCGACTGCCAGAGGAAGCTGCAGGTACATTAACATTTAATCAATATTTGGACAGGAACATTTATATGAAAGGTTTACAGCAGGGATTCGCACCCTGGGGTCCGCAGACCCCTTGCTCAATGGGATTGGATCATGGCATAAAAAAAATGTGGGAACCACTGGTTTAAAGGGATATGGGCCAAATGCAGTCAAATGAGAGGAGCTTATGTGGGAATCTTAATCAAAGTTGACTGGTTGGGCTGATTCCAAACAGTAAAACTCTAATGTAAAAGTAAGACCAGGAATAGCTATCCAGCTCCTTCAGCCGGCTTCAGCTGTCCAGCCAATCGTTGCTGCACTATCTCAATACCAGCCATTTCTGCGCACGTGTAAAGAAGTCAGAGCTGTGAGCGGTATTCCGGGTGCTGTCTCACCTTTGAATATCACTGAGGGGAAAATGTGTGGACACTCAAATAAAACTAGAATGTATGCACCCTGAAAATCCAGTAAAACAGAGTCTTTGGGAGGTCATGGATGGACAAAAGAATGACCGTGAGATGATCTTCCTGGTTAAAACTTTACACGATTCGCTGTGGTGAGGTGCTAACCACCAAGAAGAGGGATTAAAAAGGGGAAGGCTCTAAGTATCAGTGGAAAAGACACTGTGGTCAACAGAATACAGCAAAAAAATAGAAGTAGCTAAGGAACTGAAAAGCAGATTCCACTGCCCTGTTCAGACGGATATCTAGCAAGTCTGTTAAGTATTTTCTATGCATCTCTTTGAAGAACTCAAACTGTTCTGGCCTCTAGAGGTCCTATTCATTGTGTACACCCTGGTCTGCATGGCATAGTTATGGAATGTTGTATGTGTGCATTACCTTGTTTAACACTGATCATGAAAATAATCAAAAATATTAATATATTCAGGCACACAACAATTGTGTATTGAATTTAACATGTATTTTACTTAACTTTCCGCAGTTTCACAAGTTTTTCTCATTAAAAACCCTAAAGAAAGCTTCCAGCTTGGGTGATTTTTGAGAAGGTGTTTAACTCTCTGCCAAACTTTGTACACACACACACACACACACACACACACACACACACAAATCTCGGGGGCAGTAGAGTGAAAAGGTAACTTATCTTCAAAGGTATTACCTGCAGCCTGGAGACACATCTGAATGCTGCACTCTAAAATGTCAGCTCCTGACCCCACCAGCGTCGATCGTCAAGTCCTGGAAGTCAGTTCAGAACGTGGCGCATTAATCATGTCTTCCCGACACTGAAGCAAAAACAAAAGTAACATGCCTGCAGCAGGAGCCTGTGCCAGAGCTGAAGCAGCGTATGCAAAGCATGACGTTGAAATGTGAATGGAGTAAGCTTGTATAGAGGCTCAAGCAGAGGCTATGTTGAGAACGCTCAAGAAGGAGCATGATGCTAAGGCTGCCTTAGCAGTGGCAAAGATATATGAAGTTAGAGTTGACTTAGACAGTGATGATTGTCTATCTAGGAAGATCACTGAAGAACTGACCATTGGTGCAAGACCTCTAATGCGACACAGTTGCTTAACAGAGAATGAAATCAAAGCGGTGACCAAGTCAGGAACCAGCTTCCCGTCATGCTTCACACCAAACTTCTACCCACTCTTCCTCCTGAACTTGCATTCTCTGCTTCAGATTCAAATCCAAAGATGCACCCTCATTTGACGTTGAAAGTGAGATCCCACTGTCACCGAATTTGGAAACACATTGGTGTTCGCCACTTAATAAGAGCACACAAGGGCTGAATGGTGCTCCGAGTGCATCAGTGGCTCAGCTTTCAACAGAAGGTACCGGAGAACCAACAGCACAGCCCTCACTCGCTGCACCAGACTGTGGTGACAAATTACCATTGGACAATAGTTACTGAGTCTGGCCAGGGAAGCCTTGAGGCAGAGTCAGTCCAAATGTGGACAAGACAGAGATCCAGAGAATGGGGGAGAATTATGGAGAGGAAAGCAAGTAGGACTGAAGTAACAATATATTGAGGAACACAGATGGACACATGGTGTAGCAAGAACCAGTGGTATCCAGGAAACTGAGCCAAGAGCTTATTGCCACTTCATAAGAATCAGGCGCAGGTACAACTGTAAGTTCAGGGCTTCCATCTAGGGCTGCAACTAGGTTCTAGCACACCCAAAGGAGAGCCAGATGAGCATCCATCAGATTAAACTGGTTCATCGTGCACTCTACAGGCATGTTCTGTAACATCAGAAGTTGCCAGAAGCAGACCCAATGGATTTGTTGTGGATAAAAAGGGAGGGTTGCTTAACCCTGTCAACCCTAGCTGAGTGAAACCATATTCTCAACAACAGGGATGAAATCCCAACTCCTGGAGCTGCATGCCTTAAGGACATAGCTGACAAGATTCCCCCACTTAACTACTCTGCTGAAATTCTCCTTTTGTTTGGCAAAGGCACTATTCATGCCGGCCAACAGGAGAATTTCAGCAGAACGTTATGCAAACAGCACAATGATTGGCACCATGCAACTTATGCCCAATGACTGGGCCTAGGTTGGGTCATAAAGGATGAAGCCTGCCTCAGTGGTGCTCATCAGTGCACTGTCAGTGCATTTAAGACTAATGTCCTGGACAATAGGGACCCAAGTCATTTCAGACCCTGGGAGAGTAGTATCTATGTGAAAGACAAGATGGCAGGGGTAGCCAAAGACAGCCTTTGCAGTGATTAGCATATTTGTAAGCCACCTCTCAGTGCAACTGAATCAAGTGAAGGTTAGAATCCTTTTTGTTCAAAGGCTGGTGTAGGCAGAGATCACAAAGCAGGGATTTCTCCCAATCTAAAGATACCCCAGTAAACTCTGGCCCTTTCTTGACTCTGAGGGGCTACTGCAAGCTGGAGGATGTATTAACAGAGCACAACTCATTTCAGAGGTAGTTCACCCGATCTTCATTCTGGGTGAGTACCAATTCACCGCTCTGCTCCTCAAATATTACCATGAGCAAGTATGTCATTAAGGCCACCATTTTCAAAGTGAGAATGATTAAAGAGTATGAGGTAAGACTGATTCAAGACTAGTCTCTGAGTGTCCTTTCTTTAGCCAAAGACTTAATGAGATGATCATTTGACTTTTAATTCCAGTTGTTATGGATCTTACGGATGTCAGGCAGGGAGTGCTTTTGTCTCTAGAGATGCTGTTCATTGTGTATGCAATTCGCTTTGTATGAACATCACTTCCAGTACATAAGCTGTTTTTACATCACTTCCTGTGTGGATTATTTTTGAGGAAGTGTTTAACTCCAGCATTAGCTTTGTATATCCACACTGCAAGTCGCAGTAGACAATCAGAATTAAGGTTTTGAGTCTATACCTTGGACTCAGCCAAAAGGATTCCTTAGGAGTACTTTACACAGGGAAGCAGGAGTTGCCATTCAAGGATATGGGGCTTACAGCTGGTTGCACATGGAGGAAGATTGATAATTGTGGTGGATAGCAAAATGTCATCAACCTGAAAACATAATTCCCTCCCCACTTCAATCTGAACATTGTATTAACTGATCTTGCTTCCAGTAAGATGTCAGCATGCTGAGACACAGCTGCTTCTATGGAGCCAGCCAAACGTGGTATTGTCTTTCTTAAACATATGTTTTAGGATCTCAAGACCTTGCTGGACATTAAGACCTTAATGTACTGTAGATCTATTCCATCAGCAAGTTGGGAGAAGCTGGGTTTGTTGTGAATCATGCTGCTGCCTGCATCAGAGTTGGTCTAACAGCAAGTGATCATCTTAGACACTTGTCAAATGATCGCAGGACCCTGTTAGACATTGTTCATGTGGAATTCTACAAGTCTGATTCGCCAGTTTATTGGCGAACAGTTGGAGCAGATGGTGGGGGAGCTGTGCGGCCTTGGTCGTGGCGCGGACTAGGCATCAGGCCACAGTGTCACCTGTTCACAGCCCCCAACAGAAAGACGTCAGAGTCAGTGTGCTCAATCAGAGCGCCGGAGGCAATGTGTTGCAGTGTACAAACTGGAGTTGCTGCTGCCTCCAATGTTCACTCGACAGGAGACAAGATGTATTGTGTTTGATTGCGGACTGCTGCAACATCCATTGAGTCAGGGATTTGGACTGTTTTTTGTGTTACTGTATTCTATTGCTGTCGTATATGTGCTATGTGTGCCTTGTGCTGTGTATGACGGTTGGTATTGTCTTCGTATCTTGGCCCCGGAGTAAAGTTGTTTTCGTTTGGCTATATTCATGGTCATTCATGTATGGTTGAATAACAATTCTACTTGAACTTGAAAGGTGATCCTAGTGTTGACTGGGCCTCGAGGCTCTATCGAAGTTCAATGTATTATCAGAGTGCATAAACGGTATGTCAACATTTTCTTGCGGGCATACTCAATAAACCCATAGGATAATAGCCATAACAGAATCAATGGAAGACCGCACCAACTTGGGCATTCAACCAGTGCACAAAAGACAGTAAACAGCAAACACAAAAAGAAAGAAATAATAATAAATTTTAAAAAGCAAAAAATATCAAGAACATGAGATCAAGAGTCCTTAAAAGGGAACCCATTGTTTGTGGGAACATTTCAATGATGGGTCAAGTGAAGTTGAGTGAAGTTATCCACTTTAGTTCAGGAGACCGCTGGTTGAGGGACAATAACTTTTCCTGAAGCTGGTAGTGTGAGTCCTGAGGTTCCTGTACCTTCTTCCTGATGACATTGGTGAGAAAATAGCATCCCCTGGGTGGTGGGGTCCCCAATGCAAGATGCTGCTTTTCTGTGATAGTGTTTTATGTAGATGTGTTCGTTGGTGGGGAGGGCTTTACCCATGATGACTGTGCTATATCCACTACTTCTTGTAGGATTTTCCATTCAAGGGCATCGGTGTTTCCATCCCAGGCTGTGATGCAGCCAGTCAATATATTCTCCACTACACATCTATAGAGGTTGATTTGATGCTGCCTGATCTGCTGAGTATTAAAAGCAATTGTTGTTCTTTTATGAACATGACAATGAAATTAGACTAAGCAAGGCATAGATGTGAAGAACAATTTATCCACTTCCTTTCTGTTCCTGGCACTGCAAAGATAACGAAAACAGTAAGAACGGAAGGTGCCTTCAAATACTGAAACCAATCAGCATTAAATTGTCTGCTATCTTTCCATATTCAGAATGTAAGGGACAAAATACAGTTCTCCAGAAAAATGACATTCCATATCATATACTACACTTCCTGCAGCGACATGTGTTGGAGCTGTGTTGAGGATTCCCCAATGCAGTTCTGTTCTCATTCAAAAGGTCGCCAGCAATTCAGCAAAAGGACACAACTTTGGCACTCCGAAAGCGAACTGATTCAAAACACATTGATTTTATTCCCCCCCCCCCCCCACCCCAGTTTGTCAGTAGGTTATGTGACAAGTACACACAGAATCGGATGAAGTGCTCTGCTCTCTCCTACTGAGATCTGAGCATCAGATATCCTGCTGTGAAAGATAATTAGAGTCCTGCCTGGGTCCCAGGGGAATCCCAAGCAGTCAGTGCCCTTTGCTTTTGGAAAGTTTGCATTGGATCCAATGCCGGTAACACAGGCACGGATTTCAGGGTCACAGAGGACATAAACTCTGACAGCTTCAATATACTCCCAGAAGACAAACCTCCAAAGACATTTGGCACTTAGGCAATCATTTATCCCTTGTTTCTATTCCATTTCTGAATTGTGCCTTCTGTTCTCCTCAAACCAATTTCCTGCATCTCCCAGTGCCCACAGCTGTCTATCTCTTCTGCAAATACACGTGTGCCTCTGAGTCTATGTGCCTCTTCTTACTGCGGGAACTGCCAAGCCTTTTGCAAAGATTTGCAAATTTTGTGTCAGCAAACAATTTAGGATAATTTTCCTGATACCTTTTCAGAGTCCACATCATTTCCTTTACACCATGCAAGGCTCTATAAATTCCTGAAAACCTGTTTTGTGCAATTTTTCCTCATGAAATAATGAGAAAATTAATTAATTATGAATCACTGAGGTGTGATGTAATTAGCACTCATATGTCACTCATTTTAAGTTCTAGTAGCTGCAACCACAAATACTTGAATTAATGTTCTGTGTAAAGTAAATATTATTTTTTATTTATTATTTTATTTAGTTATACAGAATGGAGTAGGCCCTTCCGGCCTTGGAAACACACCACTCCAACAACCCCTCATTTTAATCATTGTGATAATAGTAGTTTTCAATCATCCAAGGGAATATTAATATGTATTCTTCTTTTTAAGCAGGAGGAAGAGTTCTACGTGCTTTTGGCCTGCCCATACCTTCAAAGGCATGAAATGTTTTGAAGTGTATTAAATTTTGTAAAATATTAGATGAAAGTCTGAACAATTCCAAGTGACACCATAACTCTTTGTAAGGTGTCAGGGTGTCTGTGCAAGTTAAACACTGTAGGTTTGTTAAATGTTTGCTGAGAGTGGCTCAATTCTTTCTGGCCTCAGGCAGTGTGGCATTAGGACGCCCATCGATGAACACATGAGTTGCTTGAATGTAAGAAACTGTACTGAGTTAATGGCATGAGAGCGAAAGAACAAATAGTTTGTCTGTCTCTGTGTCTCGCTATACATGTGGATTGAACCCCTATTTATTGAGGCACCTTTCGCTCAGTTCTTGGGACTTCACCTAGACTGAGGGATTTCAACCCAGGGTGACTTCAAGAGTCAGAATTTGGAGCCTCCCCAACAGCAGCAGCTATCAAGTCCCCGACAACAGCGACAATCGAGTGGTGACAAAGAATCGTGAGCCCTGAAGTCTTTGTGGAAACCTTTGTAACTTTCTACATAGTATGTTGTGTGGTTTATTTGTGCTTTCTATTTTATGATAATAAATTAAGGATTAAGTTAATTTGTCAAGCTTGTAGACTTATTACCACATCTACTGGGCACTCAAAATGTTTCGGGTCTTTTGGGTCAGATCAGCCCAGATCATTAGACCCCACAAACCAATTAACCAAATCATAGGACAACTTACAATGACCGACTAAGCTACCCAGTACATCTTTGGGCTGTGGGTGGAAAACAGAGGCATCAGGGGAAAGCCCATATTTCATGGGGAGGACATACAAGGACTCCTTACACATCAGTGCCAGAATTGAACTCCTAACTCCACAACAGCCCGAGCTATAATAGTGTTGTTCTAACCAAAGCACTACCGTGTCAAAGGGAATGAGTAATTCAGTACACTGTTTTTCCGTATCTATGATCTGGAGTCAGTTGTAAAAAATAAAATTATATTTTGTATTTTCCAATTCTGGTCAAAATGGCACCTATGTACAACACTCCTTTGCTCGACATCTTATGGGAAGATCCTGAAACCATATATTTCACTTCTTTTATGTCTTTTATGTTTGTTTTTTGTCTTGAATGTGATTCTGAAACTGTTGGAGCTTGTGATTTGCAGTCGGAGATCTTTCAGGTGCTTCAGTGCTCTGCAGTCTCCAAGAGGATTTCGGGTACCAGAGGCAACATGCCTCAACATCATGGCGAGAAGGCTGTGTGGCACGAGCCGATGTTAACCTCCATTTCACCGTTTAAAGCTTCCGCTGTCTGCCAATTAAAGGGATGAGGAGATTGAAACATTGAGGCAAATGCAGAAGGTGAGCACCGACTGTCTGACTTGCGATTGCTGGTGAGATCCATCTGCTTTCGGAGAGGGAAGACTGCCTTTTGATCGCTGGCGGGATCACTCTGCTATGGAGAGGAGAGACTGCCTTTGCTCACTCAGGTGTGGTTCTACTACCGCAAAGGGAAAGACCTGCCGCTGTGCCCGCAGAATGTTACCCAGGTTTTCTGCGTTTTGGATATGGACTTAGACTATAGAGCTTTCTCCAGTCTTATAGATTTTTTTTATATTCTGTGTTTTTCACCTGAACCTTCTACTTTTTTATGTCTTCACCCAAAGCAGTTCTGCAACTGATCCACTAGGTGAAGTGATTGCTAGATTAAAACGAAAGGTGTAGGCCTAGCATTTGTCCCAACCTGCTCCTCTAGGCACTTAAACACTCCTGTGGGCCATCCAAGAGCAGTTTGCCAAAGTCACATTAGCAGCAAGTTTGTTGGGTTTCCCTATGTAAAAATTGACATGAGACCCTTCATTGGGATAGCTGTCACAAACCAAGACATTAATCATCCATTTCCCTCCATAGATGCTGCCTGACCCACTGAGTACCTCAAGCATTTTATGTGTTCCTCCAGATTCCAGCATCTGCAGTCTTTTGTGTCTCTGGCTCCTTAGACATCTTGATTTCAGAACAAATGAGTTTTCTCTGTGAGTAACTAGGCACTATACTTTTCAGAACAATAAGGTGAAAATCGCACCAGAAATGAATTGGTGCATTGTAATACTGATTATCTCAGTTAGATGCGTTTTGTTCTGGAGAAAAGTTGGTGGGGTGAATGGAATTCCTGCCAAAAGAGGACAGCACAATAACGTTAGTGATTAGTGTAACACTATTACAGCGCCACTGACCTGGGATCATTTCCCATCTCTATTTGTACACTCTCCACCTGACTGTGGGGTACACTCTCCACCTGGTGCTCCAGTTTCCTCCCACATTCCAATGACGTATGCATTATTAAGTTAATTGGTCACATGGGTGCACGGGCTCGTTAGGCTGGTAGGGCCTGTTACTATGTTGTATCTCTAAAATTTTTAAAAGATTGTCAGTAGGTGCCGAGGCACAAAATTGCTGTACGCTAGATTAATCTGATTTTCAGCACAACAACACCAGATTCTTTGGATTATAATTTCTAATTTCTTGCCAATGTCTTTTAATCCTTTTTTTTGGCCTTACTGCTTTAAACTTTTCATCAATTTTGCAAAAGCATATCCCCCACAGCATGGCCAATTAGTCCGAGGTGAGGACACCGAGTATTTGCTGATGTAATATCTATTTATGTATGTAAAGGTCGACCAAGCCACAGGTATATTGTCAGAAATATCTGTAAGACTACTTTCACTTTTAGGAGCAAACATGAGGAAATCTGCAGATGCTGGAAATTCAAACAACACACACAAAATACTGGTGGAACACAGCAGGCCAGGCAGCATCTATAAGGACCAACCGGAGGGAAAGATAGTAAGAGATTTGAAAGTAGTGGGGGGAGGAGGAAATGCGAAATGATAGGAGAAGACCGGAGGGGGTGGGATGGAGAAAGAAAGGGGGAGGGGGGAGCACTTGTTTGCTTTTTCTCTCTCTCTCAGACCATCGCTCTGCCTGTTCTCCATCTCCCTCTGGTGCTTTCCCCTCCCCCTTTCTTTCTCCCAAGGCCTCCCATCCCATGATCCTTTCCCTTCTCCTGCTCTGTATCACTTTCACCAATCACCTTTCCAGCTCTTAGCTTCATCCCACCCCCTCCGGTCTTCTCCTATCATTTCGCATTTCCCCCTCCCCCCACTACTTTCAAATCTCTTAGTACCTTTCCTTTCAGTTGGTCCTGATGAAGGGTCTTGCCCCGAAACGTCAACAGCGCTTCTCCTTATAGATGCTGCCTGGCCTGCTGTGTTCCACCAGCATTTTGTGTGTGTTGTTTCACTTTTAGGATATCAATCCGCTATATCAGCTGGAGTCTACGGTGACCAGCTATTTTAATTCCACTACCCATTCCTATATCAATATTCTTGTCCTTGGCCTCCTCTACTGATATATCGTGGTTAGACACAGATTAGAGGAAAATACCTCAAATTCCAACTTAGTAGTCTCCAACCGGGTGGCATGAACATTGATTTCTCTAAATTCTGGTAACCACACCCTTCCCCCTTTCTTTTTACCCTTATCCCAACAGCCTCTTCCCTGCCCTCTCGATCTGCTATTACACACACGTACCTCCCTCTGCTTCTCCCTCACCTTCATTTGTTCCATGGTCCACTGATTATCCAATCAGATTCCATCATACACAGCTCTTTGTCACTTCCACTTATCCAGCTCCTTGCAGCATTCCTACTCTCCTCTTCCCTCACCTCTTCACTTACATGGGTCCACCTATTACCTACCAGCTCTTGCTCCATTCCTTCCCTTGGCATTTTTATATTGGGTATCTCTCCTCTATCTTACCGGTGAAGGTTTTAACCAAAGGGTCAATTGTCTATTTCCCTGCCTGACCCAATGAGTTCCTGAAACTTTTTTTTTGTGGGTGTTGTTTGAGATGTCCAACACCTTTAGTCTTTTGTGCAGCTTTTGCTATTTTCTATTTGTGTCCACAATGGTTTCAATGCAGTTAATGTGTAAACAGCCATATGCTGGGTTTCTGAACCCTTTCATTGCAGACAGAAGCATGAAAAAGAAAAGTAATATGCCCTGTATATGTCACCCTACAAAGTAAGGGTGATAATGAAAGGTTTTGTCAAATTTTACACAATGGGCACTGTCTTAACTTATGCATGACTTTGGAAATATTGCATGATATCATGGCATAAATGTGTATACATTCAAATTCAATGTCCCCTTGATCTATAAACATACCACTTGTTAATTATTTTTACATCACTGATTATTTGGGTCCCATGATTTCAGTTTAGGAAGCTCATTTAAGGAATGGCATGTAACTCTTCTTGAAAAGAATAAACTGTGCCCATAATATATTTTGCTAATCTTTTCAATTTATGAAATTTTCCTTAGAAAACCTTTTCCATGAATGCACTTCTTTCTAAATCAAGAAATTACTGTACATTGGAACATTTACTGAGGTTGTAGCCAATGATGAGTTAATACAATATTATCATGGAATGCTATTTTTAGACACATACAGAAGGCCCTGTTGCATGTAATTGCTTAACAAATAATGAGTAGACTTTACACCACAATGAAAGTCATGCAGAATTTATGGCCCTGATTTGCACAGTGACTGGCGGGCAGAAATCTGACAGAACAAAGCCTTCATCACTGTGCAACATGTTCAATGTTCCTCCCATTGAGATTACTGAAATAAAATACGACAGGCCAATGTAGTAATTTGTCTCGTGCTTTTGCATTTTAAAAAAACTTGCAACATTGTGTGGGCCGCCTGTGATTCAACACTGTTAAACTTCGTGGAATGGGAAAGATTGAATCATGAGGATTGTTCTGAAAAGGGAGCTGGACTACACCAACCGTTTTGTGCAAACGCGCAAGATACATTTACATCCAGGCAAAAAAAAAAATTGGACAACACTGGAAACCTGAGATAAAAACAGAAAATGGGCAAGACTTTGCTGCACCATCAATAACTCTCTCTGAGACGTAAAGGCGAAATATCGGCTTTTATTGACTGGAAGAAAGAACAAGCAGTAGTTGACCACCATACTACATCCTGGAGACTGAGGGCTGGGCTCAGGCCTCAATCACCTTTATACTGGGGTCTGTGGGAGGAGCCACAGGAGCAGTCAGCAGGGGGCATGTCCAGACAGGTATATGTAGTTCACCACAGACATACAGCATGTTCAGCCACATCTGTGAGATGAGAAATAGAGCTAATGTTTCAGTTTGTAGTTCTCCTGATAGAACTGGATCTGACAAAGGGGTCTTCAACCTAAAACATTGGTTCTGTTTTCCTTCCCAATGATGCATGCAAGAAGATCTGCTGAGTTATTTCCTGCATTTCATAAGTACAAGAGATTCTGCTGATGCTGGAAATCTTGAACAACACATGGAAAATGTTGGAGAAACTCAGCAAGGCAGACAGCGTCTATGGAGGTGAACGGACAATCAACATTTCAGGATGAAACCCTTCATCGGGACAGAAATCAACAAGATCAGAAGCATTCTCCATGAGAAAATAGTTGTATGTGATCCATCAATCTTCTGGCATCACTTACATATCATTTTCTCTCAAATCAGGGAGTGCATCCTGGGTTTATTACTAAGGAACCTTAACTTTTATTTAAAGGAAGATAAATACATAAGAAACACACACAAAATGCTGGAGGAACTCAGCAGGTCAGGCAGCATCTATGGAAACGAATAAACAGCTGACATTTCTGGCTGAAACCCTTCTTCAGGACTGAGAAGGAAGGGGGAAGAACCAGAATAAAAAGGTGGGGGGAGGGGAAGAGGCTAGCTGGAAGGTGGTAGATGACAATGTACACAAAATGCTGGAGGAAATCAGCAGGGCAGACAGCATCTATGGAGAAGGGTCTCGGCCCAAAATGTCATGTATTCTTTTCCATAGATGCTGCCTGGCCTGCTGAGTTCCTCCAGCATTTTGTCTGTGTTGCTTGAATTTCCAGCAACTGCAGATTTTCTCTTGTAGGTGATAGATTAATCCAGGTGGATGGGAAAGGTCAAGGGCCGCAGAAGAAGGAATCTGATAGGAAAGGAGAGTGGATCATAGGAGAAAGGGAAGGAGGGGGCTCAAGAGGAAGTGATAGACAGGTGAGAAAAGATAAAAGGTCAGAATGAGAAATAGTGGAGTGGGGAGGATTTATTTTTCCTTACTGGAAGGAGGAATTGAAATTCATGCCATCAGATTGAGGTTACCCAGATGAAATATCCCACCCACTCTACCTGCCTTCACTGTTGATGATGAAAAGCTGTCAGTAGTGCCATATTTCAAATATCTGGGGAGCATTCTCTCTGAGGATAACGGCATTGATACTGACATCCAGAGCCGCATTAAACAGACATCAGCTGCCTTTGGGAGACTTTGGCGTAGAGTCTTTCAGAACAGGAGCCTTCATCCCTCCACAAAGATCATTTATACCAAGCAGTTTGTGTCACCACCCTCCTTTACAGCCATCACATCAAGTCCTTGGAGCGCTTCCACATAAGCTGCCTTCAGTGCATCCTGGGAATTACCTGGTGTGAGTGGATGGCTCACAATGAAATACTTGTAAAGACCAACTCCTTAGATTGGAGGATTGGAGATGTGAGGATTGGAGGGTGGGTAATGTAACCCCACTTTTTAGAAAAGGAGGGAGAGAGAAACCGGGGAATTATAGACCGGTTAGTCTGACATCGGTGGTGGGGAAAATGCTAGAGTTGGTTATCAAAGATATGATAACAGCACATTTGGAAAGAGGTGAAATCATCAGACAAAGTCAGCATGGATTTGTGAAAGGAAAATCATGTCTGACAAATCTTATAGAATCTTTTGAAGATGTAACTAGTAGAGTGGATATGGGAGAGCCAGTGGATGTGGTATATTTAGATTTTCAAAAGGCTTTTGACAGGGTCCCACACAGGAGATTAGTGTGCAAACTTAAAGCACACAATACTGGGTGTATGGTATTGATGTGGATAGAGAATTGGTTGGCAGACAGAAAGCAAAGAGTGGGAGTATACGGGATCTTATCAGAATGGCAGGCAGTGACTAGTGGGGTACTGCCAGGCTCAGTGCAGGGACCCCAGTTGTTTACAATATATATTAATGATTTAGACGAGGGAATTAAATGCAGCATCACCAAGTTTGCGGATGACACGAAGCTGGGCGGCGGTGTTAGCTGTGAAGAGGATGCTAAGAGGATGCAGGGTGACTTGGGTAGGTTAGGTGAGTGGGCAAATTCATGGCAGATGCAATTTAATGTGGATAAATGTGATATTAACCATTTTGGTTGTGATGCACCATCAATAACTCACTCTGAGATGTAAAGGTGAAATATCGGCTTTTATTGACTGGAAGAAGGAACAAGCAGTGGTTGAGCACCATACTACATCCTGGAGACTGAGAGGCCGGGCTCAGGCCTTAATTGCCTTTATACAGGGGTCTGTAGGAGGAGCCACAGGAGCAGTCAACAGGTGGCGTGTCCAGACAGGTATATGTAGTTCACCACAGGTTGCAAGAACAGGAAAACAGGTTATTTTATGAACGGTGGCCAATTAGGAAAAGGGGATTGTACACCAGTCATTGAAGGTGGGCATGCAGGTACAGCAGGCGGTGAAAAAGGCAAATGGTATGTTGGCATTCATAGCAAAAGGATTTGAGTACAGGAGCAGGGAGCTTCTACTGCAGTTGTACAAGGCCTTGGTGAGACTGCACCTAGAGTATTGTGTGCAGTTTTGGTCCCCTAATCTGAGGAAAGACATTCTTGCCATAGAGGGAGTACAAAGAAGGTTCACCAGATTGATTCCTGGGGTGGCAGGACTTTCATATGAAGCAAGACTGGATCGACTAGGTTTATACTCACTGGAATTTAGAAGATTGAGGGGGGATCTTATTGAAACATATAAAATTCTAAAGGGATTGGACAGGCTAGATGCAGGAAGATTGTTCCCGATGTTGGGGAAGTCCAGAACGAGGGGTCACAGTTTAAGGATAAAGGGGAAGCCTTTTATGACCGAGATGAGGAAAAACTTCTTCACACAGAGAGTGGTGAATCTGTGGAATTCTCTGCCACAGGAAACAGTTGAGGCCGGTTCATTGGCTATATTTAAGAGGAAGTTAGATATGGCCCTTGTGGCTAAAGGGATCAGGGGGTATGGAGAGAAAGCAGGTACAGGGTTCTGAGTTGGATGATCAGCCATGATCATACTGAATGGCGGTGCAGGCTCGAAGGGTCGAATGGCCTACTCCTGCACCTACTTTCTATGTTTCAACTGCAGGTCATGATCACCCAGTGTCAACTGCAGTGGCTGGGGCACGTGATAAGGATGCCCCTATGTCAGCTACCCCGCGGAGTGTTATACGGCCAGCTAAATCATGGCTGACGCTCAGCTGGAGGGCCGAAGAAGTGCTATAAGGATCAGATGAAGAATGCTTTAATGAAGTGCAATATCAGACCCAAGGAACTGGAGGATGTTGCTGCTGACCGTATCACTTGATGTCAGCTGTGTAGGGACGGGCTTCATATTCTGGAGATGGAAAGAACAACCAGAAGACAGCAGAAGAGAGCTCAGAGAAATGTAGCCATGGTTGCCATCACTACCACCACTACCACATATACATGTCCCACCTGCAATAGAACTTGTGGGTCCAGGATAGGACTGTATAGTCATTAAAGACCTCACCGTTAAAGGAGTGGACATCATCTGATTTCGATGGACAACCGAAGAAGAAGAGGAAATATAAGATGTTGCTCCTCCACCCTGAGGGTGGCCTCACCTTGGCACAAGAGGCCATGGACCAACATGTTGGGACAGGAATCAGAATCGGAATTAAAATACTCGGCCACCGGGAAGTTCGGCTTGTGGCGGATGGAGCAAAGGAGCTCAACAAGGAGGTCCCGCAATTTACGACGGGTTTCACCAACGTAGAGGAGGCTGGACACAATAGGTGACCCTAGCAGATTCGCAGGTGAAGTGTTGCCTCACCTGGAAGGACTGTTTGGAGCTCTAAAAGGAGCTAAGGGAGGAGGTGAATGGGCAAGTGTTAGACTTTGCCCGCTTACAGGGATAAATACATAAAGTTTAGGAGACGGAAACGCCCAAGTTTAATTTTATTTGTCGCCTCCCAAACGCAGGTTCAAAAATTCTCTGGAGCAATGTAAATCCGTATCCATATGATATAACCTCACTGACTACTTTCACAGTATGTACTTCATGATATTGCAGATCTTGTTACAACCTGCAGTACCATCACCCCCTACAATACAAATACTGCAATTCACTGGATGCTGCAGTAGATTGTAATTTGATAAATTCATCATTGATAGGGCAATGGCATTGATGCAAGCTCTTTGTGAAATCAAATGAATAATAATTGTGGTGTTTAATGCTGGTATTTCATTTCCTTTTGATCATTTTGTGTGCCAAAACCTTCCATTTGCCATGCTAATATTCTGTTCCGATGTCATTGAAATCACATTATAAATTTCAGAGTTCAATAAAAAAAATTAATGTTGTCAGCAAAGTAATAAAAATGACAACACAAGCAAGATATAAAATGGTTTGCATTGAATACTGAAAAATTTAAGCAGTGTTTTTGACCATGCACGTTTTTGTTCTGTGCTGTGTATTGTCCCCAGCTAGCAAACAGCATATGAAAATACTTCCAGCTGATGTTCAGAAGTGTTTGTTATTAAGTAACTTACTGTTATGATTACTTTTCAAGTTGAAGTAAACATAGTCAGTAAAATAATACTTGGGAATGATTGAACATAATGGGTTATTGCCTTCTAAAAATGTGAGCGTTTCTACCCCGTTGGTTCCTCCATCAGTGACCTTCCCATTGTTAGGTGAGAAGTAGAGGTATTTGCTGATGAGTGCACAATTCCATTCACAGCTCCACAGCAAATGAAGCCATCCATACCTGCATGCAACAAGAACTGGAGCTGATAATGAGCAAGTAACTTTCAATGCACAAATGTGCCGGTGGCAGTGTATAAAAAGAAAAAGCCGACCCTTTTACCCTCTACATTCAATACAATACTATTGCTGAGTTACAGGTCCCCAATATGAGGGTCTTCATGGTGAGAAAGTCAACACGACTGGCCATGTATAACGAACTGATAATGGTAAGTCAGAGGATGATATCCTGCAATGAGTGACTCATTTTCTAATACCTCAAAGCTTTTCCAGGGTCTGAAAACAAAAGCCGGATGGAAAACCTCTGCTTATCCAGGGGAGCAGAGCTCCAGAAATACTTACGAGAGCCAAACCATCCAGAACAGGAAGCTCACTTGAATGGCACCCTATCAATCAGCCCAAGCAATCATTCTCTCCGCCACCAGCTCATGGTGGCTGCAGCGTGTGCCATCTACAAAATACACTGCCGTTATGTACACAACATTGCCTTTCAGCACCATGAACGACGAGGGCTTCAGCAGCCTTGGATCGACCATTGCCTGCAGGTTCTCCTCTGGGGTCACCCCCATCCTGACCTGGATGTAAATTAGAATCAGAATCAGGTTTATTATTACTGGCGTATGCTGTGATATTTGTTGTTTTTGCAGCAGTGGGACAGCACAATAAGATATAAAATTTGACTGACTAGTGCAAAAGGAGAGCAAAGAAAAGTGAGGTAGTGTTCATGGGTTAATTGCCCATTCAGGAACCCAGTGGCAGAAGCTGTTCCTAAAACTTTGAGTATATGCCTTTGGGCTCCTGTAGCACCTCTCTGATGGTAGTAAAGAGAAGAGATATGTCCTAGTTTGATGCCTCCTTTTTTGATGCATCGTCTTTTGAAGGTGCCTTCGATGGTGGGCAGGTCAGTACACATGATTGAGCTGGCTGAGTCAACAACCATCTGCAGCCTTTTCTGATCCTGTGCAGTGCACCCCATACCAAGCAGTGATACAGTTAGTTAGAATGCTCCCCATGGTGCATCTGTACAAATATGCTAGAGTCTTTGGTGGCATACTGAATCTCTTCAAACTCTGAATGAAATATGGCTGCTAAAATGTCTTCTTCGTAATTACATCAATATGTTGGGCCCAGTACAGATCTTCAGAGACCTTGTCACTCAGGAACTTCAAACTGCTCATCATCCCTCTGCTGATGTCTTGATGAGGACTGATGTGTGTTTCCTCAGCTTCCTTCCTGAAGTCCACAATCAATTCCTTAGTCTTACTGAGGCGCAAGGTTGTTGTTGTGACACCAGTCACCCAGCCAAACAATCTCACTCCTGTATCTGAGATTCTGCTGACAATAGTTGAGTCATCACTGAATTTATAGATGGTGTGCCTGGCTTAGTCATGGGTGTAGAGAGATTGGAGTAGTGGCCTAAGTATATATTCTTGAGGTGCACCTGGGTTGAATGTCAGTGAGGAGGAGATGTTATTACTGATCCTCACTTTCTACAGTGTATCGATAAGTAAGTTCAGGATCTAGTTGCAGAGAAGGTACAGATGAGGCAACAGAGAGGGATTTTCTGAAACGTCAGAGGTTTTATTATATTTTCTAATCTGCTGAGATAGTGCCATCTTTACTTTTGATGCTTCATCTTACCGACATATTATGCAAGGTTGTGGTTGTGATATCACTCAACCAGCCAACTGATCTCACTCCTGTACACCTCCTTGTCACTCTCTAAGATTCTGCCAACAACAGTTGTGTCATCGTCAGATTTATAGATGGTGTTTGTGCTGTGCCTAGCCACACAGTCACGGGTGTAAAGAGAGTAGAGCACTGAGCTACGCATGAATGTGTTGACTGTCAGCGAGGAGGAGATGTTATTTCCGATCCACACTGACTATGGTCTCCCAATGAGGAAGTCAAGGATCATTTAACTTCATTGTGGCCAGGTCTAAATCCTGGAAGTTCTTATCCAACAGCTCCATGAACATATGTGTGTGTTCAATTAGTGCCTCAATAACACAAGGATAAATAAATATTGCAAATGTAAAAAGTTGCAAACAGAGTGAGAACTTTCACTGGAAGTTCACAGAAGTGTCTTGTCAGGTTTACTTGTTTAATATTGTACTGAACTGACTTCACAGGACTCAGCAAGGCTTACCTTTTTGATGTGTAGTAAGTTCTCCCAGAAGCTGCACTATAGCACAGCCAGTGAGCCGTTTATAGCCAGTGGTTAGAGGGACGAATCTGTGTATAAGCAACATAGGGGAGAATTGATCCTGAATGAAAGGATGTTGCAGTGAAGGGAAGAACTATATAAGTACTTTCAGGAGTCAGTACCTGGTGATGCATGGTGTCTGTGTGCATGGACCATATTAAAATCCCTGCCCAGCCAAATATCTGGAGTAGCAAGTTAACCAAAGGCCACTACAAGGATTAGAATGCCGAATATCCACACTCTGGAAAAGCCTGTAACACAGACAAATCCCCGTTACCCCTCTGTACACATCACTGGGCTGAAGGAAGTCTTCAGAATGGAATGTAACTCTTTTTGTGTCCGAGTTCATTGTTAAGGGCATACATACCCTGGCTCTAAATACCATGAAAATTAGCTTTTGGCAGCAGCAGCAGCACAGTGCATTACAAATATGTCAAACTTAAATTACATCAACTTAAATCAACATAACACTACAGGATACAGTAAAAGAAAAATGGAATGACGTTGATGCAAGTTGAGGGAAATATACTCCAAGGTAGAATTAGGGCTTTTCAGATCAATTCAAGAAGCTTATGGTTGTGGGGAAGAAGCTGTTTTTGATGTGGGTGTGTGACTTCAGAATCATATTCTTTCTATCTAATGGCAGCAATGAGAAGAGGGCATGTTCTGGATAGTGAAGCTCTTTAATGATGGATATTGCTTTCATTAGACAATGACTTCTGCGGATATTCCTGATGGTGGGGAGAGCTGTACCTATGATGGAACTGGCCAAGCCCACCAGCCTCTACAGTCTTTTGCATTCCTGTGCATTGGAGTTCCCCATATCAGGCCTTGTCAGAGAGATTTCAGTAAGCAGCAGACTGTGATGTGCTAGTCTGCAGTGATCCTGAGGCTAGGAAGCTGAGAGTGACCTTGATTCTGACTTTCATGGACAAAACAGTCAAGGCAGAAATAATAGCAGACTACAGATCTCAGTAAAGACAAAAAAAGCAGTTTGAGGTTTGTTGTTTTCAATTGGACAGTATCAGGGGAATCACTGTTGGTATCAGTTGGCTACTCTGTAAATAAGAGCTGTCATTTCTTAGACCAGTGAGGTTTAAATCACACAGCAGACGATTTTTACATTTTCCATTATAGTTGATGTCTTTTGAGAGAATAAAACTCTGGATATGTAAGGGAATAAGTTGCGGGTCTACAGTAAAATCAGGGGAACAGTTAGGATTGCTCTGCTGGGAGCTGATGTGCACCCAATGGACCATGTGGCCTCCATCTGTGATGTATTAAATGAGAAAACAAATTAAAAAATTGTAAAAAAAATAGGTGCTAAAAAGGAAGAAGCATAGCGATATCGTCAAAAGACAGAGCATGAGAGCCATTCAGAAGATCAATAGAAAAACACTGAGAGGGAGACAAAAGGACTTAAAAGCAAGAGCAGGGCAGTTGTAGCAAGAATGTGAGTGACATTTTTTAGATTTTCATTCTCAGGCATGGTTTGGAAGTTCATTGGAGGCACAATAGATAGTTGAAAATTATTGAAAATTCTCTAAGAGTTAATTAACTTCCAAGCAACAAACAAGCTGCTGTAGGAACTCAGGATGTCAGGTATCATCTATGGAGTGAAATGAGACCAGATGATGGGTCTTGAACTGAAATGTTCCATCATCCATTTTCCTCCATAGATGCGGTTTGACAGAGTTTCTTCAGCATCTTGTTTGTTGCTTGGAAGTTAATCAACTCTTTGAGTATGTTCAATAATTGACCTGAACATTTTCAAAGCTCAACTTTAACCTAAGCAGGAAAAGGACATAAATTCGTAGACAGAGATAACTCTGCATTGGCCTATGATCATTATCCATGGTATAACAACTTTAGCAAAGACTTTGATGTCAGTATGTGTCGTGACTGTGATCAAAGTCACCAGAGAAACACTGAAGCTGGTGATATAGAAGTTTTTATTCAGCACAACAAACAGACATTCTGTGGAGACACCCTTGGTAGAGGCTACCTGACGCACTATAACATGACGTTTTTATATGTGAAAGATCCAAGTTAACGGCAGGACAATTCTATAGTTTCAATGCTTCTTTAAATTACATATAATTTTCAAACATGTAGATCTTCACACCAACGCAACAGACACCCAAAATGAATGTTAAACACTGCTAACTCTAAGTTGCATTCATGCATATGCAGACATCTCAAGTCAATCGGTGTTTATTGGTTTACAATCGACCCCAGTTTGCCGCTCCAAGAACACCATTGTTCAGAGCTGCATTTTAAACTCAATCTACAATCCACATTCAGTTCTGAATGTTGGTTACTGTTGAAATTAATATTTGCTAAATTTCATAACTCTGGAATATGACCTAACAGTGTGTATAGTGGAGATTCTGGGAGGAGATAGATAACAAGGATGCCTTTGAAGGGCTGAGGAATGGTGGAAAAACACAGGGAGTAACACAAGTAGACAGATGAATAGAAACATGATCAATGTAGGAGAACCAATGCTGTTGGATGGTGCAAAGTTAAAGCTATGAGTTGGGGGGGGGGTAGAGAGCGGTATTGGGAACTGGTGATGCAGGGTATGGGTAACCATGGAACGGTGTTAGAACAATGTCATAGTCTCATTCACAGAAGAAGACATTAAAAAAGTGTAAATGGTCAAATTTTGGCTTAATGAGGCTAAGACACTGGAGTTCTGGGCAAATTGACATTTGATAGTGGTAGTGGGGGCTCAGTGAGGAGGATATTGATAGTTCAGTTGTGATGAAAGCACAGGTAATTCCTAAAGAATGCAGGATGAGCTAATGTTGGATAGATGTAATGATGTAGAAAGGATGGTAGCTGGTCATTGACACAGATAGAATATAGGGGTGAAGCTAAGATCAGAACAAAGACTAGTGTCAGGCTGACCTCAGTGACCCAGTTGATGGAGAGGACTAGGAAAGATACAAACACTTTGGCAAGGATGTTACATGAAAATGGGTTTTTGCCAATATTCTGTTGGACAAAGTGATGTTAAGCAGGCAAGTTGACAGCACAATGGTGCCTCTGGGGCTACAAGGAGTGATGAGGAGATAAACTGTTGAGGTGATAGGAAGCTGACTGTAGATGTTGCCAGTCACAAACACACCCCCCATCAACCAGGTGAGAATATTGAAGAAAGAAACAGGACAAATCAACTACAGCAGTTACGTTCTGAAGAGTGAAGGTGGTGGGGGTGGGGGAGAGAATGAGTGGATATGGGAATAGGGGCAATGCAGTGGACAATTAAAGAACTCCAGAGATGCAAATTAAGAACAGTGTAGTTGGAGGCAGCGAGGAAGAGTTAGTTGCTAGGCAGGGTGAACATGTCAAGAAATAGCTCGGGGAAGAAAGCAGGCAGGAAAATTGTTAGGTTACCTAGAGCAGATGTCACAGAAGCCAAGTCAGCTGCAATCAGATCATTGAATTACCTTTCCTCAAGAACCAGAAGCTGGATGGGTAATCCAGAAATGGGTTAAACTGAGACACATTTGGCACATTCCCATATAAGACTTAAATGACATTTATCTCCAGCAAAGTCCTTCTAAAGTCTGATTTTTTTACCTGTCGATATAGTTCCATTGTGATACTTTTCAGGATTATTACTTGTATTGAAATGGAGACATGAATTCCCCATTGTCAATAGAATTGTGTTGCAGATGCTGATCCATCTGCTTACGTCCATATTAGCTTTGAAATCTTTTTGGCTAGTTAACTGTGCAGCTCCCAGCCAAAAAAGTTCAAACCTGATCTCCGGTAATCAAGACTGACATTATACCCACTGAGGACTTTCCACAGTTTTGAGACAGATTGTTGGTGACTTTAGATGTGTAACATTAACATATTCTCTTCCAGATGATGATGGAAGAAGTCCACATTCATCAAATGTTGATCTGATAATGATGCCAAGTTACACCTAATACCATCCAGAGTCCAAGCAGTACTAGTTCTTATTATTTCATGATGTAACCAACAATAAGCATTTCTCCACTACTGAAATAAATACTGGATTTGGAATTCTTTACCTGTTTGTAAGTCTGTCCTAGTTCTGACAATAATTTACCCACTAACTCCCCTTCATTTCCTCTATTTGATTAAAGGGACATGTTGCTGCTTGTGGTGTTAACCTGGGCCTGGATAATCTTTCGCTTAGCTGGCCAATTATCAGCATGTCACAACAAAAAGTAGAGTGAGAAATATCAGGACACCCTGCAAAACCATAACACCAACTCAGCTAATGTTGGTGAGTGATGAACATTAACAACACTACAGTTAGAACTTTCTCCAGTTTATTTTAATCTCCTCAGAATAAAGACATGGGAACTTTCACATTTCAGGGTCACAGAGTTGTACAGCAGAGAAGCAGGACCTTTCCTGTTGTATCTATGCTGACCATCAAGCCAAAATCCACCTAGAATTGCCAGATGGAGCTTCAGTTAAACTCCTAAAGTCAAATCCCCTCCATTGTAACTCTCCCTTAATGCACTAAGTAGCATATGTTCAAGTCTCTGTAATGGGTTGTGAACCCACAGCCTCTTGACATCAAGGTTAAAAAAAAGTCTTGCCTCTGAGCTACAGTCGACACTTCACTGATGGCAGTCCTCTCTACTCTCCTATCAGCTTCCTCCTTCTTCAGCCCTTCGCCTTTTCCACCTATCACTTCCCTGTTCATTACTTTATCCCCGCCACACCTCACCTAGTTTCACCTATCGCCTGCCAGCTTGTACTTCTACCCCTCCTCCCTCATTCTTATTCTGGCTTCTGCCCTCTTCATTTCCAGTCCTGATGAAGTGTCTTGGCCTGAAGCATTAACTATTTATTCCTCTCCATTGATGTTTGCCTGACCTGCTGAGATGCTCCAGCATTTTGTGTGTCTTGCTCGAGATGCCTTCAATTTGCTTTAAATGCCAGCTCCATGGGCTGACAGTGAAGATACGGGAGGACTCCTCAGTAACTTAGGAACTATAATTTTCTATAATAAGGATCAATAATCATACTTGGGCAAAGTTATCTCTGACAGCAAAACCATTGAGACCTACTCTATTCCAGCCTCTGGAGGTGCAGTTCATTTTGTATCCAGTTAATTTTGCATGAACATCACTTTTATCATGTTTATCATTTATTGCTATTAAGAAATTGTTGCACCATGAGTTATTAGATGCGGCAAAGTCATGGAGTGTTGCACGTGTATTATCTTGGTTAACACTGCTTGTGAGAATTTTATGGAAAAAAACCTGCTGAAGGGTCTCCTCCCTAAATGTCAACTGTATATTTCCCTCCATAGATGCTGTTTGATCTGCTGAGTTCCTCCAGCAATTTGAATGTATAGCCTGAACTTTCTCTTATTGTTCTAAATAAAATGGTCCCAGTTCCCTATTGTTATAAGAGAGAAAAGAATTGAACAGGGGAGCTAACAGCTGCATTCCTAAACCACGCCAAATATTTCAGTTGACCTATGACCCCAATCCAACACATCCCAGGACTGTGACTGGCTTCTTTGTCTGATGTGGGTCAGATGCAGGTCTCTCATCACTTTACTCTCTGTGCTGCTGTCACTAATCCACACGTTCATTGTTGGATGGTAAGAATGAGATCTTATATCACATGTAATATCTATATGCAAGAGACAAGTCAGGAGAGTTTCCTTATCCTACTGAACTGTTCCTCAGCTTACTATTTTTAAGCTCCATCATTGCTGAGGGCCTCAAATCTTCAGTTTTTGTCACCTTAAGCCTTTAAGGATCCTACCAGGCTGCATCAGATTTATTCAGATTCAGATATATTCAAAACACACAGTGAAATGTGCCGATTGTGTTAACAACCAACACAATCCAGGGAGGTGCTGGGGGCAGGCCGTAAGTGTCACCACACATTCTGGTACCAACATAGCATGCCCATAATGCTTGGCAGAACACAACAAAACAAAATACATCACAACAAGCAAGAACACAACCCCTTTCCTCCCTGCTGCTACCCAGACACATGGTCAGTCCCCAACTCCAGGACAGGCATCCAGGCTTCAGCCAATGGGCTTTGACTTCTGGACTTACGACTGGCCTTTGGGCTCCGATCTTCAGTATCAACCCCCGGACTAGCCATTGACAGGAGCCTGAACTTCAGTCTCAAACTTGAGTGGTGCATGATTGGTCCTACACAAGCTCCCCAGCCTCCCCCTCAGCTGAAGAGAATGAAAATTAAAATATGAGCTTGGATTTTAATTACAGTTTATAAATCAATCTTTTCACATCTAAGGCTGAACCATACTCAACAAAAACCTTAGTACCTGGTACTTCACCGATATTGGAGTCTTTTCTGACTGTTGCCCTCATAACAGACATTTATTGATTTATTCCAAACAATGAATGGCTATTTTCCCACCGTTGTTCAAACTTACAATTGGCCATTGGCATTCTGTGTTCCGTGACTAGTTTTCATCTGCAGTGGATCTCTCTTGGGTCGAGTTAGAATACTTTTCTTTATCTTTACACAGTTCTCAGCTCTCCCCATTGCCGTTGGAAATAGATGTCAGTGCTTATAGTTGGGACCCAAACAGAAGCTGTGGTGATGTGGGACTTATCAATCAGACTCAGGCAAGCAGAAGCAAGCAAGCAAACGTTAATTAACACGGAGGTGACAACATAGCCAGGTCCCTGCTGCCTGAAGTAGTGACGCCTTAACTCTCTTTGCCCCCCTGCTTAGATAATTTATTTTAACACCCCCAGCCCTAAATAATCCATAATCCTGCATTTACTTCCTCGAACTCTATAAAAAATATTGATTAAGGAAATGTTTGTTACTCTAACTATGGGTGCACATTGGGCCCTGTGCAAAAGGCAACTAGCAAGGGAACAGATTCAACCCATCCTGCAAATATATAACAAACAGAAAACATGCATAACACAGGACAACAGTTTTTTTTTTCAGAAGTGTTGTTTCCTCAGAACTTTTTTTTGATTATGATAGACTGCTTGAATCTGAATACCAATATAATTTCAGACTACTTGTATCACGTAGGAATTTGGAGAAACAAGAAATTAGCCTATATTGAAGGTAATGCGTTTAATTGCATAATAGTGCTGATGTTTCGCAATAGTTCAACTAAGCTAAAAATGTTTTGTTGATGATTTTCATTTGTACTCAGTGTCCGAGGGTTCTCACTTAAGAGTCCAATAATAATCAGCCAGCATTGATGGATTCCAGTTGCCCTGATAGTTTCTCCATGACCGCAATGTCCTAGTGAAGCCTTTCACTATGCTCGTCACTGACCGTGCCAAGATTTGCAGGGAAGAAGTATAAATGGGAATTTTTAGTGACATGTTGCATTTCATGATTTGTCAACCAGCTGCACGTAGTTTGGTGCTCTGTAATTGCCAAGAAAATATTCAACAGCATTCTCAAATGCTTTCCATGTGATTTTCTCTGGTCCCACTAGAAGCTTCTTGAATTGCTTGTCATCGATGACCTGTTTGATTTTTGGACCAATCAAATGCCTTCCTTAATCTTGGCATCGGTTATTCTGACTTGAATTGTGAATAGAAATAACAAAGACAGGCAATTTCAAAAGATGGTGTGTGATAGGGAAATTTCATGGTGATTTTCATGATTGGCAGCCCAAAATCCATAAAAGATACACCCAAAAGTATTCAGAAAGGAAAATCTTTGTTGTCCAGTATACAACAATATATTTCTCGCTAATGTTAAGGACACAGGTACAGCCCTTCCAAAAAAATTATTGATTTAAATTCCGATACAGGCTTATATACAATGTCATCTTATCAAAATTGAAGCTATTCACTTACTTTACTTTTAGAATAGTTTATGCCTCCCTTGTTTGCTGACCGTTTTCCCTTGATTTTATAGACCACACCATAGTGGTCAGGTTACTGGACAAAAAGCCAGCGTAGCTGTACCATTATACAGAATTATAAGTTCAAATCCCACCATGACAGCTGGGGCATTTAAAATGAAATAATTAAAAATAATTCCAGATTTTATCTTGCAAAACTGTAAGTCTCACTAACAATAGCCATCACACTGCCAGACCCTTGTATAAATACACATAGTTCACCAGCTAATTCAGGGAAGGAAATCTCCCATTCTTGCCTGGTTGGTTCCGTGTGATGAATCTTTAACTGTGTTCTCAGGGGCAATCAGAGGTGAGCAATAAATGCTGGCATTACTGGTGATGCCCATGTCCTGTGTGCAAATTTTAAATGAACTAATCTTTTTCTCTAGTTATGGAATGTACCTTAATATCCCCAAAGGCAAAGGATCTGTGTAGGTAAATTGTAAACAAGTAAAAAATCCAAACCTATTTAATTCTCATAGAGGTGTTCAATGAAGTTAAAATAGTCTGCTCCCGGGAAGCTCATTTGTACATTGAGGCTCAAAGTTTTCTTCTCCATTTTATGTTTGACTATAGACAGTAGATCTTCTTAGTCTCCATGAAACTTTGCAGACAAAATGAAGAATTGAGGAAGTTTCTTTGTAAGAGTTGGTTACCTTTCTACTTCTTCTTAGACAACCCTATGGACTATTAACTCCCTATTAACTCTGCTTTTATGGGACCTGAGACGACTGTGAGAAACGAGGCCAATGTGGCAGCTGTTTCACAGATGGGGCAGTTGGTGCTTAATAGAAAAGGATTACCCAGCAGATAGAAAAAATATGATCAAGGTAATATATGCAGGTAATATATGCAGTGGTGCAGGTGGATGATTCCTTGGTATCATGGATTATTGATTACCTGACTGGCAGACCACAGTATGTGCACTTGCAACACTGTGTGTCAGACAGAGTGGTCAGCAGCACTGGGGCTCCACAGGGGACTGTCCTGTCTCCCTTTCTCTTCACCATCTACACCTCGGACTTCAACTACTGCACAGTCTTGCCATCTTCAGAAGTTTTCTGATGACTCTGCCAAAGTTGGATGCATCAGCAAGGGAGATGAGGCTGAGTACAGGGCTACAGTGGGAAACTTTGTCACATGGCGTGAGCAGAATCATCTGCAGCTTAATGTGAAAAAGACTAGGGAGCTGGAGGTGGACCTGAGGAGGGCTAAGGTACCGATGACCCCTGTTTCCATCCAAGGGGTCAGTGTGGACATGGTGGAGGATTACAAATACCTGGGGATATGAATTGATAATAAACTGGACTGGTCAAAGAACAATGAGTCCGTCTATAAGAAGGGTCAGAGCCGTCCCTACTTCCTGAGGAGACTGACGTCCTTTAACATCTGCCGGATGATGCTGAGGATCTTCTATGAGTCTGTGGTGACCAGTGCTAACATGTTTGCTGCTGTGTGCTGGGGCAGCAGGCTGAGGGTAGCAGACAGCAACAGAATCAACAAACTCAATCGTAAGGCCAGTGATGTTGTGGGGTTGGAACTGGACTCTCTGACAGTGATGCCTGAAAAGAGGATGCTGTCCAAGTTGCACGCCATCTTGGACAATGTCTCCCATCCACTCCGTAATGTCCTGGTTAGGCACAGGAGTACATTCAGCCAGAGACTCATTCCACCGAAATGCAACACTGAGCGTCATAGGAAGTCATTCCTGCCTGTGGCCATCAAACTTCACAACTCCTCCCTCAGAGTGTCAGACACCCTGAGCCAATAGGCTGGTCCTGGACTTATTTCCACTTGGCATAATTTACCTATTAGTATTTAATTATTTATGGTTCATATTGCTATATTGTCTACACTATTCTTGGTTGGTGCGGCTGTAACAAAACCCAGTTTCCCTCGGGATCAATAAATTATGTCTGTCTGTCTGTCTGTATAATCATTGTTTCCTCCACAAAATGCAAATGGTCTCACAGATCCTTACGAATCTCAGGAATGTGACCTTTAGAACGGAGAAGGCCATTTGGGATAGCATTGAGAATCTTGCATTGAAGCATCAGAAGCACACTGTATAAGTGGCACAAGGACAAAACCACACACAAATTACCCACCATCCTGTCCTTACAGTACAGTGATCAGATCAGTGAGGGCATTTCTCTTCCATCATCCAGCTTTTTCACCGTATCTCAGACAGAAATTTCACCCTCAAACCATACTCTAAACACCTTGCTCCTTTGCTGAGTAAACTTGATTCTCAAACCTTAAAGACTCCCCCCCACTTTCTCCCTTTCCAATTCCCCTCTCTCGCCACTGAATGCCCATCAGCTGCAATCTCAAAGCTTACAACAGCCCTTCATCTTCCATCCCACCACTTCACCTTTCAAATCCAACAATTAACGTGCTAACTCCTTGTCAGTTTCACAGTGTTGGCCATTACGTCGTTCTCTTCTCCATTCCCATTGACTTTCAAATTTTTCCTTGCCCGGCAACAACGATTCCATGATCACAACTCTCTCCCACAACTGGCTTTGTCCTCCCAATTCCAGCTATCCTGTCAATCTAAACGGGAAACAGACTTCAAAGGATTCAAAGTCCATTTATTATCAAATTATTATGCAGTATACAGTTCTGAGATTTGTCTTTCCACAGATAGCCACATAACAAAGGAGAACCACAGACCCCAATCAAAGAAAAAACATCAACCTCCAATTCACCTGCCCATGCACAAAAAAAAATTGCGCAAACTGCAACAAAAAAAAGAGCAAAAACATGAGGTATAAAACACAAAATCAAAAGGCATATTTCAAAATGCAGATAACAAACATAATCATTAAGTGGTCTAATTAAACAGAGCAGGGCCTGAGGAAAGCCTAATCTTCTGGGTATCTAATTGTGCCACAACAACAACTTTCACTTACTGTCAGCAAAACCAAAGAGCTGTGGCTATAGGGGGAAGAAACTGGATATCCCTGAGTCAGACCTCATTAGTGGACCTGAGGTGGTGAGGGTCAGTAATTTTAAATTCCTCAACATTATCATATCAGAGGATCTGTCCTGAGGCCAGCACATAAGTGCCATTACAAAGAAAGCACAACAGTTCCTCTACTTCCTTAGAAATTTGTGCAGATTCGGCAAGCCATCTAAAAGTTTGATAAACTTCTATTGATGCAGAGTGGATAGTTTCCTGACTAATTGCATTACGGCCTGGTATGGAAGCAATGGACTTTTAACATCGTAAACCAGCGAGTTGTTTGTTATGTCTCCCCTCTCAGTGTGAAACGGATACAGCTCTTTCCCCCTTATTAGGGAGAGAGAGAGAGCCTGTGGTATGTCGAATTACCGGGTGAACAAGTAGTCACTGGGGTACTGCAAGTCTGTTTCTTTATTGATGCTTTGCTGCACATTTGAGTGCTCGGTGGGGGGTGCCGCTGCTTTTTTGCTGGTGGGGGAGGGGGATCATTGCTTTGCTGCTGCTTATGCATGGGAGGGGGGAGCTGGGGGGGGGGCTTTGGGTTCTAACATTTAACTGTCATTCGTTCTTTGGAGCACTGTCCTGTTTTGCAGATGGTTGCGAAGAAAAAGAATTTCAGGATGTTTATTGTATACATTTCTCTGACATTAAATGTACCTTTAAAACCTTCGAAACCATTGAAACTTTTGAACTAATGCCAAAGAATGGAAAAGTTTATGAAACATAGTGGATACTGCCCAGTCCATCACAGACAAAGTCCTCCGCATCATTGAGCACATCCTCAAGGGGCGCTGCCACAAGAAAGCAGCATCCATCATCAAGGACCCCCACTATCCAGAACATGCTGTCTTCTCACTGATGTCATCAGGCAGAGGTACAGAAGCCTTAGCCCATACCATCAGGTTCAGGAACAGTTATTACCCTTCAATCATCAGGCTCCTGAACCAATACAAATAATCTCATTCACCTCAACTCTAAACTGATTCCAAAACAAAGCATGAATTTTCAAGGATTCTATAACTCAAGTTCTCAGTACCATTTATTATTTATTTAATTATTTTTGCATTTTGATTTGCACAGTTAGTCTTCTTTTGCACATTGATTGTCAATATTTGAATGCATTGATGCTATTGTACTTCTTATTTCTTCTGTGAATGCCTATAAGAAAATGAATCTCAAGGTAGTATATGGGGACATATAGGTGCTTTGATAATAAATTTATTTTGAATTTTGATTCCCTGACTGAGTTCAAACTCCACACGTAGATGCCTTTCAATAGCAAAAACAATCTCCTAAATAAATAAATTCCTCTCCTGAACTGTGGTGCTGCAGCTGGCAAACTATTCCGATCTCTCTGCTGCTTTGCTTGAACCTTGACAAACTGCAGTTTGGGAATAAGTCTCCAGTGACGTAAGTCACTCCTCCAAGTGGACCACAACCTAGGCGTAGGGTTTGGAGGTTTGCTTGCCTCAATGACCAAGAGAGCTATGTTGGCTGGGTCACTCAATGCAAACAAGTCAAAGGGGAGAGGCCAGACGAACAGTGGTCCACTGGTCCTCTAGGTCTGGGGGTTCAGCTCAGGGCTAACAACTCTAACCGGTAAAGCAAAACTGCTACAGAAACAGCAATGAAGTTTCCTTCTACATTTCAGTGCAACAGTATTCCTGAGTCCTCAGTCTTGGGACCTGAATGACTGACAGTAGTGAAAACCAAAAGGAACCTACCGACATGCTGAAGGAAGCCCTGAACATCCCCAGAGATGAAAGACCTTCATTGCATTATGGGCAGTAATAATAGTAAAAATATAAGTAAGTCACTGAAGCCAGTGTAAATATCTATATTGCAATTGTTACCTGGACTGAAAATGATCAGACTGTGGATAGCTCATATTGTACTTCTTGCTCTCTCAAAACTTTATCTCCTATTCTCTAGCCATGGTGACTCTCTTTATCAGCAAGTGCCATCCCCTGCTTAATTTCTTGCATGTTGATTTGGCTCATTGAAGTTGCTCATAATTTCTTAGTGTTGATTTTGAAACTACATATTACTGCGGAACACAAGTGTTATTCTGGGTTCTATGTCTGCATCAGTTCTCTGGAGCTTTATCAGTAGGCTATTAGGGGATTATGATCTATAAATGAGAATCTTTTAACTTCATGAGTGCTCATTTGTTTTATAGTTGGCAGCACTCGGTCTCATTGTTATGCTTAACTTGCCTGGGGCTGCTCATAAATGAAAATCTTATTTTTGCTTTGAAAATGTATCAAAGTCCAGAGCTTTAGATTCAGGTTCAATATGCTGAAAGTACTATCTCGTGTGTTTGATGGCATGCAGCTATCAATTTCAGATCATCTCCAATATCTTGTGGTGGTAGCAAAGGCAATTATGCCATCTCCATGAAATATGAAAGGATAAGCCATCTGTCAAAGTGATCTGACCCAATTTTCTGCCAGTCACTTGGGTAGATCTGATGTCACCATAGACATGACCTTGTACTCTTTCAAACACATTGAGACTTCTAAAAAAGTTGCACAAGGTGTTTACAAGTCATCCCCAGGTTACAAATGCCTTACTTATGGACACTGCACATAAAAATAAGTTCCAACAATACTCAGTTCAATAGTTCTACATTCACAGAATGGTAGAACTAGCTTCTTCTCACTCTCAGCTTTTTAGCAACTTTCATTCTTTACTGTCTTGTGTTTTTGATGACAAGATGTAGTGGTATAGTTTCTATATCAAGTGTTTAGAACATGGAACATAGAACAGTACAACAAAGGAACAGGCCTTACAGCCTACAATGTCTATGCTAAACGTGGTGACGAATTAAACTAAGTTTCTTTAAACTAAGTTAAACTAAGCCTGTGCATTCATGCAGCAACCAAACTTCCTCTTCAATGCCACAATTGTCTACTTCATCCACTACCTCTGGCAGCCTATTCCAGACATCTACTGTTGTGCATTTAATATTTCAATAATTGTTGAGTAATCTTGTAAGTATATTGTCCAATTAAGTGCTATTGTTTGTTTAATTAATTCAATGTGGGTTATATGTACAAACGTGTATAAATACGCAAATTGCATATGCCATCACACTATCACGTGATATGTGCGCGCTGCGCTTAAAGTAAACCTGAAGCTAAACATGTTTCAGACTCCTATGTCTTCCTTTGAAATGTTTTGAAATTACAGAACATTACCTGTACCACTCCATAAAAAAAACTTACCTAGTCTTTCTTTAAAATTTCCCCCCTTGTCTTAAATGCACCTCAACATTTCTACCCTGGGATAAATTATTTTGATTGGAATATCCTATCCACACCTCTCGTAATCTTGTGAAGTTTTATTGAAACTCTCCTCAGCCACCAACATCCTAGAGAAAACATCCCAACTTTGTCCAAACTCTCAGTCTATCTTACACCTTTTAATCCAGGCGGCATCCTAGTAAACTTCTTGTATGCCCTTTTCAAATCCGCCAATTCCTTCCTAAAATGGGGCAACCAGAACTGCACACAATGCTCCAAGTGTGTCTAAACCAGTTTTGTATAGCTGCAACATGACTTCCTTACTTTTATGCACAATGCCCTGACCATTGAGCGTGGGAATGCCACACACAAGATTGTTATGCATTAAATGACCTATGGACAAAAATTGATGTACGACATTTATAAAAACAGGCCCGTTCATTGCCTATGTAGTACTTGGACTACATGGCTCTACTTCATGTTGACAAGATGTCTGCAGTAATTAATTATTGGGTGGGTATGTCAGCTTCTATCCACGATCAATTGCGCCATCTTGTTACATTTCAAAGCTTTGAACCTGCATCCAGTCCATCCTTAATAGTAGATCTGTACTCAAACTGTTCAGTCCAGCTATTCATATGGTCATGCTGAGCCTATATGCAATTTGGACAATGTCCTGTGACGTGCACCCAGCTCAGTGGAAGATTATGAGAGGAAAAAGACCAAGTACTCTGAACTGGCAACTGAAGCTGCTCAGAACGGCTGGAAGACCAAGATTTTCCCTGTAGAAGTGGGATGCAGGGGATTTGTTGCTACATCTACGACCAGTCTATTGAAGAAGGTTGGGGTGAGGGATGTCTCCCTCCAGCAAGCAATCAAGTCCTTGTCAAATGCACCAATTGGATTTGGATTAAAAGGAAAGACAACAACAGGGCTGCAAGATGAAGACAGGAGAGTACGGAACTGAGGGGGGTGTATCTGGGACGCCCAGTTGCGCCGTTGAGCCCTCTGGAGACGTTGTGGGCTTATCAATGAAGCATCAACGAAGGAGGGTGCCCACCTGATGACCCCGATGAGGTAGCTACCCTCCTTGTCACCACTCCAAGCCACTGCCAACATCAAGATGCCGACTTTATCATTGGGATTGAAACATCAAGTCCTAGTAGTTCTACAAATCTACTTGAGTCAGAGGGCAAATGGATACTTGTCCCTCTTCAGACACCTAAGCACGAACATCCAGTTGCAATACCAAAAGAATGTCATGTTGTCAGCAGTAACAACTTCCTGATTAGATGTTAAAATGAGGTCCCCTTTTCACTCTCAGTTGAGCAGTTCTGAAGAAGCTGCTGTCCTGATCTATAATCTTCCATCAAACATTTTCACTAAAGCTAATTGTGGAAAGTTGAGGCGACCACAATTTCTTCATTAGAATGGTCACTTTGCTCCTACAGTAACTCATTGTGAATGCTCTGGAACATCTGTGCTTCTGGCATATGAAAAGTTCATAAGATGCAAGCAAAATCATTGTGTTTACTGCCAAACTCATAATCTGAACTTTCAACATTCACTGGTTTATGACCAGTCTCAACAGCTCGTAAAAGGAGCTATGAATATTTAGCATTCAATATTTCAGTCTTTTCTTACCTGTCTTCACTTTTGGTTGTTCATTACTAATGAACTGCAATATACCTTGGTCTGATTCCAGTGACTATTTCTGGAATACACCAATAGGACTCAATGAGTCAGTGTCATTTACATCTCAGTGCCAACGAGAAAGAACTTCTCTGTTCCAACTTCATCCCACAGATTCTTCACTTTGAACACATTACCAAGCCATCTGCAGTACACGGAAAATCTATCAATCAGGTTGTACTCGAACAATCTTTCAGGCTTGCCCAGGGTTTGAGATAAGAGTTCTTGAACTTAAAATAAGCAAAAAAAAAGACTAAGTTTCATGTTTTTAAATTCTGATAATGTTAGGGAAGATCCGTTACAAAGTAAATCTCTGTTGACTTGCACATTTCCAGCATCAGCAGATTTTCTTGTGTTTATGGTCCCGTTGTTGTGCTGTTCGTTGTTCCTTTTTATATGTACATATTGATAAATATAATATCAACAAAAATAATATCATGCCAGCAGTAGGAAGTCTTAACTTTCCCTCGCTGCTCCTTAATGCACACACCTCTCAGGTGCATTCTTATTTCCATTCTCAAAGAGTCTTAGAGGAATCCGGAATGGAAACAGGCCCTTCAATCCAACTTATCATATTGTCTATCTGAACTAGTTCCTATTGCTTGCATTTGGCTTATATCCCTCCAACTATTTTCTATTTATGCATCAATCCAAATGCCTTTTAAACATTGTAATTGCACCTGGCTCCACAGATTCCTCTAATAACTCATTCCACATACCCACCAGACTCTGAGTGAGAGGAAGTTATTTCTCAGGTCCCTTTCAACTCTTTTCCCTCTTGGCTTAATCTTATGTCCGCTAGTAAGATCACATGACATTTTCTTGGGAAATGAAGCAGGGCAAGTGACAGAGAAGTCAGTAAGGGAGCAATTTAGATTAAGTATACATTTATTGGTTTTAAAGTAATAATGGAAGAGGCAGGACTGGTCCACAAATTAAAATCCTAAGTTGGGACAAGGCAAATTTTCAATTACAACCCATCACTTTTGTATCGATTCACTCTGCCCCAGAAGAGATGCCAGTGGTCCAAGAACCTGAACCTCTCACTTTTGTAGCTTTCGTTCAATACTAACTTTTGTTTTATTACTGGGATTGGTATTCTGTTTATTTTGTGACATGTATCAAGATGCAGTGAAAAACATAGTTTTACAAACCATCCATACAGATCATTTTAAAACAGAAGTATATTGAAATGGTACAAAGAACGAGTAATAAAAAATATGGAATATAATGCTACATGTACAGTTACCAAGAAAGTGCAGTGTAGTGCACATAGATAATAAGGTGCAAGGACTGTAACAAGGTAGATTGTGAGGTTAAGAGTTCATCATTAACATACAAGAAATGTTGGATTGGGATGTAGAGTTGTTATTTTTCTTGTAGCTTAACTTTCCTGTGCTTGCTTATATCTTTATATAATTACCTACATACAAGTAATTGTTCAGTGATTTTTCCAACAGTTACAGTACAGCTGTCGCTGCATTTTTCTAGAAATTCCTTAGTTTCATTAGCAGGCATCATGCTACATGTACCTTGTATCTTTATTAGTTATTAGTTATTAGTTATCAATGCAATTTCTATCATCTCTAGTTCAGCATGAAAAGACCATGTTTACTTTTTAGTTGGATCTTTTCTTTCTTCTCTCGACACATCTTCTTATTCCTCTGCACTTCTAACACTTAATAAAATTATTGTAAGCATCAAGTATGATGCCTCATTCTTGACTTCTGAAGAGCTTTTGGATCTCAAAAGCATCAAGATACAATAGAGTCTTCAAGAGCTTCAAGAGTCTTCAAGAGTTTTCCACGTATCTATCTCTATTTTTGCCTTGGCTGTGGAGAATGTTTTAGCTGGAAGACTTTTCTTATGTTGATATCAAATATACAAGTATATTCTTGCACACCTGGTTAGTCTTGAACAGCCACCTGTGGCCTTTAAATAGCTTGGTTCTGCTTTGCTTGTTGAATTGCTTGTTTTCTGACTGAGCTAAAAGCTTTTCTAAAATCTTTCAATCGGTGAGCTGACGATGATGGTTCATGAATCATTTCACCCAGCAGTACACCATGCCCACAGCTATGCAAAGCTGGACAAAGACTGTCTATACATATATGTTTGGTTTTTATTGTGATATAGCATGGATATAGCCTTTGAGCCACGCTGCCCAGTGACCCACATTTTTAACCCTAGTCCAATCATGGGACAATCTACAATGACCAATTAACCTACTAACTGGTATGTCTTTGGACTGGGGGAGGAAAACTGAGCACCCGGAGGAAACACACGTGGTCACGGGGAGAATGTGCAAACTCCTTACAGACAGCAGCGGGAATTGAACCCAGGTCGCAGGTACTGTAAAGCATTGTGCTAACCAGTACACTACCATGCCCCCTTTGTTAAATATCTGTCCCTTCCAGCTTACATTTTTCCAATATTGGCAGAAGCATCAACCTGGATAAGTTAGTTGCTCCTTATCACTGAGTTGGAAAGATGATGACTCAACTTAAGCAGCAGAAGACAGGCTAACAGTTCTGTGCAGTGCTGAGGGTGAGTGTTGGCTTCATCATCATGCATGAGATGTCAAACCAAGCCTCGTTCAGATAAACATCAGAACAGTGGCATGGGATGTCTCAAGAGTGGGAGAGATGGAAGCATGACCCAACATTACTATCTGATTATTTAATTCATAGCTATCTGTTGGAATTCTTTGAAAAAAAAATAACAAGCAGGTTTGACAAAGGAGATCGTTTGATGTTGTGTACTTGAATTTTCAGAAGGCGTTTGACAAGGTGCCACTCATGAGGCTACTTAAAAAGTTACGGGGCTCATGGTATTACAGGAAAGTCACTAGCATGGATAAAGCATTGGCTGATTTGCAGGAAGCAAAGAGGAGGAATAAAAAGATCCTTTTCCAATTGGCTCAAAGTGATTAGTATTGTTCCAAACCTGGGGTGCAAAGGTGATTCCCCAAAGATTAATTTGCAGGTTGACTTGGTGCTGAGGAAGGCAAGAGTAATGTTCATTTCAAGAGGACTAGAATATAAAAACAAGGATGTAATGTTGAGGCTTTATAAAGTACTGGTGAGGGCCCACTTGAAGTATTGTGAGCAGTTTTGGGCCCCTTTTCTAAGAATGTATGTGCTGACATTGGAGAGGGTTCAAAGGTAGTTCACGAAAATCATTCCAGGATTGAAAGGCTTATCATACGCAGAGCATTTGATGGTTGAATGAGGAGTGACCTAATTGAAACCTATTGACTTTTGAAAAAGCTTGATAGAGTGGCAGTGGAGAGGATGTTTCCTCTGGTGAGGAAGTCTAAGACCAGAGGACACAGACTCAGAGTAGAGGGATGCCCATTTGCAATGGAGATTAGGAGATACTTCTTTGACCAGAGGGTGGTGTATCTGTGGAATTTGTTGCTACAGGCAGCTGTGGAGGCCAAGTCACTGGGTCTATCTAAGGCAAAGGTTGGTAGGTTCTTCTTTTGTCAGGGTATGAAAGGATATGGGGAGAAGTCAGGAGATTGGGGCTGAGAGAGAAATAGATCAGCCACGATGAAATGGTGGAGCAGACTCAATGTGCCACATAGCTTAGTTCTGCTTCTATATCTTATAGTCTTATAGCTATTGCTTTTCATAAATTGTCAGCTATAATTCATGCATATTTAAAGCAGAATTGTTGAATTCTGTGCAAGCTAATTTTTTTAATTCCCCGGGAAGGAGGCCTACTACTACTCCAGCCTATGTCATATCCAGACCAAGCTTGAGGTTGCATTGTTGCATACTTTCAGCACTAACCCATTTCTGCCCTTACTAAAGTGACAACATTTCAAAGGTATTCATCATAATGCATTTTGCAAAATTCTAAAGGCGTGCCAGTCACTTTCAAAAAGTTTGAATTGTTTATCTTTCTTCACAAGGTCCTGATCATGTATTGAGTTGGGGAATCATTCCTGCCCATCACTTTGTGTTAAGGTGCCAAGATACCAACCTCTCCCTCAACATCCAAAAAACGAAAGAGCTGATCATGGATTATAGGAGGAATGGAGACAGGCTTGCCCTGTTCAACATCAACGGGACTACAGTTGAGTGGTTGAGTAGTTTCAAATAACTTAGTTTACACCTCACCAATGGTCTCAGCTAGACTGTACACACCAGCTATGTGGCAAAAAAAAAGCACAACAATGTTTCTTCTACCTCAGGCCACTGAAGACGTTCGGCATGAGCCCCCAAATCCTCAAGACCTTCTACAGAGGCACCATTGAGAGCATCCTGACTGCTTGTATCACCACCTGGTACAGGAACTGCACCAACATTGATCAGTGGCATGGCAGAGAGTGGTATGGACAGTCCAGCATATTTATGCATGTGAACCTCCCTCCATTGAGGACATTTACAGCAGCAGTTGCTTAAAGAAGATCATCGGGGGAACCAGTCACTCTAACCATAAACTGTTTTAGCTGCATCCGTCTGGCAAATGGTAGCACAGCATTAAAGCCAGGACTAAAAGGCTACAGGACAGGGGAAGTGCCGGAGGACTGGAGAATGGCAAATGTAGTTCCCTTGTTTAAAAAGGGTAATAGGGAGAAACCTGGAAACTATAGACCAGTGAGTCTTACGTCTGCAAACTACTGGAAAGGATTCTTAAGGATAGAATCTACGAGCATTTGGAGAAGTACAGTCTGCTCATGAATAGTCAACATGGCTTTGAGAAGGGAAAATCATGTCTCATGAGCCTGATTGAGTTTTTTGAAGAGGTAACAAAAGAAATTGATGAGGGTAGGGCAGTGGATGTGGTCTACAAGGCATTTGACAAGGTCCCTCACGAGAGACTCATCCAGAAAATCATGAGGCATGGGATAAGTGGAACCTTGGCTGTTTGGATATAAAATTGACTTAAAGGAAGAAAGCAGAGGGTAGTTGTGGAAGGAAAGTATTCTGCCTGGAGGTCAGTGACTAGTGGAGTGCCGCAGGGATCTGTCCTGAGATCCCTGCTATTTGCGATTTTTATAAATGACCTGGATGTAGAGGTAGAAGGATGGGTGAGTAAGTTTGCGGATGACACAAAGATTGGAGGAGTTGTGGATGGAGCTGCAGCTTGTCGAAGGTTGCAAGAGGAAATAGACAGGTTGCAGAGTTGGGCAGAAAAATGGCAGATAGAGTTCAATCCGGACAAGTGTGAGGTGATGCATTTTGGAAGGACAAACCAGAAGACTGAGTACACGATTACTGGTCAGTTACTTAAGAGTGTGGATGAACAAAGGGACCTTGGGGTTCAAATCCATACATCCTCAAGATCGCTGCGCAGGTTGATAGAGTAGTTAAGAAGGCCTATGGGATGCTAGGCTTCACTAACAGGTGAATTGAGTTCAAGAGTAGAGAGGTCATGTTGCAACTCTACAAATCTCTGGTGAGACCGCACTTAGAGTATTGTGTTCAATTCTGGTCACCTCATTATAGGAAGGATGTGAAAGCTATGGAGAGGGTGCATAGGAGATTTACCAGGATGTTGCCTGGTTTGGAGAACAAGTCATATGAAGCAAGGTTAGCAGAGCTGGGACTTTTCTCTTTGGAGTGTAGAAGAATGAGAGGGGACTTGACAGAGGTCTACAAGATTATGAGAGGCATAGATAGGGTGGATAGTCAGTACCTGTTTCCCAGTGCACCAATAGCAAACACCAGAGGGCATATGTATAAAATTAAGGGAGGGAAGTTTAGGGGAGACATCAGGGGTAAGTTTTTTACACAGAGAGTTGTGAGTACCTGGAATGACTTGCCAGGGATGGTGGTGGAAGCTAAAACATTAGGGGTATTTAAGAGCCACTTGGAAAGGCACGTGGATGAACAAAAAATAGAGGGTTATGGGGTGGTGTGGGTTTAGCACTTTTTTTTAAGGATTATATGGGTCAGCACAACATGGAGGGCTGAAGGGCCTGTACTGTGCTGTAGTTTTCTATGGTTTCTATGACAGCTTCTTTCTACAAAGCTTTAGTCTTATAAATTCACATGTCTCTACATTGCGATGGAGTCATAATGCAAAGAATTTTACTCCCTCATGTTGTGGGATGGATGTAAGATTTAAATAAATTCAAGTTCAAATTTGAAAGGTCACCTCACTACAGGAAGGATGCGGAAGCCATAGAAAGGGTGCAGAGGAGATTTACAAGGATGTTGCCTGGATTGGAGAGCATGCCTTATGAGAATAGGTTGAGTGAACTCGGCCTTTTCTCCTTGGTGAAGGAGGGTGAGAGGTGACCTGATAGAGGTGTACTAAATGATGAGGGGTATTGATCATTATGGATATTCAGAGGCTCCTTCCCAGGGCTGAAGTGGTTGCTGCAAGAGGACACAGGTTTAAGGTTCTGTGAGTAGGTACAGGGGAGATGTCAGGGGTAAGTTTTTTACTCAAAGAGTGGTGAGTGCGTGGAATGGGCTCCCAGCAACTGTGGTGGAAGCAGATACGATAGGGTCTTTTAAGAGGCTTTTAGATAGGTACATGGAACTTAGAAAAATAGAGGGCTATGGGTAAGCCTAGTAATTTCTAAGGTTGGGACATGTTCGGCTCAACTCTGTAGGCCGAAGGACCTGTATTGTGCTGTAGATTTTCTATGTTTCTAGTTAGAAGCAAAGCAGCTATAGGTGTTCATAAATAATGGTGTCAGAAATTTCCCAAATGGCAGCGTATTTTCAAAGAATTATTCATTGTCTTTCACATATTACTACCTTAGGTATATGAGCAATGCCTTCATTTCTCTATTACATATTCAAATACACAGATCCTAATCTTGTTGATATTTTTCCATAAAATTCTGTGGGTTTTTTTGTTCCCCCATTTTACTTAGTTCTCCCAGAGGTTCAAAAAGGAATAAATTGAAAAAGAAAAGAAACTAACTCCAACTCTTATATTGATCTCGTTTAAGAATAGATTTCTCCATTTTGCATACATGAGGAATCATCCTTAGAGATTTCTGAGATTTAGTTTCTCAAAGTCATTTTAACTGAAATGCTACTTTTCATATCTTCTGCTGGTGTGAGCCCCAGTTTCAACTGTATGTCATTATTTTATATTTAATCATGATAGTCTTTTGCATTCAATTTATTTCTGTGAGAATATAATGGCTGTCAATGTATGTACTGAATAATCTTTAAATCAGACTCAGAGATGTGAGACAACAGACAGATGAATTTAATTAGTAGAGATATAAGAATGTGCAAATCTTTACAGAGATTGTGATTACATTTATTTATTTGGACCAGATTATTTCACACTGGAAAGAAAAACAGGAAATGTTAGAAATACTCAGCAGGTCAGGCAGCATTTATAGGAAGCAAAATTTTTTGATTCTCCTTCCATTGAATTAGAATCAGGTTTAATGTCACCAACATATGTCATGAAATTTGTTAATGTTGCTGTAGTATAATGCAATACTTGATAAATACAGAAAAAAACTGAATAACTGTAAATATATATATATATATTAGTTACAGTAAATAAGTAGTGCAAAAACAGAAATAAAAAAGTAGTTACATAGTGTTCAAGGCTTCAGTGTCCATTCAGAAATTGGATGGCAGAGCAGAAGCTATTCCTGAAACATTGCGTGCCTTCAGGCTTCTGTACCTCCTCCCTGATGGTAACAAAAGGAAGAGGACATGTCCTGGGTTGTGGGGGTCCTTAATGATGGATGCTGCCTTTAGAGGCACTGCTGCTTGAAGATATACTGGACGCTGTGGAGGCAAGTGTCCATGATGGAGCTGACTAATTTTACAAGTCTCTGCAGCTTACGTTGATTCTGTGGAGCAACCCACCCCCCCCCCCCCATAGCAGACAGCGATGCAGCCAGTCAGAATGCTCTCCACAGAACATCTGCAGAAATTTGCAGATGTTTGAGGTGACATACCAAATCTCCTTAAACTCCAAATGAAATATAGCCGTTGTCTTATCTTCATTATTGCTGCATTGATATGTTGGATCAGGTTAGGTCCTCAGAGATATTAACACCCAGGAACTTAAAATTGCTCACTTCAGATCCCTTTATGAAAAATGGTGTTTGTTTCCTCGTTTTACCCTTTCTGAAGTCCGTAATCAGCTCTCTGGTCTTATTGACATTGAGTGCATTGATGCCCCTTTCCCGCTGCACTTTTCAAGCAATTTCTTTTTTTAATTTCAGATTTGCAGCATTCATAATACTTTTTTAACTTGTAATATGTTATTGTGGGGTTGAAGTATTCTCCTGTAGTACCTCCACTCTTATAGTCAGAGAAGAAAGAAAGAATTGAGGCTTTATTGTTGTATATACTTATATACAGTGTGTGGAAACATATAGAAGGCTATAAATAAGTAATTTAAATAAATAGCTTCCCATCCTTCTGTTGAATATGATGGATCCCTCCAGAGTGGAGGTTTGGGGAAGGGGGATGATGCTGAGATCAAGGCTTTATGATATTCTGACATAAAATCTTTGACCTTTTTGAAAATGAGACCGCAGAAGACAGGGTTGCCAGGGTAATGAGATTGTCACACTTTAGAGACCACAGAAGATTGGGTGTACAGAGAGAATTGGATGGCAATTCAGGACTTACATATTTTTGTAGGAGAACCAAGGGAAGCTACAGGGGTGAGAAAAGTTACAAATAGTTCTATACAAATTTTGGTTGATTTAGTATCTTCCTTTGTAACAGGCAGTATTTTCCATGGTGTTGATCAATAGATATGAATATCAGAAGGGTTTACCACTAGGGGAAGAATTGGCAGGTTGGTATAAGACCACAGCACATAGGAGCAGTGTTAGACCATTCAGTACATTGGATTTACTCTATCATTCAATCATGGTTGATTTATTTTTCCTCTCAACCCTATTCTTCTGCTTCTTGCCAAAACCTTAGATACCCTTTAAATATACCCAATAACTTGACTTCCATAGTCAACTGACGCAATGAATTCCACAGATTCACCACCCTCTGGTTAAAAAAATTCCTCCTCATCTCTGTCCTAGAAGTATGTCTGTGTATTCTAAGACAGTGCCCTTTGCTCCTAAACTCCCTCATTATAGAAAACATAATCTCCACATCTGCTCTATCTAGGCCTTTCAAGACTTGGGAGTTTTCAATAAAGTTCCTCCTCATTCTTGTAAACTCCATCAAGTACAGTCCCAGAGCTATTGTTCAGCCTCATATGGCCCCTTTCATTTCCAGGATCAACTATGGAAACTGTTCTGCCTAAGACCACAAGAAACTGTAGAGAGTTGAAGGTCAGTCCATGAAAGAAAACCTCGCCTCCTCACCTGTGAAAAGCAGCCAGTGAGTGAGTGGGCCAGCGAAGGAGTGGAGATTTGAGGCTTTGACTTGAGAGATTCTGGCAGTCTTGGCAGTTGGACTGTGCAATCAAATCAATCAAGATTTGAATAGCTCAGCAGAAAAGCCGTTGATTAGACAATCAAGATTTGAATAGCTCAGACTCAGCAGAAAGCAGCTGATTGGGCAATCGAGGTCAGGTAAGGTAATCAGAAAAGCTCAAACAAATAAATAGAGGATTACCCCAAGCAGAGCGGCCAGTGAGTGAGTGGAGATTTGAGGCTTTGACTCGAGAGGCTTCGACGAGAAGAGGCTGAGGACGAGCTTCACTCCAAGTGAGGTAAGGCCGGGTAAGTTCCTTTCAAAGGAAAAAGTTTCAAAAGTTAAGGCAAGTATTGAGTAGGTCATGGCAGCTGAGATCGGCCCCGTGGTTTGTTCATCCTGCAGCATGTGGGAAATTAGGAATACTTCCAGTGTCCCTGACGACAATGTGTGCAGGAAGTGTGTCCAACTGCAGCTTCTGGCAGACCACATTGAGCATCTGGAGCTGCAATTGGATTCATACTGGAGCATCCACGATGCTGAGAAAGTCGTGAATAGCACGTTCAGTGAGTTGGCCACACCGCAGGTAAAGGCTACACAGGCAGAAAGGGAAGGGGTGGCCACTAGACAGCGGAGCAGTAGGCAGGTAGTGCAGGAGTCCCCTGAGGTGATCTCCCTCCTAAACAGATATACTGTGTTGGATACTGTTGGGGGAGATGTCTCAGGGGAAGGCAGCAGCAGCCGAGTTCATTGCACCATGGGTGGCTCTGCAGCACAGGAGGGAAGGAAAAGGAGTGGGAGAGCTATAGTGATAGGGGATTCGATTGTAAGGGGAATAGATAGGCGTTTCTGCAGCCGCAAACGAGATTCCAGGATGGTATGTTGCCTCCCTGGTGCAAGGGTCAAGGATGTCTCTGAGCGGCTGCAGAACTTTCTGGAATGGGAGGGTGAACAGCCAGTGGTCATGGTGCACATAGGTACCAACGATATAGGTAAAAAATGGGATGAGGTCCTACAAGGTGAATTTAGGGAGTTAGGAGATAAACTAAAAAGTAGGACTGCAAAGGTAATAATCTCTGAATTACTACCAGTGCCATGTGCTAGTCAGAGTAGAAATAGGAGGATATTTCAGTTGAATATGTGGCTTGAAAAATGTTGCAAGGGTGAGGGATTCAAATTTCTGGGGCATTGGAACCAGTTCTGGGGGAGGTGGGACCGGTATAAACAGGGCAGTCTGCACCTGGGCTGGACTGGAACCAATGTCCTAGGGGGAGCATTTGCTACTGCTGTCCAGAAGGATTTAAAATAATGTGGCAGGGGGATGGGAACAAGTGCAGAGAGACAGAGGGGTGTAAAATGAGGGTAGAAGCAAAAAGTAGTAAGGTGAAAAGTAAAAGTGGCTGGCAGGCAGGCAAATCCAGGGGAAAAAGCAAAAAGAGCCACTTTTCAACATAATTGTATAAGGGCTAAGAGTGTTGTAAAAACAAGCCTGAAGGCTTTGTGTGTCAATGCCAGGAGCATTCGTAACAAGGTGGATGAATTGAATGTGCAGATAGTTATTAATGAATATGATATAGTTGGGATCACAGAGGCATGGCTTCAGGGTGACCAAGGATAGGAGCTCAACATCCAGGGAGATTCAATATTCAGGAGGGATAGATAGGAAATAAAAGGAGGTGGGGTAGCATTGCTGGTTAGAGAGGAGATTAACGCAATAGAAAGGAAGGACATTAGCCTGGAGGATGTGGAATCGATATGGGTAGAGCTGCATAACACTAAGGGGCAGAAAACGCTGGTGGGAGTTGTGTACAGGCCACCTAACAGTAGTAGTGAGGTTGGGGATGGCATTAAACAGGAAATTAGAAATGCGTGCAATAAAGGAACAGTACTTATAATGGGTGACTTCAATCTACATATAGATTGGGTGAACCAAATTGGTAAGGGTGCTGAGGAAGAGGATTTCTTGGAATGTATGCAGGATGGTTTTCTGAACCAACATGTTGAGGAACCAACTACAGAGCAGGCCATTCTAGATTGGGTATTGAGCAATGAGGAAAGGTTAGTTAGCAATCTTGTCAAGCGAGGCCCCTTGGGTAAGAGTGACCATAATATGGTGGAATTCTTCATTAAGATGGAGAGTAACATAGTTATTTCAGAAACAAAGGTTCTGAATTTAAAGAAGGGTAACTTTGAAGGTATGAGACGTGAATTAGCTAAGGTAGACTAGCAAATGATACTTTAAGGGTTAATGGTGGATATGCAATGGCAAGCATTTAAAGATCGCATGGATGAACTACAACAATTGTTCATCCCAGTTTGGCAAAAGAATAAACCAGGGAAGATAGTGCACCCATGGCTGACAAGGGAAATTAGGGATAGTATCAAGTCCAAAGAAGAAACATATAAATTAGCAAAAAAAAGTGGCACACCTGAGGACTGGGAGAAATTCAGAGACCAGCAGGGGAGGACAAAGGGCTTAATTAGGAAAGGGAAAAAAGATTATGAGAGAAAGCTGGCAGGGAACATAAAAATTGACTGTAAAAGCTTTTATAGATACGTGAAAAGAAAAAGATTGGTCAAGACAAATGTAGGTCCTTTACAGTCAGAAACAGGTAAATTGATCATAGAGAACAAAGACATGGCAGACCAATTGAATAACTACTTTGGTTCTGTCTTCACTAAGGAGGACATAAATAATCTTCCAGAAATAGTAAGGGACCGAGGGTCCAGTGAGATGGAGGAACTGAGGGAAATACATTTTAGTAGGGAAGTGGTGTTAGGTAAATTGAAGGGATTAAAGGCAGATAAATCCCCAGGGCCAGATGGTCTGCATGCCAGAGCGCTTAAGGAAGTAGCCCAAGAAATAGTGAATGCATTAGTGATAATTTTTCAAAACTCCTTAGATTCTGGATTAGTTCCTGTGGATTGGAGGGTGGCTAATGTAACCCCACTTTTTAAAAAAGGAGGGAGAGAGAAACAGGGGAATTATAGACTGGTTAGTCTGACATTGGTGGTTGGGAAAATGCTAGAGTCGGTTATCAAAGATGTGATAACAGCACATTTGGAAAGAGGTGAAATCATCGGACAAAGTCAGCATGGATTTGTGAAAGGAAAAACATGTCTGACGAATCTTATAGAATTTTTTGAAGATGTAACTAGTAGAGTGGATAGGGGAGAGCCAGTGGATGTGGTATATTTAGATGTTCAAAAGGCTTTTGACAAGGTGCCACACAGGAGATTAGTGTGCAAACTTAAAGCGCACGGTATTGGGAGTATGGTATTGATGTGGATAGAGAATTGGTTGGCAGACAGGAAGCAAAGAGTGGGAGTAAATGGGTCCTTTTCAAAATGGCAGGCAGTGACTAGTGGGGTACTGCAAGGCTCAGTGCTGGGACCCCAGTTGTTTACAATATATATTAATGGTTTAGACAAGGGAATTAAATGCAGCATCTCCAAGTTTGCGGATGACACGAAGCTGGGCGGCGGTGTTAGCTGTGAGGAGGATGCTAAGAGGATGCAGAGTGACTTGGATAGGTTAGGTGAGTGGGCAAATTCATGGCAGATGCAATTTAATGTGGATAAATGTGAGGTTATCCACTTTGGTTGCAAGAACAGGAAAACAGATTATTATCTGAACGGTGGCCGATTAGGAAAAGGGGAGATGCAACGAGACCTGGGTGTCATTGTACACCAGTCATTGAAGGTGGGCATGCAGGTACAGCAGGTGGTGAAAAAGGCAAATGGTATGTTGGCATTCATAGCAAAAGGATTTAAGTACAGGAGCAGGGAGGTTCTACTGCAGTTGTACAAGGCCTTGGTGAGACTGCACCTAGAATATTGTGTGCAGTTTTGGTCCCCTAATCTGAGGAAAGACATTCTTGCCATAGAGGGAGTACAGAGAAGGTTCACCAGATTGATTCCTGGGATGGCAGGACTTTCATATGAAGAAAAACTGGATCAACTAGGCTTATACTCACTGGAATTTAGAAGATTAAGGGGGGATCTTATTGAAGCATATAAAATTCTAAAGGGATTGGACAGGCTAGATGCAGGAAGATTGTTTCCGATGTTGGGGAAGTCCAGAACAAGGGGTCACAGTTTAAGGATAAAGGGGAAGCCTTTTAGGACTGAGATGAGGAAAAACTTCTTCACACAGAAAGTGGTGAATCTGTGTAATTCTCCGCCACAGGAAACAGTTGAGGCCGGTTCATTGGCTATATTTAAGAGAAAGTTAGGTATGGCCCTTGTGGCTAAAGGGATCAGGGGGTATGGAGAGAAAGCAGGTACAGGGTTCTGAGTTGGATGATCAGCCATGATCATTCTGAATGGTGGTGCAGGCTCGAAGGGCTGAATGGCCTACTCCTGCACCTATTTTCTATGTTCTATGTTTCTATGTTTCAAGCTCTCTGTCTTTACATTTTGCTACCATTGCAAAGCAGCCAACTGAATCAAAGACCTCTCCCAACAGAAACATTCTATCCCTTCCCTTCCCCTTCCATCAGGCAAAAACTATAAAAGCGTGATAACATATGCCACCAGATTGAAGGAAACCGGTTTACTGCTTTTATAAAGCTCTTGGGTGCACCTCTTGTATGATAAAGATGAATTCTTGACCCAACCATCTACCTTGTCATGGCCCTTGAACCCTATTATCTACCTGTGCTGCACTTTCTCTGTAACTAATGGTAACACTATATTCTGGCACGCCTTTGTACTGCTTCAAAGTACCTAGATTTTGAAATGGATCTGTATGGATTTGCTTTTCAATGACTCAAATACGTGTTTTAATTCAAATACGCGCTTTTCAAATACATGTGAGAAAAGTAAAACAATTAACAGATTTGCACCTCGCCACAGTTAGTATTGTAGTTCCTCTCAGTAAATAGGAGAATCCTGTGCTGGAACTTATTAATCACATTACTCATTTATGTGTTTCTACCCCTGGTGCTTGAAGTGTCCCTGCATGGTTATTTTTCATTATCAAAATGCAATTTTAACTGTGAAATATATAGTTTGCATTGTCCTTGTATCAACTTTATTGTAACAAGCAGGCATAGAGCTAATAATATTTCTAAACTTTATATAGTGTTCTTGCAAAGAGAAAAGTAAAACTTCTGGGCAAGAAAATCAAGATCAAGGTATATTTTTCTACTAAATAATTACTATTCTGGTGACTGGATTAAAGGAATCTCATCAATTATAATTTACAGAGAAACCTTTTCAGATTTAATTACAGTACCACAGCTGTCTTCCATGCTTTTGATTATCAAAAAATAGGTGCAATGGAGCTGCATTATTCATGCCAAAACCACGATTCTTTTCTGCTCCTCTGTGAGTTCAATGCCCGAGGAGCTATTCAAATCAGACTGCTAAATACCAGGAGATTTTAGTCAGCTTTAGGATTTTTAAATTAATTATGACAGAAGGAAAAATCTTCCACTTGAAACTATTTAATGGCTGTCTTGAAGGACTGTTACTAAACAATGCAGTATTTAAATTTGTCAGTGCACTTAACCAAATGTCAAAGCAATTTTAAGATGATCGTGTTGTGGGAAAAGCTTTTTTTCTCTCTTACGCTCATTTCTGGAAAGGATGATGGCTCTAATTTTCATGTTTTGAAGCATTTGGGACTATATATGCAGTTAAATTAACCCAAATGTTTTGTGATCATATTATAATCCAGAGCTTCTAAAGATAATCAAACAATCTGTTCTCCTTAAGGTTTGTGTCCATTTTTGAGAAACAATAGTTTATGAGGTTGTAATGAGCTGGGTTGATCAGACCCAACAGACCCAAACCAATCTGAGTGTCCAGGAAATTAGGTAATAAGCGTACAAGCACAACAAAGTACTTAAGCCGAGTGTATTATCATTAAACAGAAAGCACAAATAAACCACACTAAATACTATATACTGAGTTACAAAGATTTCCACCAAGATCTCAGTGCTCACAATACTTAGACTCCACTTGATTGTCTCCTTTGTTGGGGGAACACCAAATTCTGACTTGTGAGAAATCCCTGGGTCCATCCTAGGCACCTATCCATCACAATCCTCGGTCGAGGTGAATTCCCAAGAACCGAGTGAGACCCAGCACTTTAAGGTAAACTGGAAGTTTGGATAAACCAAGGACTAAGTTTTTTTCCTCTCTTATAAGATGCTATTCACTATCCTTAGTCCACTCTCCTTCCAGTAAGTTCCTTGGTCCTGCCTCCTACTAAGTATTCAACAGTAAGCCACTAAGTGGCATCATTAACATTCCTTTGAAACAAAGCATTATTTCCATACTTCCTTACAACATGGAAGGGGATCCAGTCTGTGCCACCTCACAGAGAAATCCAGTTCACCCACTAATTTCCCCTGACCGATTCTCCCCATGATCTACACTAGAGATAATTTAAAATGAACAAATGATCTAAAAACCTGCACATCGCATGGCACAGTAGAGTAACTGTTAGCATACTGCTTTTACAGTGACAGCTTTAAGATCAATTTTCAAGAGGAAGAAGAACGGTAACCAACTCCTACACAGAAATATCCTCACTTCATTTTGGCTGCCAAAGTTCTTGGACACCAGGAAGATCTACTGATCATCTCTCTGGCTCTTGCATCGGTCAGAGTCAGCTGCAGTATCATGTCCTAAATGTCTAGATATGCTACCTGAGCAGTACAAAATGGAGACCATGCTGTTACCCATGTAGCAAGCTCCACCTCTCCACACAACCAATGAACCCAAAGGAACGGCAGAGACCAATGCAGTACGGTACTAGCAGGAGTTGCCTATCAGCATTGAACTCATTGTAGGATTACCTTAAGAACTCCAGCTCCAGATTTTTCTCTCGGGGTTTACTCACAAAGCCTTTCCCATGAGTAGACAATGGAGGTTTCCTTCTCCTAAATGAGCTACTAACCACAGCTGACAAACTCCGTCTACCCAAGGCACCAGAAACCTGCCTTTGCCCCTTCTACTGTCGGTAGAATCAGTTCCACCTGGCTTAGTTACTAAGCCACATGTGAAGGCCAAGAGCTGGACTTGGTTGTCAGAGACTATTTGAGGTGCGCAGCATTGGGAGCATTTAAAAGGTGTGGGAGCTTGTCCCCATTACCACCCCTGGCTATAACAACCTTTCTGACTACAAACAAACAGTCTATAGTCTTTGAACTTTGAACTTTAATCATTTAGAACCATAGAACCATAGAACATTACAGCACAGAAACAGGCCCTTCGGTCCTTCCTGGCTGTGCCGAACCATTTTTTGGCCTAATTCCACTGACCTCCACCTGGACCATATCCCTCTATACACCTCTCATCCATGTACCTGTCCAAGTTTTTCTTAAAAGTTAAAAGTGAGCCCACATTTACCATTTCATCTGGCAGCTCATTCCACACTCCCACTACTCTCTGTGTAAAGAAGCCCCCCCTAATATTCCCTTTAAACTTTTCCCCCTTCACCCTTAACCCGTGTCCTCTGTTTTTTTTTTCTCCCTTAGCTTCAGTGGAAAAAGCCTGCTTGCATTCACTCTATCCATACCTAACATAATTTTATATACCTCTATCAAACCTCCCCTCGATCTTCTACGCTCCAGGGAATAAAGTCCTAACCTATTCAACCTTTCTCTGTAACTTTGTTTCTCAAGTCCCAGCAACATTCTTGTAAACTTTCTTTGCAATCTATCAACCTTATTAATATCTTCCCTGTAATTAGGTGACCAAAACTGCACACAATACTCCAAATTCGGTCTCACCAATGACTTATACAACCTCACCATAACATTCCAACTGTTATACTCAATACTTTGATTTATAAAAGCCAATGTACCAAAAGCTCTCCATACGACCCTATCTACCTGTGATGCCACTTTTAGGGGATTATGTATCTATATTCCCAGATCGCTCTGTTCTACTGCACTCCTCAGTGTCCTACCATTTACCTTGTATGTTCTACCTTGGTTTGTCCTTCCAAAGTGCAATATCTCACACTTGTCTGCATTAAACTCCATCTGCCATTTTTCAGCCCATTTTTCCAGCTGATCCAAATCCCTCTGCAAGCTTTGAAAACCTTCCTCACTATCTACTACACTTCCAATTTTTGTATCATCAGCAAATTTGCTGATCCAATTTACCACTTAAGGAGAAAAACATCATACTGTTTATTCATTATCAAAAACAGTGACTTAGATCATATTAATTGGGAAGAATTCCTTTATTACTGCCTCATTACATTGTGTTTGTTTTATTTAATCACGTTATGAAAATGTGGTTGTAAGAATGAGTTTTGTAGTTCGGTTTTTGTTTCTGGGTGACTGGCCAAATGGTAGCTTCCCAGAGATAAGGTTGCCATGAGTTCAGTCCTTGGCTTCATGCTAAGCCCAGTGATCTATAGTGATGGAGGGATGTTGAGATATTAACTTGCAGTTTAGGTCCACTATTGTCAGCTCATCTGGGTTGCCAGCAGGACAGAAGTCCTGATAGTTCTGTAAGCCAATTTAGTATGGTGGAGTCAAAGGAATACTTCTGTCTTTCCTGTCACTATAAAAATAATTCCAGCCATAGCTTTAAGAGCTGTTGTCTGGGGTTAGTTGTCTTGCTCTAGGTTCTTTCTGCTGCCAAGTTCAAATTGAACTTGGCAATGTCCCAAAGCCATTCTTACATCACAGGAGCCCTTGAACCTTGGACACTCCCAGTGAAAGAGAATTCACCTTGGACACACAAGAACAATAAAAGAAATATTCTGGTTTCAACTGGCAAGGCAGGTGGAATATAGTGTGTAAATGTGGGAAATTGTAAAGTTATAGGTACTTATCAATAGAAAAAAGAAAGTGAAATATATTTCAAATGGCTAGAGATTGAAAGGTATAAGCATTCAAAAAGATATGAGGATCATTTTACAGAACACATAAAGCAACTAATAAGGAAGAGTGATATATTGCAAGGAAATTTGTGTGGAAGAGTAAAGACATCTTGTTTCAATTATATAAGGCCCAGGTTAACTAAAGCTGACATATTGCCTATAGCTCAGACCTCCACATCTAGGGAATAAAACACCTGCTGTAAAAGAGGGCAGAATTTTATCAGATTGATTTCTTGGGACGGGGGTCGGTGTCGGAGAAAGAAAATGTAAAGGTATTGAGACTGTGCAATCTTCAGTGTGGATGAATGTGAATTGTCCTCATCTTAATGTATAATTATTCCAGTTTCTGTCATGGAGAATTCAGGAATCATTATTTCCCTGTATGGGATTGTACAAGCAGTGATCAGTCTCAAACAAAATGGATCAACTATTCAGAATAAGAATTAGAATCAGAATACGTATCATCGGCATATGTCATGAAATTAGTTGTCTTTGCAGCAGCAGTACAATGTGTTACAGCAATTTTTGGGTTTAGCAAATGACTTTATCCATGAATCTTCAAATCTGAATATAAATTGTGGATTAATTTAAAATGCAGCTCTGAACAATAGGTTCCTAAAAGGCATGAATCACAGACCAGCCAACGCTGATTAAGATTCATTTAGATATTTTTGGTGTGGGTGTGAACCAGGAGGTGTGAAATTTGTGTGTAGTTTCAAAGAAATCATTGTGGATACATTGTAAATATGGAATTGTCCTTTGATGTCCACTTAAAATATTGAGGCAGCTGGACCTTTCCACTGAAAGGGCTTCAATATGATGCCTGCTATATCTTGTATTGTCAAATAAAGAAGCTGCTTCATACCTACTAGTACTTTTCCCTGGTGACGTAATCCCACACAACATTTGGTGTCAGGAGTAGGATACCTTTGTGTGACTCATCATGTAGCCAGCGATCTTAGCAATCTAAGTGGGGGAGTATTTTTTTAATTAGCACTCACACTTGGATCTATTCAGGTTGGTGGTACATAGGAACACGAGTTAACACAAACACAGAGATGAACTGGTTGTTATGGTCCATTCTGGCAATCTCCCACCTTGCTATTTACTTCAGGAATTGGGCCTCAATCCCCTTGTTTAGTTTCCAATAATTCCCAGATTCCACTAACTACAAACACCTGCTTTCCATCAGAAAATGCAGGATAAAGACCCTGTGATCACAACAAGGAGCTGCCAGTTTGTTGGTTGACTCTGGTGTGAGTAACCTGGTTTCCTGGTTCTTAGGACTGTTAGTTCTAAGTCTAGCATCGTTCCTGGATACTGATTCCATGCTCACTACGTCAATAACGCCTCCTGACTCTGTCTCCGCGCCCTTGTGCTGCACTTGGGTTCGTCCACTGCCAAGCTTGTTCAACAGAATGAACTGGCAGCTTGAGGAAGTGGTTGAAGTTCACCAGCTGCACCCTAAAAGACATATACATGTTGGTAAAAGCAAAGTGCCTGAGAGATATGTGGGACAGGGTGTGTGGTATGGTACATAGGCAACTTCTGGGAATGTCAGCAATGAAGAAAGATATAGTTCTTTTAAAGGGGAAGTGAGGCAGTGACTGAGGAGAGGTGAAAGTAACTGGGGAACAATAATGGCAGTGATTCAAAGAGCTGATGAGATAGATTATGCAGAACATAAATATCGAGCATATGAGAAGTATTCAGGGTTTGGTAATCCAGGGAGGGTTGACCCAGTCTTCCTGAAAATGATGAAGGATGGCCTAAGCTCAGCCCACCAGGAAGTTTTAGATTTAGGGTTAGTAGTGGGGTTGACCTACTCTGAGACAGTTTTGTGAGCTAGTGAGATAGACTAAAGGAAGTGTGCCAGAAATCGTAAAGTGGTTATAGTTGATGACCCTGCTGTGACATCACAGAAGGTTTGTTTTATGTGCCGGCAGCCAGGACATAAAACAAGGAACGTCTGAAATAGACGTAGAAGGGTAAAGGAGTTGTTATGCTACAGCTGTGGCCTATCGAGACATTGATGGAGGCAGTGTCCAAAAAAGAGTTAAGGAAAACAAGTGAAAGTCACAGCAGACATGCAATCTGTCGCCCTGTCAGTGCCCAGTCTGACCAATTTGACTGTCGATCAGATCAGAGAGCTGGCCAAGAGGGTTTCTAGGTCAGAAAAAGATGTGGCGGCAGCCTCCCTTGCCAGCGCTGTTGACCCACGGATGTACACAACAGCATTGTTAGGAGGCTGGCAATGTGATATGTTTGTGGACACAGGGGCATCAGTATCTATAACTGACCCACCCTTGCCAACAGCCAGACAGGTTATTTATATTGCAGATGTAAGAGGGAAAACAGTGAAAGAAGCAAGTCGCAAATACTCCAAATTGACGTAGTGCATTCCAATGTATTTCTGGGTCTGTCCAAATGATGATTATTATCCTTGAAATAGACATCCTAAGGAAAGGAGGGGCCTTATAGATTTGGAAAAGGAAGAAATAATATGGACAAGTCAGAGGCAGCAAACATGTACAACCAACAGAGTACACCATCCTGGCCAACATAGCTGCAGCTACCCCAACCATCAGGGACTGGGGGCAAGAAGATATCTGGGTTACTTTGACATCAGTTCCCAGCAGAGTGGGTGAGACATAAAGAAGACTGTGGTTGAGTAAAGTTAAATCTGGTTAAGATAGAGAGGGCCTGCAAGAACCCCATAAGCAATATCCTATGAAAACTGATGCACTGACAGCTGTTCAGGGTGTAATGAAGGAATCACTATGGGAACTTCTGGTCAAGATGACACCAGCGAACAACGATGCCTCAGGCAACATCCTCCAGAGCAATCCTCTCCAATTATTTCACTTTTTCTACACCTTCTGCTTGTTCGTTTTGTCTTGATTGTGTTACAGAACCTGCTGGAACCTGCGATGTACAGTTTGGAGCTCGATCAAAGGATCCAGTGGTCTGCTGCACCCAGAGAGCTGCCTCATGGAGGTTATAGACGGTGGGAGGGGGGGGGGCAAAAAGGACCAAGAACACAGGTTGACTCTTGGAAAAGTCCAAAAAGACGAGCTGCAAGTTGACGAACAATCCATCTTGAAGCAGCGAGGAAGACTGAAGCATCAGATGGACTAACAGGGCGATGGTCAGCAATTGGATTGGCATGTTCAGATCTGGATCAGCAGTGCCCAGACCCAGGTTGCCCGTCACTCTCTACAGAGTCACCAAGTTCATGCAGCCGCCCTCCTCATATGCAGAAGAAAAGATGTATCCAATATTCAGAGATTTACATGATTATTAGACTGTACTTTATATTAGTTTCCTTCAATTTTTCAATGTGTTTTTTCTTGTGGCCGATCGGCGGGTGGGTGATTTTAATCTTTGTGTGTAAGAGGGGGTTTCGGGGTTTTGAACTACTGTCACTGGTCTTTTCTGCGAGTGAGAGCGTTGGGAATTGTTATCGTGGCTGTTTTTTTCTGTGGGGAGGGGTGGTTATTTGATGCTATTGTGGCTGTTTGTCTTTCGCAAGGGGAGGGGGTGCAGGATTTGGGGGTCTACAAGTATTGTTTCTTTTCTCTTTCATGCTGATGGGGGGGGGTTGATGTCTTTTCTTTCATCCACTCCAATGGTCTTGCTGTATTTCATGACTATCTGGAGAAGACAAATATCAGCGTTGTATTGTACATGCCTATTTTGACAATAAAATGAACCTCTGAGAGCATTTTGAACCTTTAAAACACCAGGGAAATACTCAGAGAGATTGCATCAATTACTAACTCACCTATATGGCAAGATGCCCATTGGATCATATTGGTTAAAAATAGACTATACCGCCCTTAATAAGACCACACCAAGATTGCATCCCATTCTGGCAAGCCCTGCAACAATCCTGAATGGCCTCTCTCCAGAACATAATGTTTTTTTAAAAATCCTGAATATTACTAACAGTTTTTGGGGGCTCCCCTTAGCACCAAGACTGATTTGCTTTCACTGTGGGTGAAAGTATATGTGGACCAGACTCCCCCAAGGATTCCACAATAGCTCAGATATTTTTGGTGAGGTCATTGGCACAGGTTTTGGAAAAGCTCAAACTATCACTCATCTTACAACATGCAGATGATATGCTAATTGCTTTGGAAGATGAAGCAGGTCAATTAGGGACAATAGCCAGTGTTTTAGAGATATTGCAAGATGTGGGTTTAAAATCAGTCCACACAAGGCTCAAACAGGAAAGCAAGCCATACAGTATCTAGGCTACATCATTTCCCAGGGGAGGAAGGACATATCAGATGCCAGATGTTTGCCAGTCAGTGTCATGCCCTGCCTGGTAAACATAAGGGGAGCGAGAAAGGTAATGGGTCCGTTCAATTACGGCCATAATTACATACCAGGTTTTTCAGCACAAGTGTCCCTGATACAGGCCTTGATTACAGGAGGGAAGCCCCTTCTGGCGGAAGAAAGCAAGATGAGACTTCCACATTGTATAGCGACTTTAGACAGTGCCATGTGGGCATTGCAATTAGGCGAACCAATTGTAATGATGGCACAACTCATACAACACACACCCCATACCACTGTAGAGCTCCTCAACATGGGGAGGCTGAGCGTGGTCACCAAAGGCTTGGCAGGCAGTCGCCATTCCCAAGGACAAGTCAGGAACGACAGTTAAGGAAAGGAGGATGAATCCTGCAAGCACCATTCTAACAGAGGGCGAGGCACGAAAATGGAAATAAAGCAGGAAGAAGGTATTGGTGAGAAGGAAACACCTCTGGAAAGGGAAGCTGAGAAAATTTTTGTAGTGTTCTTGCTCAGGTGTAACGGAACGCTGAACTAAACACCGAAGTAAACCGTTGTCAATGAAAACACGATCGCAGTAAGATTAACAGTTTACTGTTCACTCTTCCTCATTAACGTATGGTGAAAACTGTTGATAAAACAATACAAGATTTATACAGCATTTGTTTCCTTCTTGTTATCACATGTACATCGTAAATACTTGCAAGAGTAAAACTACAACTACATTACATTAAAGTGCAGCATACAGTCAGAATCTACCTACGCCATTGACTGCTTTAAATACACTTCAACACAAACTATCCGCAACTCTTTAACTAACGAAAACATAAACCTTATCAACCGTCATTACTTTTAACAGAATCAGCGTTAACATTTTAATTCAACATATCGATTATCTCATGAACTTACGGCGTTGCTTCACTATGTTTCTAATACGTAGAAGACAACTTTTCTTGCGCTGGACTCGCACATGTGTGCCCCCCACCTTCCCATTTCTCCAAACCGGTATTTTCCCACAGGACGCGGCGAAACCGGATGTGACGTCATTGCATGCCGCGATATATCACAGAAAACGAATTTACTTTAAGCAATCCTAACTTTAGCTAGAAAATGCTAACAAACGAATTACTAAGCGAAAATATTATAAACTAAATAACTGCCATAAAGGCAACACAATTTTTATCAAGGGGTCTCAGAGGTACATAGACGGGAAGTCATGGACAGGATGAGCCCTGGTGAAGGAAACAGATGAAGAATTAGCTTCAGAGACCCTGATAGAAGGATTGCACTTCTGTAAAGGCAGACAAATAAATATGTATATCGATGGCTGATATGCCTTCGGGATGGTTCATGATTATCAGATGGCATGGGCACAATGAAGATTTGCAAATTCAACAGGGGCAAATATTCAGCATAGACACCTAATACAACAACTGCTAGAAGCAGTGGCTCTGACACCAGAGGTGGCAGTAATTAAAGTAAAAACTCACCAGAAAGGAATAGATTGGGCAGACATCGGTGTGAAGAGAAACAAGAGCCAGTGGAAATTGCAAGTGTGCAGGAAGAAACGACAGAAGTCAATTTAGTAAAATTCTATGAAGAGAAGGAGAAATGGAACAAGGGATGGGCCAGATGGGAGCTGGACACTCAGGAAGGAAAGAGTCGTGGTGACACCACCATATATTATGCAGATACTACTGAAATTAAGTCATGGGGTGCAGCATTAAGGAACGCAGAGCCCTCTGGCAGGGCTGGTAGTGGCCAGGGATGGGCAGGACACAGAGAAATTCTGCTGCCGCTGTACCATTTGTGCCCAGCATAACCCTGATAAGGACATAAAGCCACCGCTGGCAAACCAAGGGGACCCTGGGATGAAATCCAGATTGACTTCCCAGGGCCCCTGCCGAAAGAAAGAGGAGAAGCTACTGTCTAGTAATTATGGATCACTTCACCCAGCAGTAGAGGCTTTCCCAGCAAGGGACTGCACCGCTGCATGGATTCTAGTTCAGGAACTCTTCCCGAGGTGGAGAACCCCGGTCCAGATGTACTGGGATCAGGGAGCACATTTCGCAAGGAAAGTAATGAAGGAACTGTGCTGACTGATAGGGATTTGACAATGGTTCCAAGTACACTACCAGCCTCGGCGTTCAGGAATGGTAGAAAGGATAAACCAAACAATCAAGAACACCTTAGCCAAAGCTATAGCTGAGATGGGAAAAGCACGAGTTGATGTATTACCTGATGCAATGTTTCGGGCCGGGACCCTTCGTCAGGACTAACTGAAAGGAAAGATAGTAGGAGATTCAAACGTCGACAGCGCTTCTCCCTATAGATGCTGTCTGGCCTGCTGCGTTCCACCAGCATTTTGTGTGTGTGTGTGGCTTGAATTTCCAGCATCTGCAGATTTCCTCGTGTTTAGTTATTGATCGGGCAAGCAAGGCGATTCCCTTATGGGGTAATTAGGGGCTGCAGTGAGCCTGGGGTGTACAGGGATAGAAAACCACAGTGTGTGAAAGACCTTTGTAACCAACTCAAAATGTTGAAGGACCGAGCAAAACAACAGCAGCATATTGCTGATTGAGGACAACCAAAGGGAATGGAGGTAGATGGGTCACAGATGGGTGACCGTCATGGTGGGGGTGCTGCCTGAAAGGGCAGGGTTTGCTCCCAGATGGACAGGACCACGAATGGTTCTTTTATCAAGTGACACTTGCCTCTGTGTGCAGACTCAGCGAGGCAGCCAGTGGAGACTTGGTTTAAACCATACGACTCATCTCCTGTTGCTCCCACAGACAGAGCTGGGGTTCAAGTGTACTCAGTAACCATATAATTACAGGGTCCCTAAAGGCTGATTACCAGCCAGCTCCCCCAGACCTGACCACAGTTGATGGAAACATAACCACAGGAAATGTGAAGGTAGAAGACACTGAGAGCGTGGCAGAAACCCGTGAATAGCATGCTGAAGTGTGACGGTGACGGTACTCTGTAATGAAGGCTGGTTGCTGAAGGTAGATGATAAGTTGAATTGCAGAGAATAGAAAAGATACTCGGGGAAAATAGATGGGGAGGGATTTAAGTTAAAGCAGGGAGAGCAGATTCCACAACTTAGAAAGCATGGCAGGCTGAGAAAGATTGCACACGACATCGAAAGACTCTCACCCCCCCAGCCTGAATGGGGGGGGGGGCAAATACAAATGAGCTGAGCCCTTTCAGCAGTCAGACTAGCGATTGACTGGACAGTTCAGAAGGGGCTGCCACCAGGGAGAGGTCCTTGCTCTCATTCAAATAGAGACCACCCCAACCCTTTCCTGTACATTGCTGAGAGGGCCTGAGAGCCTGATGCATTTACCTTGCTGGTGCTCCTGGAAAGAGAGTTTTAGCTACCAGAGAAAGAAGGGGTGAAGACGAGGAATGTGATTAGGCTCCAGTTGGCCAACAGGCATATGAACGAAGCTGTATTTCTGAGGACTATTGTTCAAAATTCTGGAACAATCGCTCTGTTTAGCATTTTGTAGGTAGTGATTAGGGATGATAGGGTAGACGTAGGTCCACATAAAATAATTGGAGCGGGGGAATTCTGAGGCAGGGCGTTTTTGCTGCCCTGTTTGAGTAGATCCTCCTTAAAGCTGGCCATTCCTGATAAAAAATTTATTTTTGGCTGAGAGGATTGTTCCAGATATTGTAGACTTAATTGACAATGCAGCTCTGAACAATGGGCTCCTAAAGCGTTGAATCACAGACTAGACTATGCTGATTAAAATTCATATAGATTTCTGTGGTGTGGGTATGAAACGGGAGGAATGTAGTTTGCGTGTAGCTTTAAAGAGAGCATTGTGATACATTGTAAATATGGAATTGTCCTTTGATGTTTTACGCATAAAGTATCAAGCCAGCCAGACTTTCCGATCAATATGATGCCTGCTGTACCTTGTTTTGTCGAATAAAGAAGCTGCTTCATATCTACCAGTACTTTTCTCTGATTACTTAATGCAACCAACAATACAACGCAATAAATAACAATAGAAAAAAGGATCTGTGAATTACAGCAAGTAGTTAAATTAAATAATTGGTGCAAAAATATGGAAATGAGAAAGTAGTGAGGTTGTCTCCATGGGTTCAACGTCCATTCAGAAATCAGAATGTAGAAGGAAAAAACCTGTTCCTGAATCATTGAGTGTGTGCCTTCAGGCTTCTGCACCTCCTTCCTGAAGGTAACAATGAGAACAAGGTATGACCTGGGTGATAGGGGTCCTTAATGATGGACACTGCCTTTTTGAGTCACTGCTCCTTGAAGATGTCCCGGATGCTACATAATGGAGCTGACTAAGTTTACAACTCTTTACAGCTTTTTTCTTGCAGAAGGTTATGAATGCCTGGAATTTTCCACCCAAGAGTGATGCAGAGACCTGGTTGCAAAATACATTTAAGAATACAGTAAGTTTATAGATTTTTAAAGAAATTGTGTAATATGGATTTAATGTAGAACAATGGCATTATGGTAAAAGATTAGTCCTGATCCAATTGAATTTGGAACAGGTGTAAGAACTGCTTTTATTTCTTCTGTGTTGATCCCCTTTCCCAGTTGTAGAGACTTGAGGAGACTTGAGCAACTGGTTAGAACAATCATAATGCAGTTTTTTTTAACAAAGCAAACTTTACCCATAATAAAATATTTACAATAAACTTTACATCACAGTCGATGCTTTCAATACTGTTCTATTACATTCCAACACATCCATAGCCCTGTTGCCACTCATGTGGCCTATGGGTAGGTATACTGTAATAATTGAGGGTCTTTGACCAATGGCTAAGCTTAACTAGCTGTGAAATTCTTCAAGTTTCGAAATGTTTCTGAAAATCATTGATTAAAAAAAACAAATTCGATAAACCATCAAAATTCTTTGCATGTCAGTAAATTTCTTAACTAGAAACTGTTAAAGTAGTTAATATCATTGAGCTAAACTCAATTAATTGAAAAATATGTAAATTAACTTCTGTTCATTGTCGTTGCTCCTTTCAATGAAGGAAACAAACTTGCCGACCCTGTGCGACGATCATTTTGGCCTGAACTCAACCAGCGGATTCCTCATGTCAGTTCTGGTGAATGACATTAGCTTTGTGCATCACAGGAGTCCAGCATCAGAGGGCGTTCAGGGAAATCATCAACAAAGAGCTTTTGTGCTGGCATTTGAACTGGTTGCTGATTATAAAGAGAAATATTCTATTTACTGTTCTATTTACCCAGAGAGTTCTCCTCTGTAATTCTGATTGCAATTTATATACCACCAGCGGCTGACTGTAATTAAGCGCTTGAGATACTGCATGATGCCGTCTCCAAACAAGAAACAGTCCGTCCCGAAGTATTTCAAATCATAGTTGTGGATTTCAGTCAGGCTTGTTTGAAGAAAACCCTGCCCAAATGGCATCAGAGGTCCCATCGCACTAGATCACTGTTATACTAAGATAAGGAATGGCTGCCGTTCCATGCCCAGATTGCATTCAGGAACTCAGAAGGTCATAAAGCATCTATGGAAGGAATAAACAGTCAACATTTTAGGCTGAGAACTGCATGCTCCCAGCACCAATATAGTATGCCCACAATTTACTAACCCTAACTCATATGTCTTTTGGAATGTAGGAGAAATCCAGAACACGAATTGGAAACCTGCACAGTAATGGGAAGAATGTACAAACTTGTCATTTTCCATTGTTCCATCCCAATTATTCAAAATTATTTGAATGGATTCACCTTATTGAAGGAAAGCTGTAAATTGTTAACCGGCCTGAACCAAGCAAGAAAAGTTGAACATATTTTTTGTCTTTCTGTACAGAAACCTAATTAGGTTTGCTACATTGCTTAATTGGCTAGATGATTTTTTGAGTACAATTCTAATTTGTAAAGTAAATTAGCAAGTGATTTTTAGAATGATGGTTCATTATACCTGCTTGCTTACTTAATCCTGTAAATGGCTACGCTAATCCTTCACAGTGTCAAAAATCTTCCAGATTATTAATCATTCTGTGTGTGCTGTCACCCACTGCCTTTGTTGTAAACAATGCATCTCTTAATTGATAGTCAATGTCTCTGTCAGATCCAAATTCCCTTTCATCCACTGCCAGTGGCAGAGTGTGAAATGCAGGAGGTAATTCTTGCCAGGTATTACAAAGAGAGTGACAGTTGCCTTAACTCATTCGTTGTGATTTGCAATTCCATGCTGGCGGAAACATTGAAGACTGCATGCCTGAGTATTTGCAGCAATGCTTTATTGAAAGCCGACTCCGACACAAGTCCAAAACAGGGTCAGAGCTGGCATAATGACTGCATGATGTCACTGTCTAAAGGCTGATTTATACTAGTGTGTTGCCTCTACGCCGTAGGTACCACGTACCCTACACCATAGGGTGACGAGCACCTTCCCAAGCAAGTAACTCACGCATTGCGGTGACGCAGACCGCGACAACTGTGATTGGTCCACTTGGTAGCATCGCATTTCCTCCTACACATTTTTGGTTGCTTCTTCTCCGCCATGTCTGTACACCGATGCGAAATAGATGAACCAAATCGTCAAATCTACCTGGCAACATGCGAAAATGTTTGAAATGCATTTCCTCGTCCATGTGTCTCACGAAGAAACTCAACACAGTGGCATAGAAACCCCACCGCCAACTAGCGTGTGGCACACACCAACACATGCTCGCTACGATGTAGAGCAATGCAGAAGTGAAAATCAGTACTACCGCTTAAGCTGTGGCGTAGCCTGTATGCACAAGTATAAATCAGCCTTTAGCCTTCATCACTTGGGTCACCCCAGTAGCATAGCGATTAGCGTAACAGCTGTAAGAATGATGTTCAATTCCCACTGCCGTCTGTAAGAAGTCCGTATGATCTCGCCGTGACCCTGTGGGTTTCCTCCAGGTGCTCCAGTTTCCTCCCATTTTCCAAAGTTGTACAGTTAGGACTAGAGAGTTGTGGACATGTTATGTTTATGCCAGATGCGCGGCAACACATACGGTTTGCCCAGCGCAATGCTCACTGGTTTGATTTGATTTGACAACAGCAACACATTTCACTGTATGTTTCGATGCTCATGTGACAAATAAAGATAATAGGGGGTCTTCAAAACTGCACAGGGACTTTGTTGCAGTCCAGATAGATGCCCAGATCCGGATTAGTTTCTAACTATCAAATTTTCCACTTATGATATATGATGGAGCAACGTTTGAAAACACCGGCATTCACAGTGATGGTGTTGTCGAATGTGTTCCAGACACTGCTCATACTACCACAATGTCATTTGCTTTTCCATACTGTGGCACAGTACTCTGCTCTGGTGTACCTAGGGGAGAAAGTAGAGATACGTCTGTGAGATGCTTTGGAATGGTTTAGTGAGGGTCTAATTCTTGAAGCTACACCTTTAAGATGCTCAGACGCTATCTTCAGCAATGGCCCTAAAAAGGAACAATTTTCCCTACACCTTGGTAAGAGAGAGGACTTCAGAAGTGAAATTCTGTGAGTAATGCATGTATCTTCCCATCAGAATAAAAGGCAAGTGTGACAGGTTTAAGAAACCTTGGTTTTCGAGAGGTGTTGAGGCCCTGGTTAAGAAGAAGGAGAAGCTGCATAGCAAGTATAGGTAGCAAGGAACAAATGAGATACTTGAGGAGAATTTAAAAAATGCAAGAAGGAAATCAGGACGGCTTATAGAAGGCACGATATTGCTGTAGCAGAGCATGTGAAAGAGAATCCCAAGAACTTCCCCAGATATATTAATAGCAAAATGACAACAAGAGAAAAATTTGGCCGTTTTGAAGATCAGTGTAGTCATCTATGCATCAAACCAAAAGAGATGGAGAGAGATTAAATGCTTATTTTTTGTATCTCTATTCTTTTGGAAGATAGAGGTCAAACAAAACAGCAGTAAGGTCTTAGACCGTTTATGGGTTACAGAGGAAGTGGTGTTTTCTGTCTTAAGGTAAATTAGGGTGGATAAATCCTGAGCCTGACAAGGTGTTCCATCAGACCTTGTGGGAGCTTACTGCAGAAATTGCAGGACCCCTAGCAGAAGTATTTAAAGCTTACTTAGCCCTGGGTGAGGTGCTAGTGGATTAGAGGATAGCTAATGTTGTCCTAGCTTCTCACCTCATTCCCCTTCCCTCCTCTCCCACCCATCTATCTTTTCTATCTCACCTGTCAACTCATTTTATTCCCCCTCCCCCCTACACTTTCATTCTGGCTTCTGCACGCTTCCTTTCCCGTCCTGTTGAAATGTGCCAGCCCGAAACGTCAACTGATATTTCACCCCATAGGTGCTGCCTGGCTTCTGGGTTCCAGTATTTCTGTGCGTTTCACCAGATTTTTAGAGTCTGCAGTCTCCTTTAACGCATACACTCAGTGGCCACTTTATTAGGTTCACCTATACACCTGCTCATTAATGTAAATATCAAATCAGCCAATCATGTGGCAACAACTCAATGTATAAAAGCACGCTGCCACGGTTAAGAAGTTCAGTTGATGATCAGACCAAACATCAGAACGGGAAAGAAATGTGATCTAAGTGACTTTGACTGTGGAATGATTGTTGGTTTTTGAGAGTCTCAGAAACTGCTGATTTCCCAAGATTTTCCCACACAACATTCTCTAGGGCTTACAGGGAGTAGTATGAGCAGCAAAAATATCCAGTGGGCGGCAGATCCATGAGGAAAAACACCTTGTTAAGGAGAGAGGTCCGAGGAGAATGGCCAGACCAGTTCAAGTCGACAGGGAGATCACAGTAGCTCCAAATAATCATCCATTACAACAGTGATGGGGAGAGGAACACCTCTGAATGTTCAACACATCGAACTTTGAGGTGGATGGGCTACAGCAGCAAAAAACCACTAACATATACTCAGTGGCTGCTTTATTAGGTACAGGGATTACCTAATAAAGTGGCCACTGAGAGAGTGTGTGTGTGTGGTCTTTTGCTCCTTAGGCAATCACTTGGGCTCCAGTTTAACTTTATTCCATTCCAGTTTAGTGCAATATGAAATGAGACTAATATGCAGATACTGCTACATCTGGTAGAGGAAGAGGCTGATGATGTGGATGGTTGGGTAGTATATGAGGTGGTTCACTCTTTCTGCCACTTACACCGAGGCTCTTGCGTTTTGGAAACATGACCTCAAGGTCCTTAAACCATCCAAAATATTCTTTCCCACTTTAAACTCTTGAGGGGCAGATGCTCCCGAGGATCAACTGGAATTTCTTCAAAGAAATTGTAAGCATATTCTTGAATCTTTTCCCCAGTCAACCTGCTAACCTCTTCCGTTCAGTTTTGGAGCCTAACGTCGGACATGTGAGTAGCTTGGCCTGCCCAATGTAGTTAGATACTGTGAATAGCTAGACCCTCACTGCCTGGGATGTTAGCCTGGGCAAGGGTATTAACTTGGTTCACTTGTCCTTCCAGTGAATATGCAAGATTTTGCAGAGGCAGCATTAGCAAAATTTTTTTCCAGTATCATGGGATACCTGCTGAAGATAGTCCATGTCTCAGAAGCACAGAGAAAGGCAGGGATCACTGTAAAACTTCACACCAGGTCTAACATCTTGATCTTTTACACTCTTTTTCTCAATTGACCAGATCCTGTCTTAATAACGCCAGCCACTGCCAAGCGTTATCTCCTAATTAAGGGAAGTATTTGAGGTTTCTCAGACTCACCATAAGACCATAAGATGCAGGAGCCGAATTAGGCCATCGAGTCTGCTCCCCCGTTCCACCATGGCTGATTTATTATCCCCCTCAACCTCATTTTCCCACCTTCTTCCTGAAATTCTTAACATCCTATCTAATCAAGTACCTATCAACCTCTGCAGTCTCGAAGAGGATTTTGGGAGGCAGAGGCAGCAGGAGTGAACCGCGAGAAGGTTGTGGGACGGCATGTGAGCCCATGTTTAACTCCAGTTCGCTGATTAAAGCAACGAGAGAGATTGAAACATCGAGGTGAAGGCAGAAGATGAGCACTGGCTGCCTTTCTTTTGATTGCTGGTGAGATCGCTCTGTTATGGAGAGGGAAATGTCTGCTGCTAGGGCCAGAGAACGTTACTCTGGTTTTTTGTGTTTTGGATATGGACTTAGACTTTCTTCAGTCTTATAGTTTCTTTTATATTGTGCGTTTTTTGCCCAATCTTTCTTGTGTGCGGGGGAGGGGGATTTTGGGGGTTGATATACCTATTCCATTCTTGTTCATTTTTTTGTGTGGAGAGGAGGGATCTGGGGGTTGATGTTCACACTGCTATTCTTTTCTTTCCCTTCTTGGTTTCATGGCTACCTGAAAAAGAAGAATTTTGGAGTTGTATACTTTGATAATAAAATGAACCTTTGAACCTTTGAACTATACCCAATGCCTTGGCCCCCACAGTTGTTTGTTGCAATGAATTCAACAGATTCACCATCCTCTGGCTAAATAAATTCCTCCTCATCTCTGTTCTAAAGGGCCTTCTATTCTAATGTTATGTCCTCTGGCTGTAAACTCCCCCACTAAAGGAAACATCCTCTTGGCCTTTCATTGTTTGAAAAGATTCAATGAGATTTCACCCCCCCCCCCCATTGTTCAGTGAGCCTGGCCCAGATCTATAAACACTCCTCATTGTTAACTCTGTCATTAAGGGGATCATTCTCGAGAACCTGCTCTGGACCTCCAATGCCAGCACATCCTTTCTCAGACATGGGCCCTAAAACTGCTCACCATATCCAAGTGCGGTCTGACCAATGCCTTAACAAGACATTAACAGCCTCATTAAGTGTGCTCTCCATTCTGTCTGCAGCCTGAGTATCCCTCATATTTAGGAGGTTCTAAAAGCAGAAAATTATCATTTGCTGTATTGGAAGCATTGCTGTGATTTGGAGCTGTTCAAGCATAGAAAGAGCAAATGATGTTACAATTCTAGAAGGGCAAAAGGAAGCGGAGGAGTGTCTTGTGAGGAAAGAAAGTACATGTAAAGGTGTTAAAGATTAAGAGATGAGACTATTAGCGTTCAGCCTTGAGGATGTCATTAAACTTCTTCAACATTGCAGCACATCCTGAGAGCGAAGCTCATGCCATTATCCTCCTCTGTAACTTCTTCCTTTAGGGAAAGAATATACTGTAAATGACCTTCACGTGGTTCATTATAATGAAGTACCAATTTAATGTGGCTACCATCATCACAAATGTACAGGCAGAATGTCTACCTGGCATCTACCAGTCCACTCGCAGGTGCTATTGAATTTCTAAACTGGAAGTCAAGATTAACATAACTTTGCAATTAGTCACCAAGCGACATTCAAGTAATGAAGCAAAATTAAGGAGAACACATTGCTTCCATAATTCACTACAACGGAGATTTCAAAACCAGTTCAGCTTCCTCAGACATATTTGAGAGGCCAGCACTGACCAGATTCAGAAAATCTAAAATATTACTGCAAGAGCCCTTCATCAATTAGTCATTTCACATTTGAATTGAATTCTAAACAAAGGGAAAGATAAAAACAGCCAATCATGAAAACAAACCTTTTGAAAGTCAGGCTGTAGATCCCGACATCCACAGTATTTTGTGTCTTCTTTAAATCAAGCCATATTTGCAATTAATTCCAGATCAACAGTCCCTCATATTTATATAATAACACCCTTCATGGTCACATACATAATCCTAGACACTTAAAGGGAGTTTAATGAAGTAAGCATTAGTTATATTTGACACTGAGGTACATAAAGTATTATCAGGGCAGATGATGAGAGGTTTGATGAAAGAGAATGATTTAAGGGATAAAACAGAAAATGCTGAAGATATTCTGCATTCAGGAGCAAGGTTGTGTGGGCAGATTGTTGATCTTTTATTAGAGCTGAGAAAAGTTAAAAATCAAAATGTTAGTCTTGAAGAAGGGGTGGGGGAGGGCAGTGAGGCAGAGCATAAACTGACTACTTTTGCAAAGAGGAATTGCCAGCTGAGAGAGAAAGAGGACGATGGAGCATAATTAATTGCAGCTGATCTGTCTGGAGAACGTAGAAGTAGAAGTTGGTGAATATACTTCAGGAAGACTCATCCTGGGACTGTGAGGTACTGTACAGAAGACTGCAGCTGTTGCAAACCTGAAATAGAAGAGAAAGCTGGCAAATAGCATTACAAATGAGTGACCTCACATTGGACCGGGACAGTTCTGAAGCAAACTGGGAAGTTTGATAATATGAAATTATTGACTTCTGTGAGCAATGACATACTTAATCAGAAAATGACTTGCTCTTCCTCAAGCTTATATTGGGCTTTATTAAAACAGTGTATGAGACTGTAGCGGTGTGCTACGTGCAGCGCTAAAATTACAACACGGAGTCGTTAACTGCAGTCGAAGGAAAAACTTTATTCGAAATCCTCAGCCTCACTTTTAAGCCTCCCTCAACCTGCCCCCCGTGGCGCAGAGGCTCCAAAGCTCTGTGCTCGCAAACCCCAGTAGGCTATCTCCCTTAGCCGGAAAGCTGGCTAATTGTGAGCCAGTTCGGATGTGCCAGGAAATGGGACGCCACATAACCCCCCCCCCCCCAGAACCGGCGATACACCCCCCAATGTCCACAGTCTGGGCCGGAACCTGTTTGGGAGGTCGGCCTCTGCGCCGAGGTGCCAGAAACTCGACCGGTTGCGCCAGGTCCACATGGGCCGGTTTGAGTCGGTCCACCGTGAAAACCTCCTCTTTCCCCCCAACGTCCAACACGAACGTGGACCCGTTGTTCCGGAGCACCATAAACGGCCCCTCGTATGGCTGCTGCAGCGGTGGCCAATGCCCGCCCCTTCATACAAACACAAACTTACAGTTCTGCAGGTCTTTGGGTACGCAGGTCGGGTTCCGCCCGTGCTGTGAAGTGGGTATGGGGGCCAGGTTACCGAGCTTCTCGCGTAGTCTGCCCAGGACTGCTGCGGGATCTTCCTCTTGCCCTCGTGGGACTGGTAGGAACTCCCCGGGGACGACCAGGGGCGCGCCATACACCAACTCGGCCGACGAGGCGTGCAGCTCAACTTTGGGTGCTGTGCGGATGCCGAGTAGGACCCAGGGAAGCTCGTCCGCCCAGTTGGCTCCTCGCAGCCAGGCCATGAGGGCCAACTTCAGGTGATGGTGGAAACGCTCCACTAGCCCGTTCGACTGTGGGTGGTAGGCAGTGGTGTGGTGCAGCTGAGTCCCCAAAAGGCTGGCCATAGCTGACCACAGGCTGGAGGTGAACTGAGCGCCTCTGTCGGAGGTAATGTGGGCCGATACACCAAAGCGAGATATCCAGGTGGTGATCAGGGATCGGGCGCAAGATTCGGAGGTGGTGTCGGTGAGCGGGACCGCCTCTGGCCATCTTGTGAATCGGTCCACGATAGTCAGGAGGTGCCGCGCTCCACGCGACACTGGCAGGGGGCCCACGATATCCACATGAATGTGGTCGAAATGCCGGTGGGCGGGATGGAACTGCTGCGGTGGGGCTTTGGTGTGCCGCTGCACCTTGGCCATCTGGCAGTGCATGCACGTTTTGGCCCATTCATTGACCGGTTTGCAGAGTCCGTGCCAAAAGAACCTGCTGGAAACCATCCGGACAGTCGTCCGGATGGAGGGATGCGCCAAGTTATGAATGGAGTCGAAAACGGCGCCGCCAGGCTGTCGGGACGACAGGACGGGGCTGGCCGGTGGCGACGTCACAGAGTAGGGTCCTCTCACCCGGGCCTACGGGGAGGTCCTGGAGCTGCAAACCGGAGACTGCGGTTCTGTAACTCGGAATCTCCTCATCTGCCTGCTGTGCCTCTGCCAGTACCTCAAAGTCTACCCCTTGGGAAAGGGCATGAACGGTAGGGCGAGAGAGCGCATCTGCCACGACATTGTCCTTACCCGAGACGTGCCGGACTTCCGTCGTGTATTCAGAGATGTAGGACAGGTGGCGTTGCTGGCGGGACGACCAGGGGTCGGACGCTTTCATAAACGCAAAGGTCAGCGGTTTGTAGTCCGTGAACGCGGTGAAGGGCCGACCTTCTAGGAAGTACCTGAAATGCCGGATTGCCAGGTAGAGCGCCAACAGTTCCCGGTCGAAAGCACTGTACTTGAGCTCGGGTGGCCGCAGGTGTTTGCTGAAAAACGCCAGGGGTTGCCAGCGACCTGCGATGAGTTGCTCCAGCACCCCACCGACTGCCGTGTTAGATGCGTCCACTGTGAGGGCGGTAGGGGCGTCCATTCTGGGATGTACTAGCATTGCGGCGTTCACCAAAGCTTCCTTCATTTGAACGAAAGCGGCGGCGGACTCCTCATCCCAGGTAATGTCCTTGCTCGGACCCGACATCAGGGCGAACAGGGGGCGCATGATTCGGGCAGCTGAAGGGAGGAAGCGGTGGTAGAAATTGACCATACCTATGAATTCCTGAAGGCCTTTGATCGTGGTGGGTTGGGGGAAGTGGCAGACTGCATCTACCTTAGCGGGCAGAGGGGTTGCCCCGTCTTTAGTAATCCTGTGGCCCAGGAAGTCAATGGTATCGAGTCCGAACTGGCATTTGGCGGGGTTGATTGTAAGACCGTGCTCACTCAGTCAGGCGCAGAGTTGACGGAGGTGGGACAGATGCTCCTGACAACTGCTGCTGGCTATGAGGATGTCGTCCAAATAGATGAACGCGAAGTTCAGGTCCCGTCCCACCGCGTCCATTAACCGCTGGAACGTCTGTGCGGCATTCTTCAGGCCGAGCGGCATGCGGAGGAACTCGAAAAGGCCAAACGGGGTGATGCGAGCCGTTTTGGGGAAGTCGTCAGGATGCATCGGGATTTGATGGTATCCCCGGACGAGATCCACCTTGGAGAAGATCCGTGCGCCGTGCAGGTTTGCTGCAAAGTCCTGAATGTGCAGCACAGGGTAGCGGTCCGGTGTGGTAGCCTCGTTCAGCCTGCGGTAATCGCTGCACGGTCTCCAGCCTCCCGTCGCTTTCGGCACCATGTGCAGGGGGGAGGACCATGGGCTGTCGGACCGCCGGATGATCCCCAATTCCTCCATCCTCTGGAACTCCTCCTTCGCCAGTCGGAGCTTGTCCGGGGGAAGCCGCCGAGTGCAGGCGTGGAGGGGTGGTCCCTGGGTCAGGATGTGGTGCTGTACGCTGTGTCGGGGCATGGCCGCTGTGAACTGCAGTGCCAGAACCAATGGGAAATCCGCTAGGACCCTGGTGAAGTCGTTGTTGGACAGCGTGATGGAGCCGAGGTGAGGGGCTGGCAACTGGGTTTCTCCCAGGGAGAACGTCTGAAAGGTCTCGGCGTGGACCAGTCTCTTCCTGGGCAGGTCGACCAGTAGGCTGTGAGCCCGCAAAAAATCCGCACCCAGAAGCGGTTGGGCTACGGCGGCCAGTGTAATGTCCCACGTGAACTGGCTGGAGCCGAACTGTAGCTGCACCTGACAGGTGCCATAGGTCCTTACTGTGCTGCCGTTCACGGCCCTCAGGGGGGGACCCGGTGCCCTGCTGCGGGTGTCATAACTCGTCGGAGGTAAAACGCTGATCTCGGCACCAGTGTCAACCAAAAACCGGTGTCCCGACCTTCTGTCCCACACATACAGGAGGCTATCCCGATGGCCAGCCGCCGTAGCCATCAGCGGCGGCTGGCCCTGGCGTTTCCCGGGAACTTGCAGGGCGGGCGACAATGGCGGGCTTCTGCGCCCCACAGCTGGTGGTAGAAGCACCAGTGTTCATTGGGCCGGGGGTTGGCGGGCTCTGTGGCCGGGCGTGGACTGGTTTGCTGCCGGGATCGTGGCTGGGAGATCCGTGCGATGGACGCCCCGCTCACCTTTTTGGCGTTCCACAGCAAGTCCGCCCGGGCTGCCACCTTCCGGGGGTCACTGAAATCCGCGTCGGACAGCAGCAGGCGTATGTCCTCAGGCAGCTGCTCCAGGAATGCCTGCTCAAACATGAGGCAGGGTGTGTGTCCGTCGGCCAGAGACAACATCTCATTCATTAAAGCCGATGGAGGTCTGTCGCCCAAGCCATCCAGGTGCAGTAAACGGGCAGCCCGCTCGCGCCGTGAGAGTCCGAAAGTCCTGAGGAGCAGGGCTTTGAATTCCGTGTACTTGCCTTCTGCCGGGGGCGACTGTATGAACTCCACGACCTGGGCCGCTGTGTCCTGGTCGAGGGAGCTCACCACGTAGTAGTAGCGGGTGTCCTCTGAGGTGATCTGGCGAACGTGGAATTGGGCTTCGGCTTGCTGGAACCATAGGTTCGGTCGCTGTGTCCAGAAACCCGGCAGTTTCAACGAAACCGCATGAACAGAGGCAGCGTCGGTCATTTCTGGTCCAAAAATCTTTTGGACCGTCGGGGTCACCAATTGTAGTGGTGTGCTACATGCAGTGCTAAAATTACGACACGGAGTCGGTAACTACAGTCGAAGGAAAAACTTTATTCGAAATCCTCAGCCTCACTTTTAAGCCTCCCTCAACCTGCCCCCCGTGGTGCAGAGGCTCCAAAGCTCTGTGCCTGCAAACCCCCGTAGGCTATCTCCCTTAGCCGGAAAGCTGGCTAATTGTGAGCTGGTTCGGATGTGCCAGGAAATGGGTCGCCACAAGACCATGGACATATACGTAGTTCAGAGTGAGAATGGGATTAAAGCAAAATCAAAGTACAATTTATTATCAATTTATTATCATACATGTCACCACATACAGCCCTGAGGTTCTTTTTCCTGTGGGCATACTTAGAATAATCAATAGAGCAGTAAACTGTAGACAGGATCAATGGATATCGAACTGTACAAATGCAAATATAAATAAATAGCAATAAATAACAGGCATGAAATAACAAGATAACGAGTCTTTAAAGTGATACTCTTTGTTGAGGGAACACTTGAAGTTGAATGAGTGTAGTTATGCTCTATCAAGAGCCTGATGGCTGAGTAGTATCTGTGTTCTTGAACCTGGTGGTGCAAGTCCTGAGAGTCTTGTACTTTCTGCCTGATGGCAGCAATGATAAAAAAGCATGGCTTGGGTGGTGAGGATCTACAGCAAAGTTTCCTGTAGATGTGCTCAATGGTTGGGAGGGTTTTATCCATGATGTACCGGGTTGAATCCACAACCTTTTGAAGGACGTTCTGCTTAAAGGCTTTGTGTAACCATACCAGGACATAATGTAACCAGTCAGCACACGTTCCACCACACAACTTTGAATTTGCCAAGATTTTTGATGACATGCCAAATCTCCCTGAACACCGGAGGAAGTAGAGGTGCTATTGTACTTTCTTTGTAATTATATTTATAGGGTAGATCCAGGGCAGGTCCTCTGAGATAGCGACACCCATAAATTTAAAGTTAATGACCTTCTTTGGCACAACCTTGTGGGCCGAGGGGCTTGTATTGTGCTGTAGACTTTCTATGTTTCTGTGCTTCTATGTTTCTCCACCTCTGATGATTGCCCACTCATAGACCTCTGGTTTCCCTCTCCTGAAGTCCACAATCCATTCCTTGGTCCTATTGACATTGAATGAGAGGTTGTTGTTATTGCACCACTCAGCCTGATTCACCACCACCTTTGATACAGCCCTCAACAGTGGTGTCATCAACAAACTTGTTAATGGTGTTGGAGCTAGACTCAGCCATACAGTCATAGGTATAAAGCGAGTAGAACATGGTGCTAGGCACACATTCCTGTGGTGCTCCTGTGATTCAGATTGCGGAGGAGATGTTTTTCCAATCCAAACTGACTGGGGTCTACAAGTAAGGAAATCCAGGATCCAATTGCACAAGGGGGTGTTGAGGCCTTGTTTTGGAGTTCACTGATTAGATTTGAGGGGGACAAAGGTATTAAATGTTGCGGTTTAATCAATAAACAGCATCCTGATGAGAGCCTCTTTGCTGTCCAGATGTTCCAGGGCAGTGTGGAGAGCCAACGAGATAGCATCTGCTGTAGACCTGTTGCTGCAGAAGGCAAACTGGAATGGATCCAAGTTGCCACTCAGACAGGAGCTAATGTGTTTCAACACCAGCCTCTCAAAAAGTTTCAGCAATGTGGATGTAAGTGCCACTGGGTGATTGAGACAGCTTACTAAGCACTGGTATGATAGAAGCCTGCTTGAAGCAGATGGGTACCACACACACTGCTGGAGCAAGAGGCGAAGATATCCGTGAATACACCAGCCAGCTGGGCAGCACAGATCTTCAGCCATCAGCCAGGTAGTCTATCCAGAACAGATGCTTTCCTTGGATTCACTCTCTTGAAGGCCTGCGCCTCATCTTCAGATACTGAGGCCAAAGGATCATCGGGGAACAAGGGTGTACGCAATGGTTCCTCCTTGTTCTAGTGCTCAAAGCGAGCATAGAAGGCATTGAGCTCATCTGGAAGCAAAGCTCTGCTGTCCCCTAAGTTGCAAGGTTTAACTTTGTAGGTTATGGCATTCAAACCCAGCCACAGCTGTCAAGCATCCCTCATTGACTCCTGTCTAGTCCAGAATCTCCACTTCCGCCATGAGATGGCTTTCCAGAGATCAGATCTGCACCTCAATAGCATTCTTGATCTCCAGACTTGAATACCTCTGATTTGGCTCTCAGCAACTTCTTGATTTCGTTGTTCATGCAGGGCTTCTGTTTGGGGAAAAACCCGAATGATTTCATTCAGATGGAACAAGCATGAAGTTACATGATGTTGGGTTTTGACTGAAAAAGCCAATGGTTCTTTCCCCCCCACAGATGTTGCTCAACCAGCTGACTTCCTTCAGCAGTACTTTTTCCTGATTCTAATAGCTGCATTCTCTTAGTGTCTCCAGTTGGAAGTTGAAGCTCAACTTTGCATACTGCACGGCTGTGTTCTTCAAAATGGCCACTCAATCAGTACATGGTCTGTCCAAAGTAGTAGAGGCTACATAGTGAGTGAGCAGGGAGTTGGAAAAAGTGCAAACGAGCCACTGTTTCTCACTGAAGGAGTATTTGAGTGGGTGGGAAGGGAAGTTATAAATGGTGATGCATCTCTGACAGCTGCATGGGAATGGGGATGATGTTAGTGGAGATGGAAGAGTAAAGCAGGAAACTGCAGAAGGAAGAATTCTTTCGGAACAAAGAGCATTGAGAGGAAAATTCATCAGATGGTGGCATCATATTGAATGTTATGGAAATAAAGGAGGATCATCTACTGTGTGTGAAAAGTGAAGATGATGAGAAGGAGGTCCCTGTGCTTGGTGTGGGGGGGGGGAGAGAGAGGAAGAGGAAGAGGAGGAAGAGGAAGAGGAGGAAGAGGAGGAGGAAGAGGAGGAGGAGGAGGAAGAGGAGGAGGAAGAGGAGGAGGAAGAGGAGGAGGAGGAGGAAGAGAGAGAGAGAGAGAGAGAGAGAACCTAGGCGATACATACACTTGTCAACTTTGATGGATGGGATACCACTGGTAAGGAAAATGGGAGTCATCTTGGAGCTACTAATGTGGTAAGTATCAGAGCATGAATGATAGAGCAGTAGAAACTGTGAGAATGGAATGGAGGCATGATAGGAAGCATGCTTTGAGAAGGTATAATTATAAAAGCCAAATGAGTCTGTAGACCTACTGTATGTCAAGAGGGATTTCAGGAATTCCTTGAAAGACAAGAGGCAGCATGTTAAAATCTTAGCAAGGGAATTCCAGAGGTGAAGGGCCAGACAGCTGACAGAATGGCTACCAGCAGTGTTGAGGCTAAAATCTAGTATGCAGAAAAGTCCAGAATTGGCTGAAAACAGAAATCCAGAAGAACACAACACACAAATGCTGGAGGATCCCAGCAGATCAGGCAATATCTATGGGAATAAGTAAGCAGGAGACATTTTGACTCGAGAAATGTGCTTGGTGTGAGTGGTGGGAGAGAGAGGGAGAGCAGAACAGCGGGGAATAGAACTGCTCTTCATCCTGAAGAAGGGTCTCAGGCTGAAACATCGACCACTTATTCATTTCCACGGACGCTGCCTGACCTGCTGAGTTCCACCAGCATTTGGTGTGTGTTGCTTTGGATTTCCAACATCTACAGATTGTTTAGGAATCCAGGTTTTTGAAGTTTTTAAAAGGCTGCAGAAACTGAGGGGTGGTTTCTTGGGGTCAGGAAGAACTTGAAAACCAGGCTGGAGAATTTAACCCAGATCCCATTGTTGCAGTAAGTCTAGTGCAAGGTAACAGTCACAGGTTGCCAGGTGAATGACACTTCTAATGAGGTAAGGCACAAGCTGTGGGAGTACAACTTCTTATAGGGTAGTTGATGGAAGGCTAGGCAGGAAAACTTGAATAAGCAAGTTTAGTGGTACAAAAGCAATATGTGAATGTTTCAGCAGTAGATGAGTCAGGGTTGGAGCAGAGCCAAGATACTGCAAAATAAATTGGGGCTTTGTTATGAATGTTAATATGAAATCTTATCTTGTGCTTTCGAATTGGTCCCAAAAGTTGGCCATTTGAATAAACAGTATAAGTCATGTGGGCTTTGTGATGATAATAGTGAAAAATCACTGCTCACTGGAGTAGAAGTTCCAAATCCAATTGTTAGGATGCATTGCAGCAGTTATTTCAATGAGAAAGAAATATTACCAATGAAACAAATCTTTGAGACTCTAAGGGGCCATTGTATATTCTTTATTTGAGCAAATCGATGTAAACAAACCAGTCACAGCTTCCTTCGCAAACTGGATTCATTTTGGTAAAAGTGGCTTTGACTTTGATTTATGTGCACCATAAGAAAGTCTTAAACCACAACACTTAAGGAATACATTGGGAATAACCTGGGCACAACTAGCCATTAAGCAGCTCAATCTTACTACAGTATTTATCTAGATGCCTGGGGATATTTCCAACACTAATCCTGGGCACAACGTGGTTTATCACTTTAATATCTACTCTCAGTCATCAATGATTAATGGCCACTATAAATGACAGAGATATTCATATATAATAATGGATTTTCCACACAATTTCAACACTGCTTTGCTTGGAGCTTTTATTTGGTTACAGGGGAAAAAAATCTTGATTCCTTCAGAGAAGAAATACTCTAAACGAGGGTGGAAAGCTGCGACAATTACAATGACAAAACAGAGGGAACAAGGTCCTGCTATGTTTTCCCATTTATCTGCAGTGTTGTATCCAAAAGTTAATTTACTAGAAGTGAAACATTAAATACACAAATGGGTCCGTTGCAGGAGTTTGCTCGCAATGATGAGATGAATCTTCTGTTAATTATAACATCTGTCGGTTTAATTACCTCAGGAGTAATCATCAGAATCTCTGCTCTTCCCTGCTGGCAAGGCTACAGGCTCCAGCAGCAGAGAAGCATGTTACAGTACATCTCCGCAACTCGCGTGGCTGGTGCTGCGTGTGTTTTCTCATGGCTGCTGTTCAAAACAATATTGAAGGGGATCAGATGGGAACCTAGAAGCAGCCTGCTTTCAGCAGCAGGGCTTTCTTAGCATGTTGTCGGGAAGTGGTTTGCACAGACTGCACATGATGTTCAACTGAATGTTGTGGTCAAATAAGGAGTCGCTATTATCAATGATGACTTAGTTATTGTACAGAGTTAAGGTCCCTTTCACTCTTGCTGTGTTTTTGTTTGAAGATACCATACCAGTTTCTTCCCCTCCCCCCCCCACCACCGTATGGAGGTTATATTATTCCATAAGACCGTAAGACAAAGGAGTAGAAGTCGGCCATTCAGCCCATCGAGTCTGCTCCGCCGTTTCATCATGAGCTGATCCAATCTCCCCTTTAGTCCCATTCCCCCGCCTTCTCACCATAACCTTTGATGCCCTGACTACTCAGATACCTATGAATCTCTGCCTTAAATACACCCAATGTCTTAGCCCAGGCACGGGCAAACTACGGCCTGCGGGCCATATGCAGCCCGTTATGCTTTTTAATCCGGCCCGCAGAACTTGATGAAATTATATTAATAAACCTTGTTAACGTTTTCTCCCCACAATTCTGGCGTTTTCCCAATAGATGACGCACTCTATATACATTGACCTTTGTTGAGGTGCAGCGTATTACTCCACATGTGCGCTTTACTTCTGTGACCTTGTGGCGACCCATTTCCTGGCACATCTGAACCGGCTCACAATTAGCCAGCGTTCCGGCTAAGAGAGATCGCCTGCGGGGATTTGCGAGCACAGAGCTCCGCATACAGGCGCACTCTCCCTGCTTTGTCATTGTGCGGGTCGTTGTTGAGTTTTGGCACAGGGGACTATTGAATAAGAAGGAGCAGGACAAGTAGACCTACATCTCCTACCGTTTTTGAAATAAAGACAGTCAGGAGGAGAGTGATGATGATAATATCTTGAAGGATAACAGAATTTTCAGTGCTTTAAAATAATAACTGTTACTATTAAAAAAAGCTGTATTTTATTCATTTAATTTTCAGTGTTTTAAAAGTCATTTCAATAAATCGCTAAATACCATGGGACTTCAAAGACAGATATTTTGTTGTAATGCATTTGTTCATTTTCAATTGAAATTAAAGCACATGTTTTCTACATATCCCATGATATTTTATTTTCTCTTATGAGGTGTATTACCAAAACACTCCGTCCATCTGCTCCTGGTCTGGCCCCCCTGTCAAATTTTAGAACCCTTTGTGGCCCTCAAGTCAAAAAGTTTGCCCACCCCTGCCTTAGCTTCCACTGCCGCCTGTGGCAACAAATTCCACAGATTCACTACCCTCTGGCTAAAAAAATTTGTTTGCGTCTCTGTTCTGAATGGGCGTCCTGCACCCTCAAGTCATGTCTTCTCATACTAGACTCCCCCACCATGGAAAACAACTTTGCCACGTTCCTTCCAGTCAGTTTGAATGCACTGAAATTTCAATAGTTACAACCACAAATTTAAGACTGAGGCATGTGATTGAACAACAGGATCTGGGAAAAAAATCCTCAATTCCGTGAGTATCTGTCTGAGGGCTGTCCATTATACATTCAGAAAATATTTGAACAGCACATTTGCAATGTTCTAATAACATAGTACTAAATATAGGGTGGCACTCTAGGGTAGTCGTCAGCACAATGATTTGCAGTACAGGCAACCCAGGTTCACTTCCTGTCGCTGCCTGTAAGACCTCTCCATGGCTGCATGGGTTTCGTTCAGTTTCCTCCCGCAGTCCAAAGATGTACCGGTTGGTAAGATAATTGGTCATTGTAAATTGTCCCATGATTAGGTTCAGATTAAATTGGGGGATAGCTGAGTGGCGCGGCTTGAAGGACTGAAAAGGCCTATTCTGCACGGTATCTCAATAAATAAAAAATTGACAAAATAAATAAATTCTTCAAAAGTAGTGTCCCAGATAGATAAAGTCATAAAGAGAGCTTTCGGCACATTGACTTCTTAAATCAGAGCACTGGGTACAGAAGTAGGGATGTTATGTTGAAGTTGTGTAAGATGTTGGTGAGGCCAGATTTTGAGTATTGTGTGCAGGCCTGATCACCTAACTACAGGAAAAAATATCAACAAATTTGAAAGAATGCAGAGAACATAACAAGGATTTTACCAGGACTTGAGGAACTGAGTTATAGGGTAAGTTTGAATAGGTTAGGACTTTATTCTCTGGAACATAGGAGAATGAAGGGAGATACAGTTTACAAAATTATGAGGGACATAGATAGGATAAATACATGCATAGCCTTCATAAAATGAGTCGGCTTTGCTCTTACACCAGACAAATATTAATTATAGTTTAATTAAGAAAGTAATAGAAATACTCAGGAGGATAGTCAGCGACAATGAAGAAACAGAGTGGATGTTTTGGTTCAATTACACTTTGTGTTGCCTTTATGGCATTTGTTTAGTTTATTATATTTTCGCTTTAGTAATTCATTTGTTATTGTTTGCTAGTTAAAGTTAAGATTGTTTAAAGTAAATTCATTGTCTGTGATATATCGCGGCATGCGATGACGTCACACCCGGTTTTGCCGCGTCTTGTGGGAAAATACCGGTTTGGAGAAATGGGAAGGAGGGGGCTCACATGTGCAGGATCAGCGCAAGAAATGTTTTCTTTCTACGCACTAGAAACATCAGTGAAGCAACGCCGTAAGTTCATGAGATAATCGATATGTTGAATTAAAAGTGTTAATGCTGATTCTGTTAAAAGTATTGACAGTTGATAAGGTTTATGTTCTTGTTATTTAAAGAGTTGTGGATAGTTTGTGTTGAAGTGTATTTAAAGCAGTCAATGGCGTAGGCAGATTCTGACTGTATGTTGCACTGTAATGTAATATAGTTGTTGTAGTTTTACTTTTGCAAGTATTTACGATGTAAATGTGATATCAAGAAGGAAACAAATACTGTATATATTTTGTATTGTTTTATCAACAGTTTTCACCATACGTTAATGTGGAAGAGTGAACAGTAAACGGTTAATCTCACTGCGATCCTGTCTTCATTGACTACGGTTTACCTCAGTGTTTAGTTCAGAGTTCTTTTACACCTGTGCGAGAACACTACACCCTTCATCAGAACAAAGTGAAGTTTAAGGCTTTTCAACATAATCTAAGTATTTATTTAAAGGACTGATTCAGCAATGGTGATCTCAGAATCACTAAGGACTGGGAAATGGCAAGTTTCACTCCTATTTTTAAATTAGCTACATTCTTCTTTCCAGTTTGATATTCTTTCTGGATAACCCTTGTTAGAGATAAGGCCTGGGTGCATCTGCATAGAAACCATATCAAAAAAAAAATTTAATACATTCCATAAAAAAATCTTTTGGTAATGTGACATGATATTTTCCTGAACATATGACAAAGAAGATGGAGTAATAGATATAGAGAAGTAAAGTTTCAGTGAAGTCCTTAATACAATAGTCTAGAAAGATTGCCAACACAAATAATGAAAACTAATTTCAGTAGAAGTATTTCATAAAGGAAATAGAATTAGTTGATCAATGGAAACTAAAAAGTATAAGTTCAGGTGTAGCTATTAATCTAGCCTTATGATCTGCCATTGTTCTCATTAATCCATTTGGAAGGTCCATTTTCACAACCATTTTATTTTCCTTTCGAAATGTCTCCATTAATCCACATGAACCCATCCTATCAGAAGCATTCTCTTTCTTCTTGCCATCTTCCCTTGCCTTCTCTACTCTATTAAACTAACCAGTTTTCTCCCTTTCCCAGTCTGCTGAAGGGTCCCAGGTCTAAAATGTTAACCATTTCTCCTTCCACGGTTGCTGCCAATCTGCTGAGTGGCTCCAGCATTTTCTATTTCTATCTCACATCAGTCTATCTCAGATACCTTTTGTTTCATGCATTTATAAATAATCTGAATTTAGGTATCACAAAAATAATGCAGGAGGCTGAAGAAAACACACTGAGCTAAGATGCATGAGGAATTGATTACGGTAGTGAATTGGCAGACAGGTGGCAGATGTAATTTGAATTATATGGATCCGAAAGCACAATAATGGGCTATTATTTAAAATGGAAAAAAAATAACGAAAGAAATCAGAGAAAAGCCCAGAACAAATGAATTGTAGCTCCAGCAACAATAATTGGTAAGCAAACAAGGGGGCAATTTCCTTGTCTACACTTTTTAAAGTTGACTCACCACAGAGGTGGCTCATTTTAGATTCTGCCTTCTGTTCCTGCCAGCAAGGATTGCAGGTTAAGCATTCACAGGACTGCAGCCTGATGATTATTAAAATGAACATTGGAAAATGATGGACTGTTGAACCTACACTTCCCTGCTTTGCTCTCTCTGTGGGTGGCTGAGTCAGGCTTGTAGCAAAATTGTAAATACTTCATTCTGGCAAATAAAGTAACCTTTTCTGTAATTTATTTATCATTCATTTGAGCATTACTGTAATGAGCAAATATCTAAATCCCTTGAGTTTTTCTACAAAGGCATGTATTATTTATAAGATTACTAAAACATGGGAAATTTTTCCAACAGGTTGCAAGAAATATTACTAGAAACTGAGTTCATTTTTCTTCCTGTGTGCAAACCCCTTACACCTCCCTCTCTTTCCGATGTTCTTCAGCTCTACAGTTCTTCAGCTTTGGACCTTTGTGCATTTCCCTTCCATTGCCCTGCTATTTGCAGCCAATATTTCATTATTTAGTCTCTAACCTTTGCCATTTCTTCTCCAAACCTATTCACCTTGCACTTTTGGAAATAATTTCCTTGAGGCATACAGTACAGAAACAAATCCTTTAGAGTACACCATCTGCATTCAATTCAATTCAAGTTTAATTGTTATTCAATCATACATGAATACCCACGAATATAGACAAATGAAACAGATATACTCTGGGGTTAAGGTGCAAAACACAGTACCAACAGTCACACGCAACACAAAATAAGCATATTACGTACAAGTTACCAAGCAAATAAAGACATTGGTAAGATACAGCAATGCAAAATAAAATAGTCCAGACCAAAGCCATGAATGCAACAGAAATCTGCAATTTACCGTAATACAGCTTGTCTTCTGCCGAGTGAACACTGGGGGGCAGCATCAACTCCAGCCTGGACATCAAGCCGCTCTGCCCACAGTGGAGCATGCCCGCTTCAATTCCTCTCTTCTGTCGGCTGTAATCATCGTAAAATCGGCATTGTGCATCAAACATCCATTTATACTAATCCCTTTTCAAGAATTCTTCCCACATTCCCCAGCTCTCTCCAGATCCACAAAGAAGGGGCTCTTTCCAATGACCAATTAAAACCTACACATTTTTGGCATTTGGGAGGAAACCAGAGTACCCAGAGGAAATCCGCATGGTTACAGGAAGAATGTACAAACTCCACACACACAGCACTGGAAATCAAAAATGAACCAAGGCTCCTGGAACCGTGTAGCAGCAGCTCTAGTACCTGCGTCATTGCGCACTTCTACACCACTCTCCACTTTATCAAGTTTCCTGAGAACTCTTTGTGTCTGTAACTCTCCCTGTGCTCTCTATTCTTTGGCCTTTATTTAGCTACCTGTCCTGGTGAGGAAGATAGCAAAAAAGAACAGAAAGCTGACCCATAATTTTCATGAACCTCCTGGAAGTAACTCAAGGAAACTTGGATGGAGTTTCGAGTCATCCAGCACTATAGCACAGATAAAAGCCTTTGGGTCCATTAGCCCATGGCAACCTGTTATCCTGCCTTGTCCCATCAATTTCTACCTAGACCCTAGCCCTCCATACCTCTTCCATCCATGTATTTATCCAAACTTCTCTTAAATGTTGAAATTGAAACCTTATTTACTACTTCCACTGTCAGTTCATTCCCCACTCTCACCACCCTCTAAGTTGAGATGTTCCCTGTTAGGTTCCCTTTAAACATTTCACATTTTACCCTCAGCATATGACCCCTTGTCTAGTTTCACCCAACCTCAGGATATCTACACCCCCTATACCTTATCTATTTATATAACCTCATAATTTTGTATATCTCTATTTGATCTCCTCTCATTCTCCTTTGCTCCATGGAATAAAGTCCTAATCCTCTAATTCAGGTCATCATTTTCATGTAAACTTTCTCGACAATATTTCATGCTTTTTGATATCTTTCTTGTAGGTAGTAACCAGAACTAAATTCAAAGTCTTATAAAACTTCAACATAACATCCCAACTCGTGTACTCAATACTCTGATTTATGAAAGCCAATGTGCCAAAAACTCTTTTTAAGAGTTTTTGATGCCACTTTGGAGGAATTATAGATCTTTATTCCCAGATAATTTTGTTCAACCCCAACCCACCATAGTGTCCTACCGCTCATTGTCTAAAGTCTACCTGGTCTGACCTCTCAAAGTGCAACACCTCACACTTGACTGCATTAAATTATATCTACCATTTTCTGCCCTTTTTTTTCTATGGCAAAGTCCTGTATGTCTGTTGTCTGTCCTTTTTGTTGAAAAGAGTTCCCAGATCATACAGGGAAACTTACAAAATGAGTAGAATCAGTTAGATTAAACTTCCAGACAACTGAAATTGTCAAATTGTTAAAAGCACTGAGTGTTTCTGAGGCACTTAAAACATTCAGAGATGTTTAAAGCCTTATTGAATCAAAAACAAGCAAGTTAAGAATACTTTCAAAACTTTTAGAATACTTACAAATATTTCCAAACAAATTTTAAATAATGGAAATAAATCAGGGCAATAATTATATGAGAAAAAGTTAAGGAAACAAGTATTTTTAAATCATGCAGGAATGAAAGGAGTTGCTGTTCAAATGAATCTGGGTATTATTGTCCCTAAATTATGTGCACGTATAGCAGCCCATTGAGAACACAAGCTATGATTGCAAAAGGTCTTGAGAGGAAACGTGAAGATGTCTTGGTCCCAATAATTAGTCTCCTGATGAGACAGAATCTGGAATATTGTCTTCTCCTTACCTAAGGAAGAATATATCTCGAAGTTGAAAGTTCAAAGTAAAACTTATTATCAAAGTACAAGCATGTTACCTGAAATTCATTTCTTTGCTGGCATTCACAGTAGAGCAAAGAAATACAATAGAATCGATGAAAAAAGCACACAGAGACTGAGAAACAACTAGTATACAAAAGAAGAGAAGCTGAGCAAACACAAAATAGATAAATAAATAATATTGAGAACATGAGTGGTAGAGTCTTTAAAAATGAGTCCATTGATTGTGGAATCAATTCAGTGCTGAGGTGAGTGAAGTTATCCTGTGAAGGACAATGTCCATCAACTGTTCATCACATTGTTTCCAAAACAGGAAGATTGTCCCAGGAGGAGACATTAAGCCTAATGGGCCTATGCTGTCTGCAGTTTAGTCATAGAGTTTTACAGTACAAAAAGAAATCCTGCAGCCCACCATGTCCCCACCACTCATCATGTCCTACTTATACTGATCTCATTTACCAACATACTTTCCTAAACTATGGTAACTCTGGTGTGAGTCCAGATACTACTTAAATATTGAGAGAATACCTACCTTCACCAGCTTCTTGGGCATTATGTTCCAGATGACTACCAACCTTCAGGTAAAGAAGTCCTTCCTCAGATTCTATCTAAACCTTTGACTCCACATCATAAACATTTACACCCTGGTCTTATATACTAGTGATGTGGGGAAAAGTTTTCTTTCCATTCATAATTATATATACCTTCTGGCTGGCGCCCTCCCCCCTCCCATGCACCCACCTCTCAGCAACCCCTGCTCCAAGGAAGACTGTCCATTCTCTCCCCATAATTGCAGCTTTCTGGTGAATCTCCAGCACAATCGACATCAAGGCAGCATTTGACCGAGTATGGCATCAAGGTGCCCTAGCTAAAATGGAGTCAATGGGGATTAAGGGAAAGCCTCTCTGCTGGTCGGAATTATACCTGACACAAAAGAAGATGGTTGTAGAGTTTGGAGGTCAATCAGCTCATCTTCAGGACATCACTGCAGGAGTTCCTCAGCGAAGTGAACTAGGACAAACCATACTCTGCTGCTTCAACAATGACCTTCTTTCATCATAAGGTCAGAAGTGGGGATGTTCGCAAATGACTACACAATGTTCTGCACCATTTGTGACTCCTCAGGTAATGAAGCAGGTCATAACCAAAAGCAGCAGGACCTGGACAATATCCAGTCATGGGCTAACAAGTGGCAATTAACATTCGAGCCACGCAAGTGCCAGGCAATGGCCATCTCCAACAAGAAGAGTTCTAACCATCGTCCCTTGACATTCAGTGGCATTGCCATCACTGAATCCCCTACTATCAACATCCTGGGGGCTACCATTGACAGGAAACTGAACTGGCCTCACCGTATAAGCACCGTGGCTACCAGAGCAGGTCAAAGGCTAGGAATCCTGCAGCACAGGATTCACCTCCTGACTCCCCAAAACCTGTCCACCAACTACAAGGCTCAGAGCAGGAGTGTAATAGAATACTCGCCACTCGCCTGGATGAGTGCATCTCCATCAGCACTCAAGAAGCTTAACACCATCCAGTGTCAAGGCAGCCCACTTGATTGATACCCCTTCCACAAGCATCCAAACCCTCCATCATCGATGAACAGTTGCAGCGGTGTGTACCATCTATGAGATGCACTCCAACAACACACCTTCCAGGTGTTCCTAAGGCAGCACCTTCCAGACCCATGATCACTACCATCTAGAAGGTCAAGAATAGCTGCTACCTGGGAAATTGCCCCCCAAGTCACTTACCATCCTGACTTGGAAATACATTGCCGCTCCTTCTTTGCTGCTGGGGCAAAATCATGGAATTCCCTCTCTAACAGCACTGTTTGTGTACCTACTCCTCAGCAACTGCAGCAGTTCAAGAAGGCAACTCATCACCACCTTCTCAAGGGCAACTAAGGATGGGCAATAAATATTGGCTTAGCTGGTGATGCTCAGATCCTGTAAATGAATAAAAAAAATAACCATATCCCACTGTTAGTGCAGCAAGCATAAATGTATACAATAGTTCAATGTGTTCCAATCATTTTAGAAGGAAAGGTTGAACTTCTCATTGAAGTAATCAAAATACTTTCAAAGCAAGTCAAGTCAAGTCAAGTCAACTTTTATTGTCATTTTGACCATAACAGCTGGTACAGTGCATAGTAAAAATGAGACAACGTTTTTCAGGACCATGATTTACATGACACAGTACAAAAAACTAGACTGAACTACGTAATTTAAAAAAAAACACAGAGAAAGCTATACTAGACTACAGACTGCATAAAGTGCACAAAAACAGTGCAGGAATTACAATAAATAATAAATAGGACAGTAGTGCAAGGTGTCAGTCCAGTCTCTGGGTATTGAGGAGTCTGATAGCTTGGGGGAAGAAACGGTTACATAGTCTGGTCATGAGAGCCCGAATGCTTCGGAGCCTTTTCCCAGATGGCAGGAGGGAGAAGAGATTGTATGAGGGGTGCATGGGGTCCTTCATAATGCTGTTTCCTTTATGAAGCAGATATGAAGTTGGAGTTTTCCCTAGGATGCAGCATCAAGGATGAAAAATCACAATTTCAAAGTGAGATGTTAGACACTCAGGATTGAGATGAGAAAAAAATGTCTTGAATAATTGGAATTCCCTCCTCAAGAGCAGTAGAGGAATGGAAAATGGCACTGAAGTAAAAACCCAGCCATGACCTTATTGACATTGCACATTGATTTTGCACATTGGTTGCTTGTTGGTCTTTGTTTGTGTCTATTTTTTATTGATTCTATTGCATTTCTTCATTCCACTATGAATGCCTACAAGAAAATGAATCTCAGGGTAGTATATGGTGACATATATTTACTTTAATAATTAATTTACTACAAACTCTGTACAATGACAGAGAAGATACAAGGGTCTGAAAGATCAATTCCTGCTTTTATTTCTTAGGTTCTTTAAGAACAGATAATAAACAAATTAGAAAACTTTTTTGAACATATTGCCTGTCTGATGTGCTTTATAAATGTCCACGTTCTTGCATGAAGCTCCTTTCCAAGAATGGACTGTCCATACACGTTCTGACAGGGGACAGGGTCTTACATTGCAAGACTTAAACTGTAGAAAATTGAACCTAAACCTCATCTCCAGTTCAGGACTGTATATAAAAATCCCAACATTACTACAATGTTGGAAAAGCAATGATATCACCCATTGCCAACTTTACTTTCATTACACTTACAAATGTCCCATTCTGAATGTTATTTCCAATGCTCCTCTCACTACCTTTGAAGCACTTCTGAACATTTTACTTTGCTGAAGGTATAAAGGCATATTGCTCTCAAAGCTACTTTAAAAGCTTTCTTCCTGTTTGAAATTTCTCTTGCTCCCATTCCAAATGAAGAGAAAGCCTCTTAACCTATTTTTTCAGCCAAGTGTTCATTTGACTGTACATTAAATGTTAAGAACTAACCGAAGCCAAAGTATGAAATAGATCCAAGCACTTGCAACTTAGAACTGTAGCACAGCTCATAGGTACAATGCCTGTTGAGTGAATTCTATGATCTCTCTGCATCCGTTGTTTTCTTGTTTCCTTAGAGAAATTCCCCTCGGTTTGCTCGAAATGATCGGAAGAACAAACTGGGAGAAACCTGAAGACCACCAAGCATTGCTTAATTGTAATCTTAATTTTAATGCAGAGGGGCCTCGGCGGTCATACTAAGCTAATAAAGTGTGCTGAAGCAGGGAAGCAATGGTGCAGAAGATTTGCATTCCCTTTTCAGGCTATTGAGTCAGTCGATCGCTGCTTTCTGCAACGGACGAGCTCCTCCGCAGAGCCTCAAGTTCCTGTAAAACCCAAATTCTATTTAACAACAAGATATTCTACTGAATTATTAAACACCTCAGTGACTCTGGGCAATAAACAATAGCATTACAATGACTAATGGAAGCCTATTGACTGCAAGGATAGTGTAAACTCATTCCTGTAAATTCCAGAAAATGGGCTGTTTCAGCAGAGTCTTCCAGCCATACACATCAGACTCTCAAAACAATTTACAGGCTGCTTTCACTTTGGTCAGAACTGAGCACATTTTATTCATTAACGGGGTTTCTTCTCCATTTTAATGTGATTTGATTACAAATTACATATTGAAATACTGTTTGCCATCTGTGGGCTTTCTGGGTGATATATGTTTCCTGCAGCTGATGTATAAACTGAGGAGGGCTGGAAATAAAATATCTTGCAGAAAAAAACTTGGTTCTATTTGCACTTCAGTAGCTCCCAGATTAAAGCAACAGTAATATAGACTGAATAAGATGGTATATGAAGCAAGCAGTAAATAATTTCAGGGTAGAAAAGTGAACACTAGGTAAAAAAAAAAAATGGGCTGGAAAGTGAGGGATTGTTGTTTCAGAGATGGATAAAGGAGTTTGAAGCCAGGGAGGGAGAAGGATCAGGTTGGCAGAATTACAGAAGAAGAGAAAGAAGACATTGTGGGAAGGATGGATTTCTGATTTAATTTTATATTGAGCTTTAAGTGCCAATGTAGAAATGCTTGCATCATACACTTGGGTGCTCTCCTTAGTTACTGATGAGGTCACCGTAGCCTTTGGCCAGGGGCAGATGTCATCAGGTGGTGCCCAACCTTCAGAGAGTATTTCAACCCTTAACCACTGCACTCTCCAGCTGTCGGGTCAGCAGTGGTGGCCAAGTCACTGCCCATCTGCTCCTGATTTTCAACGCAACTCCTCTCGCCTGCAACACACCCAGCAAGAGGCTCTTACTGCTTCCCCACTCATCCTGCGGCCTACCTGGTTCTTGCTCTTTTCATCAAGGCCCAGGACAGACAGCAACCTCCATGACGACCTTGCCGGAAACCCTGCACAGCCAATCTCCATGGGGAACAGCCAGGTCTGCCATCCTTTGTCCCTACACTTCTGGACTAAGGACTGGTACTTCAGGGCCTTCCTTTCATGATTAGGATCAATCGAGGATTCAAGAGAAGGAAAAACAAAGTGCTGTGGATTCTGGGAATCTGAAATGATGGAAATACATAGCAAGGCAGGCAGCATCTGTGCAGAGAGAAATGGAGAAACTTGTCTGATGAAATCAGCTTGAAACATTGGACAGGGCCACTGCCTAAGCACTGGTCCTTCTGCAGACCCTATCTGCATTTCTTTCTGAATGTGCTGAAACCCAGTGCTGTCCTTCACTCAGTATTTCTGCCATGCTGTTTGTTGCCCCTATGGTGTTCGAAATCATCAGGCCAGTCCAGGCTTTTACAGATCTCCCAGCAGCATTCAGTACATCAGATCCACAGTGACAAATTTGATAGTAGTGAGCCTGAAATATGTCCTAGACCAGACACCCAGTGATCCCACGGACTGCAGAGAATTTGCCCCTATACTTTTTCTACAAAGGGGAAGATTACCATGGTGAAGCCATGGTTGCTATGGGGATAAATGCTGACCAACGGTCTTATGTCAGCAATACGACAAAGGAATGTGACATATCGCAAACTGCAGAGCGGAGAACATGTTGAAAAGATCAGTCTGTGCTAATGGAAAGAGAGGATACTGAGCCTACAGCAAAGATGGATGGTTCAAAACAGCACTTGCCAGTTTTCATAACAGAAAGCGAGTTACATGAAGTTGTGGAATTTGATTCTGAGCAGAGAAGTCTACGTGTGATGAAACATAGATACAGCACTGTCATGAAATAGGAGACCCAATAAATTCTGGTCTAATTGTCTGTGACCTTGTACACTGTTAGAAGAAGGCTCAATGTAAGCTACAGGAACAGTCCACAACCTTCCATCTGCTGGACTCAGCATCAAACGTTATAACTTTTGGCAGCTTGCTTTCGTTGCTTGGATCAGAACTGGCAAGTTCTGTGGCACTTGGTGTTCCTACCAGATGGGCAAAGTTAGACTTGAATTAAAGGTCCCCCAGATGTAACATCAATGGTTAATTGAGTCATTAGCCATACGTACAGCGGTTCCTAAGGTTGTCATAGCCGGGGGTGATAGTGGGGATAAGCTCCCACTACCGATAAAGTGCTCCAAATGGCGTGTGTCTAACAGCCTCTGACAACCAAGTCCAACTCCTGGCCTTCACGTGTGGCTTAGGTACTAGGTCCAGCAGAACTCTTTCTACTGACAAGAGAAGGAGGAAAGGCAGACCACTGGTGCCTCAAAACCAGTTGCTTTGGGCAGGTGAGGCTCATCAGCCTTGGACGGCAGCCCGCCTAGGAGAAGGAAAACTCTGATTTTAAACCTACGCTGCCTTGCAGCCACAACCACTGAGGAAGAAATGCGGAGTCAAGGTCCCCAAGGCAGTCTGATGTTGTTTACAAATTCTCTCTGGCAACCTCTGCGACAATACTGATGCCAAGCTGTATTGGCGCTTGCCCTTCCCTTAGACTACATCAGTGACACGGAGAGGGGGATCCCACTGCGTGGGCAACAGCTGGTTCTTCAAATCTTCCCACCCAGGCTTGCACCCTGGAGAAGACACAGTCCACCAGAGGCCCAAACCCATGATCCCCTCGGATCGACGGCTCCTACTACTAACTACAGCAGGTCAAACCTAAATCAGAATGACTTAAAGAAGCAGAACTTGATGTTTCCTCAGTGAATGCAGCATCTCTGTTGTCTACCTTAGTCCAAGCTGCAGTGATATCTTCAAAAGTGATCAGTCCGTGCCATGCAATGGTCACATCTATAACACTGACTCAGATTTTCTCTGACCATTAATGCAATGTGACCTGCTGAGCACGTCAAACAGTCTCTCACTCTGCAACTTCTTAACTTGTTTGTATGTATTTACACTCTGCAATTACAGCTACTACCTGCAGCACCAACCACTTATTGTCACAGCCACGGATCGTTTTGTAAAAAAGAAGTTTTTTGTCAGTTAGTATGTGGACTGTTTTTTCACTCTATTTCTCCTTGTGGCTATGCATTGTCCTTGGATTATTTCGCTTTGATGCCTAGTTGTTTGTCTTTGCACTGGCTCTGCTTTTTTGCAATGTTTTGCACCTCATTTGGGATCATGGGGATTGTTAAACTTCTTGCTTTCATCACTTGTACTCAATTTGGGTTAATTCAGGAACAGCTTCTCCTCTCTGCCACCCAAATCCTAAATGGACATTGAACCGATGAACACTTCCTCACTTTTTTAATGTATGTTATTTTTGTTTTTGCACTATTTTAAATCTACTCAATACACACACACACATACATATATGTACACACACATATACTGTAATTTATTTATTTAGTTTTACTTTTTTTTTCTCTCTCCTATATTATGTATTGCATTGAGCTGCTGCTGCTAAATTAACAAATTTCATGACACATGCCAGAGATAATAAACCTGATTCTGATTCTGAGTCTAATTAGCATGGTAATGTCAATATTTGGAATTCCTACATGCTCCACAGTGCATGCCAACCCCTCTTTGTTGGGTCGTTGTGGTTCCTTGTCAAGTGAAATTCAGACTGAGATCTTCTGTGTATCGTCAGTGATTTCTGCTCGCATAGACTCTATATCGTTTGCCTGAGCTCCTGGGAGTTTTTCTATTGAATGTATATAATAAATATTAATTTTTGTTTGAATTGCTGAAGTCACTGTGATTTCTGCACGAGTTCACTTGCGATCCTCACCCTGACCAATCTTAGCTTCATGTTATCCCTTTGTCAAACTCATTCCTCCCCCACCCGCTAAAAGATTTTTTCACAAATTAAAACAAATGTTTTTATGTGTTATTTTTCTAGTTCTGAAGAAGGGGTTTCAGCCGAAAATATTAACTGTTTCTCTTTTTGCATATACTGTTTGACCCATTGTTTCCAGCATTTTCAGTTTTTATTTCAGATTTGTAAAATCCGCAGTTTTTTTTTGATCAATGTATTCTTTGAAAGTGAAATTGGCACGTGTCCTTTTCTGTACAAATCAGTTCAATTAGCACCTACTGGGAAATTGGGCTTGGGGATTTTTATGAGCTATACCTCACTGTGTCGTTGACATTTGCTTGAAGTCAGTCATGCAGTTAATGACATAATCACACAGTGGCCATTTCCAGGATTACTGATCTAAATTAGTGCATTCAGGTGACTGTAAATGAGAGGCAAAACCTGCACCAGATGGGCAAATTTAGAGTTGAATTAAAATGTCCCTGATATGTCATCAATCTTTAATTTATTATCTTTTGCGCACAGCAGGTCAAACCTAAATCAGACTTACTTTTAATAGCTCAGTACATATGCAGAAGTAGCGCTTTACATTCCCTCAACGCCTGCAGCATCTCTTTGTTGTACAGCTCAGTGCAAGATGTGATGTCTCACAAACTGATCAGTCATACATCACAATGAGATATGGCTGGCCCTCGTTACATTGGACTCAAAGCATAGGAGGAAGATCAGGCACGCTGAAGACTGGAGCTTCCACTGTCCCTGTGCTTTCATTCCCATCCATAGTGGCTTTTTCTGCAGCTGGTCTATGACTGTACAAGTTAAGGAAGAATCTAGCTATCAATAAACATTCTGCAGACATAAACAGACTTTACATGTTTCAGAAATAGTTAAGGTGTCATTGACATAAAAGACATTCAGTCAATATTTTACAAAGCCTAATGTGCAGTTACAATCCACCACTTGAACATCTGTCAGGTTAGAGACACATAAAACTCTTCCTTCTACTTGAAACAAAGAATACATATCAATATCCTTGGGAGTATTAAAAGTACTGTTATCATGATTGTTAAAATGTATGAAATTATAAAGATCCGAGGATATTCCTCAACATTCACACTAAAATATAAATGGCCATATCCTTTGCATATTTGAGGGAGGGGCATTGACGATGTCTTGTCTACAATTCAAACAGAATGAGTAAGATTTGCAAACATGAATTGTGATCAGAAATGCAAGAGACAAATTACAAACAATCTGGCACTTGTTTCACAAAAGAAAAGTTGTATGAGGCCAGTCACTCTAGGTTTACAGCATTCCCTCCCACTCATAGGCCCATTTAGCACATATCATATAATGTACACCTTTGCCCAGAGCAATAGTATAATTTTCATAAATCGCAAGGTTGTCAGTGGCCTGTCGCATCTCAACAGAAGCCCAACATCCAACACAACATGAGGAAAGCATTAAAACAGAACAAAAGGCTCCAGCAGGAACCTTTAAAAACAGAAGGGGAGAGACAGTTCGAAATGATTTCATTCTCTCTTAGTCAGTTTACTCTTATCCACACACGCAGGATGGTTCTGTCCTCGTATCATCACGCATTGTGCACTTCCTCGTCCATCGATAATAATCTCACCCTCCACTGGAGAGGAGGATGAGTCTGTCACCCATACTTTACGCCCTTTGCAGAACTGAGTCAGCTCTTTATCAGCACATTCAGTTGTGCCATCAGGAACAAAATAAATAAATTGCCCTGTAAAAAGGAAATTAAAAGGAAGTACCTCCTTTCAAGGGGTGATTGTACAATTTAAACAAAGCACAGGAAAGGATAGGTCAACATCCAGATAAGGCATGAACAGGAATAAGTAAACAAATTTTCTGGTTTAATAGGCCACCTTGCTCCTCCCAGGCTTTACTGCAGCTATCAGAAAAATCTGGACAGATGCAAATAGACCCAGAAGTCGACTTGCCAAAACAGCGCAAGTACTACACCAAAGGGGCACCTGACAAAGGCACAGCTTGCCCCTGGGATGCCCCAATCCAGGACGTCCTCCACTTGGTCCAAACATGCCCTCTCACCAAGATCCAAGATTGCTTTGTAGTGGTCCATCAATGCGGCCATGAGTTGGAGGAGTGGCTTGACCAAAACCAATTAGAAGTGCGAAGAGTAAAACACCTGTCATACAAAACAACAATGAAAATAGGCCACTCATTCGCTCAATCAGGTCAACGGCCTGAGGATAATAGGTGACGTGGAAGACCCACCATACATTGTTAAGTATAGCCCACTCTTGTAACCCGGAACCCGAAAAGTGGAAGAGGTTTTCAGATTAAATTTCAAGAAGATCACAATATGCAGAAACAGGATATTCTAATCTCCAAAAGGGCACCATCCTGATTAGCTTCAACTCTAGGGATTGCCATCAAGAGACCAGAATCAATGACTACTATAGTGAGTAAGGTCAGGAATCACTTCTGTAAAGGAAGGGTTCTGATATAATCTACTTGCCAAATCTGAGCAGGGGTACTCACACGGCGAATGGCAGCCAAGGGTTTTTTTAAAAGCTGTGGGTCCTTAATTTCTAAACATAGTCTACAATTCTCGATCACTGTATGAATTATATCGTTGGAAAGGAATAATCCCCGCTGCCTAGACAACTCCATGGTATCCTGTATTTCCCAATGACCAAAAGATTGATGGGCCTCCAAGCAAGTGGCAATAATGGTATTTGAGACTGAGGGTTAAATGTCCTTGATGTCACTATGACAATGCAAGTGAGTTTGTCAGCAACATTGTTAAATCTGATTATTGGTGAATCAACTCTCAAATGGGTGTTGACATAGCAAACTGTAGCAGTAGCGTTCAATGACCAGGTCCAATTATCCTTCCACAACTCCACTCCCCTCAAGGGACGCCCCACAGCAGTATAAGACCGTTGGTTCCAACAAGGCAACCATACAGCAAGTCTATTAGCAACAGCACAAGGTATAACTATGGGCTCCTTAGTTTCATACATATTGACAGCCTGCACCACTCCAAGCTCTGCATCTTGACTTGACCCAGCAGAGCCTTCCTTCTGCAGAAGTACTTTGATGAGAGGGTTAAAGGCAGCTGCCTTCCAGCGACAGCCATTCTTCCATATCACAGACCTGTTGGTAAACCAGGCTGGTGATGCTTAGCAGGATATCAAAGGGAACAGGCGAGGCTTTGACTGGAGTAGCTTCAGGCATAAGTAACATAGCCTAAGGGGACTCAACAACCAGTTCATGTATTTTATTAATTCCATCCGGTCCCTTTGATGCTCGTTCAGAAATATACCATTTTCAGTTGACAATTGAACTCTGCTGTGCACACCCTTATTTATGGATGAGTGTGTCAGAAAGTATCCATCCCATAATGGGGAGTTCAGGGCCGAGAGAGATGAAGGAAACCCCCATCTGTGTTTCAGCTAAAAAGTAGCATGCAAGAGGTTATTTCTCAAATACAATATATCTGGTGGCAGCGTCAGGAAACTTTCAGGACTGAAAACCCATTGGCGTATTCTTCCCTCCATTATTCTGCTATAGGCTCCCAACACCTACATCATCTTTAGTAGAAACTTTCAGTTCAAAGGGGAGCCCTCTCAGTGAGGAAACAGCAGTAAGGCAGTGGCAGTGGTCTCCTTTGAAGCCTCAAAAGTTGATTGTTGTGAGGGGTCCCATACAAAATTAAATTTCTTTCTGATCACAGCATACAAGGGTTGAGTAGCATAGTCAAAGCGGAATGTGGTGCTGCCAAAATCCAGTGTGTAGTGTATCCTACAGTATAATAAGGGACTACTTTACGTTTTAATAACACATCATTGAACGCGCTATTAGGCGCATATTGAGCATATGTTATTAGGTGCATATTGATCTGCACGTGTGTGTTAAAGTTCAGACTCTACAGGTAAAGAACCATGAAACTTAGGCTATGTCCACACTAGACCGGATAATTTTGAAAACGCCGGTTTTGCGTAGAAACAATAGACATCCACACTATGTGTTTTTAAAAATATCTCTATCCACATTGAAACAGAGATTTCGGCAAATATCCTCCTCCTGCGCATGCGCAGGACACATCTACCAAAAACAAGCCACACATTTGGTGTCGAATTTCGCCGTAAAAGTGTGCGTTTGTGAACTTGCAGACTAGAAAAACTTAAAACGACAGACAGCTGTTTGCTTTCGTGCAGGAGAACTTAAAAGTAAAATAAAACAAATACTGGAGCGTATGGAGGCAACCGACAGGGAGTTCACGGACAGATTGACCCAGCTGATAACGAACATTGAAAAACTGACTAACTCTGTTGCATTAATAAAGCACCTGTTAAATGTATAAACCATGTCTGCATCAGTGTTATCTTGTATTTCCATACAATGTTACATTAGGCTGTTATACATTTATTGTCAGAGAAGTACTTGCATAAATAGGTAAACCACCTTCATACGAGCAAGGACAGAAAACAGAGTAAAGTGAGTATACTTATTTATTCAGGAAGTTATGGGTCAAAGCATTTGTTGAGTACATTTCTAACTCTTCTGGCGTCAGTTCCATTGCTGTCCATTCTGAAATTGTTAGGTTGCATTCAAGAAAACAATTAAATAGCGTGCTGCCGTCTGACAGCGTTTTCAGAAGTCTCCACATTGATCCGGCCAATCCGGCATTTTCAAAAATAAACACTTTCGAGAGCGTTTCTGAAAAACTCCAGTTTCGGGGTACGAAAATGCCATTTCAGTGTGGACAAAGGGTAAAAACGAAGAGTAAAAGCTTCGGTTACGGATTTATCCGGTGTAATGTGGGCGTAGCCTTGGTTCCCATCTCCAGCGTTGTTATTAATAATATAGTTGTGTAAACAGGCCACATACACAATAAATTAAAGAGGTTAATGAACCTACATCGTATCGGAACACCATGTTTTAATTGATAACGACACTTGGAGGAAGAGCACAAAGAATGAGCCAGGGAGCGGGAGAAAGAGGCAGAGCAAGGCTGCGAGTCTGAAAGGAAGCGGGAGCACAGCCAGGGTCGGGGACGTCGGGAGATCAAGAGACACAGTCAGATCCACAGCACGTCCAGGTGAGACCACAGCCAGCATTGACCCCCAGGGGCTGAGAGTCTGCCTGCCTCAGAACGGAAATAAAAAGGAACGACACACACACACACACGCACACACACACACACACACACACACACACGCACACACGCGCACACACACACCCACACACACGCACACACGCACGCACGCACGCACATACACACGCACGCACACACACACACACATGCACGCGCACACACGCACACACGCATGCACGCACACACACACGCGCACGCACGCGCACACACACACACGTACACACACATCTAGACGGAGTGCGCTCTTGGCGCTAGCAAAATGGACATGTGAGTCAAAAAGAAAGCAAGGGGAAAATGGGGCTAAATTAACATAACAAAGATGGCGATGATTGGAACCATTACTGCATTTGATAGTAGCATTGAAGTCTAGGCAAGTTACATTGAGAGAGTGGAGTTATATTGTGAGGCTAACGGTGTTAAGGATGAAAAGAAAGCCAGCGTCTTACTCAGTATTATGGGAGCAAAAACACACAGGTTGCTACGGAGCCTGTTAACCCCTGAAAAGCCAGCTGACCATACGTTCAAACAAACAGTAGACTCTCTCCAACAAAATTTAAATCCCAAACCACTGGTCATTGCTGAAACATTTAACTTTCACAAGCAGAATCGTAGCAAAAATGAAAGCATTTCTGAATATTGTGCTGAATTGCACAAATTATCAGAACATTATCAATTTGGAGCTGATCTATCGGATGCATTGAGGGATAGGTTAGTGTGTGGCATGTACTGTGAAACCACACAGAAGCTGCTCCTGGGTGAAAAAGTCCTTACATTAGAGAAGATGCTGAACATTGCAATATCAACAGTAATAGTAACATGGGGTGCTTCAGAGATACAACAAAAAATCTCTGGAATACGCTACGAATAAAATGTCACCAAACAGAAATGAAGGGAAGAAATGTTACCATTGTGGGAACATGTCACATGACCCTGATGACTATTTGTTTAAAGACACAGAATGCAGAAACTGTGGCAAACAGGGCCACACTGGCAGAGTATGCAAAGCTAGTAAACCACAGAAAAAGGACAAATTACAGAGAAACAAGAAACCCCAGAACAGAAAATGGAACAATGTACACAAAATGGAAGGAAGCAGTTCTGATGAAAGTGATTCAGACGAAACTCAGATGAAGATACAGAGGATGCAAGGGAAACAGATATTGCCAATAGGCACAATGTTGAAGACTACCTGGAAATAAAAGAACAGGTTTACTAGGAGAAATAGACATCTCTCAAAAGATAGCTACAGCAGTTACAGGAAGGCACTTAGGAGTATCAGAAAGGGAAGAAGAAACTAGATCGACAATACAATGAAGGAATACAAAATGCAGAGCTTTTTCTGCAACTGGAGGCAGAACAAGTGGAAAGGAATTATGCTAAAGAGAAGAAAGCAGCAGTGAAGAAATTAGAAGAAAAGAAAAAGATGATTGAGAATGAGAGGCTAACAATGGAACTCACAGGAGATTCTATGGAAGTAAAGCCAATAATGACTAGAAAACTAAGGAGGAGACCTAATGACCCTGTTCCAATTACAGACAAAGATGAAAACCAGCACCTGTGCAGTTAAACTATGTACTTGTTAACAGATAAACGGATAATGGAAGATCTGCAAATTCTCAATAAGCTTAAATCTCCAAAAAGACCAACATCTCTCTCTTCTCCTGAGCATCTTCCCAGCACTCCTGCTGAATCACCAGCACATAGGTATGAAGTATGAATAAAAGATGGAAAGTTATATTATGTAAAGAGATGGTATCATAAAGGTTAGGCTATCTATTTGGAATCTAAGGAGAATACGAATATGGGTGTGTAATTAGCTCAGCTTGAACATATGAGATATGGGTAAAGAAGACAAGTAATAGCACAAAGATGTGTATATATCTAGGACAGCTGCACAGAGGAGTCTTCATTACATGGAGGCAGTCTGCTGCCTAGAACTCTTAGCAAGTTGGAGGCACACATCTTTTTAACTCCCTATGCTCAGAGATCAACTTTTCATGACTTTTATATGGAAATCTGTATTAAAACAAACAAATTATTGATAGACATTACCCAGGAGGCAGAGAAGACTCCCGCCAGAGACTTGAGTTATAAATGGGTCTTAGACCAAAAAGTGAAAAAAAGCTTGTTATAATTTGATATTATTACATTACTTTGTTATAATTTGATATTATTAGGTTACTAAGTAAACAAATGGTAGGCGTTTGTATGTTAAGGGTAAGCATATTTGTTTACCATAGTGCCGCAGTAATAAAAACAGTTGATACACTATTAAAATAAAACGGGAGGAGTGTACCATGTAGCTTATAGTATAATAAGGGACTACTTTATGTTTTAGTAACACATCATTACAGGTATTAATAGCATTGTTGTGTCATCAGCCCACATTCACAACATCCCAGAAGGCCAACAAAGTGCTGGACTTCTTGTTTTGACGTAGGGGGTGCTACGCATTGGTTCTTATTTCTGATCTTATTGGGAATTCTCCTATGGTCCTTAGTCCATTGTATTCCCAGAAAATGAAGTTGTAGCTCTTGGCCTGTACTTCGTCAGAGTTAATTTTCTATCCCCTCAATCACATGTGATTTATAAAAGCACTAATAGCTTCAGAAACCTCCTCTTCAGAGGAGCCCTACACTAGCAGATCACTTATATAGTGAGGTACTTTAATGCCTGGGAATAGGACACATCCCCATGCCACCAAATTATGGCTAATAGTAGGACTATAGACCTATCCCTATGGAAGCTGTGCAGACATGTACTGAAGTCCATGCCATGTAGAAGTAACAGGGATGGAGAAGAAACCAATTGCCAAATTAATGACAGGATTATAACTAGAAAAGTCCTCAATCAGGATCACAACATCTGGAACAGCTGTGGCCAGCAGCAGGGCAAACCGATTTAACTAGCGATAATCAATGGTCATACACCATGAACCTTCAGGTTTCTGAACTGGTCAAACAGGATCATTATCATGGAATGAAGCAGGATAAAAATGCCCCCAGGTTTTTTATGGCTGTTTTTTGACAGCTATAGATGTCAAGAGGCTTCACATGCTATAAGTTTCAGAAAGAGTTAAATTGTCATTGACCTGACAGACATTCATTCAATGTTTTGCAGAATCTAACGTGCATGCTACAATGCTGCAGATGCATAATCATCTGGTGCACCTTTTGTTCAACGTAAGGAATTGCAGAGGAAATTTCCTGAAATGGTCTGGTGATTATTATTTAATTACTTCCATCTATTATTTCCCCCTTGATCACACCCCTCCCCCACCCAAGGCATGGTCAGGGAGAGCTAACCAAGAATTGATCTGTGCCTTTGTGTTGTGACCAATTTTCTGACCATTGTTTGTATTTTTTTTTGGGCATTTTCAATATAATTGTCATTTCACTGAATTTCTGCAGCTGTGTGGACAATCTGCCTCAGGCAAGATACATCAGCACATTTACTGGCTCAGCAGAAAATGATAGTTCCAGCATTATGGACAAAAGATATATATACACCGATCTATTCTCCGGCTGACAATCTCACAGGTAATTACAGTCTGGAGGGAAATAGGAACAATTGTTATCCTAAGAAAATACTGGTTCATACCTCAAAAAATTAGAGTGATTGATATTCTAAAGAACAGTAAAAACTGGACTGAAAAAATGATTGATATCAACGAAGCAGCAATTTATATCTGCAAAACTAACACCTGATATCCTTAAAATTAATGGATAACATTCTCAAGAGCAAAAACTACTATTGCCAAGAATAGTGCAAGTTACTCCACATAAAGAGGACCATATATTCTTAAAATAATGAATAATATATTCAAAAACAGTGATTGATAGCCATAAAAGGTCCTAATACTAAGATTAATGTCCTTTAAATGTAATGCAGTTTGGTACTGATTTGAAATGGAATTACAACTAATTAAAAATGTTGATACCACTCCATTACATTTAAAATTTGAGTGTTCTGTAAGAAAGAGTGATTCTAGCCTTTTGTTAGACCTTTATTTTGGGCAAAATTATTCCATGATATCAGTGGATCATCCAAACAGCCCAACCACTTCAGAAATTCAAACAAGGAGCTGGAAGAACTCAGAATCAGGCAGCATTTATGGGGGAAAATGGACAGTCAAAATTCTGGGTTGAGGCTCTTCACCTGGATAAATAAAGAGTCTCAACTCAAAGCAATGATGAACCATTTGCCTCCGTGGATGCTGCCTAACTCACCGAGTCCCTCCATTTTCTTGTTTGTTGCTCAAGATCCCAATATCTACAGTCCCTTGTGACTCGACTGCTTGAAAATTACCTGGGACCTGTCAGAAAACCAAGCAGAATCAGCTGTGGGAAGTGACAAATTTGTAGTTTTAATACCACCACATTTGGATAACAAGCTAACAGTGAAAGAAGGTTTGAATTAAGAGCAAGAAAAAGGGAAAAAATATTGAAATAATTCAGTCTTTAAAATAAAATTTAAAATAATAATTAATAGTTAAGAGCATGAGCATTCAAATTTACTTTCAGCACCAGAATGTCTTTTTTTAAATTTCACAAAAATTAGGACTATCTATACCACCAAACAGGTGCTTACAATGAAGTGTCTTAACTATATGTATCAAGTTTATTTAATATTTACAATGTCAGTGTTGCATGATATTCCTGTGTGCCAGAGATGAGTAACACTGACATAGAGACAGTGAGGGTATACAATGGCTCAGTGAGTGGAGCTACAGCCTTTTCATTCCACAGACCCAGGTTCAAATCTGGCCTCTAGTGCAGCCGGTGTAGGGTTTACATGCCCCCCCTGTGGCTACCTGTGTTCTCTTTGGATGTACCAGTCTCCTCCCACATCTTAAATAGCTCTGTTGGCCACTCTAAATTGCCCTGAGTGTGTAGGTGGGTGATCAAATCTGGAAGATGGATGTGGAGATAATAGATGGAATTATTGAATATTTAGTGTAAATGGTTGCTTGCTGATTGGTCTGGTCTTGATGAGTTACTTCCAAACTATATGCCTCTATGACTCAAAGGCGCATTACATCATCAACGTCCAGATTTCAATGCTTAATTGTATCTGGACTTGCCTTGAGTCCCGTATCACCATAAATTAATGAATGAGACAGGCTTGTCACAGACATTGAGATGATCCTCTTTTTTACGACTTGACATGAATTGGGATTGCTCAACCACCATGACAAGATTTGGAATTGTGCATTTGGGATTAATGATACACAATATACTCATCTAGTACCTTACTATTAAACTACCATACCCTATGTCTGTTCCTCTTGTTAAGAGGAAATCATGTAAATGGACTTCTAAACTTAAATCACCATGCCCTAAAGGTTCTTCAACTATCTGCCATGTTATTGGCATTTTGTACTCTGCTTCCAAAATGCAAAGTTCAAAGTTCAAAGTAAATTTATTATCAAAGTACCTATATGTCACCATATACAACACTGAAATTCATTTTCTGGTGGGCATACTAGATAAATGTATAATAGAATCAGCAAAAGACCACACCTACTTGTGTGATCAAGCAATATGCAAAAGATGTCAAACTGTGTGAATACAAGAAGGAATAATAATAAATAAATAAATAAATAAACAATAAATACCGAAAACATGAGATGAAGTGTCTGTGAAACTAAGTAAATAAGTTGTGGGAAGATTTCAGTGATGGGGTAAGTGTAATATCACCTTTGTTTCAAGAACCTAATAGTTGAGGAGTAATAACTGTTTCTAAACCTGGTGTTCTCTGTTGAATGAATTTACAATAAGTTTATTATTGACACATGAGCTGAGGCAGAGTGATAAACTTTGTTTTGTATGCCGTCAACATACAGTGTATTGAGGTAGGACAGAGCAAATACAGTACAGGCAGACAATAAGTGTAGGCCATAAGGAGGTAGATTGTGAGGTCAATAGTCCATCCCAAGAGGACTTAGAAACAACTTAGAAAGCACTTGTGCTGCTAAACAGAACACTTATTTCTATCAATGTGGAAGAATTTCTGGATGCATTAATGTTTGTTGACAGGTTAAATAATTTTGTTTTCTTAAAGCTCTGACACCCAAGAGCCAAGTGGGTAGAATAACTGGTTTTAACTCTTGCTGAAGGCAAGCAAGTACAATAGCAAACCTGGGAAGCTTCAACCCTTGCTCGTGTTTGAGGGTAGAAACGAGATATACAAGGCGTCCCAAAAATTTACATAAATTTGACACTGTAAGTACAGGCATTGCAAATTTATTGGGCACTTAACTTTCACAAACCCTGTACATGATGATATATGAGTCGTGTTTCACTAGCTGCTCTGCAATGTATCACAGAAAGGGCAAGTGTAAAATCACAGGGAAAACTACCAGCATTTTCATACATCTCAGCTGGAGAAACGTGATTGCCTGTTGAAGGGCAACTCAAGACATATTCTTCTCTCTGAGTGTCTTGGATTACAATTATCACCTGAAGGGTTATGTCTCCATCTTGTGACAGGACTTGAGTGCTATTTTGAGTTCCCAGGGAGCAAAGAAGCCTCCAGGGTCCATCAGCACCATCATGACTCCAGATTTCCTATATACTGTATGTGCCATTGCTCTCCTTTATAATGGTGTTCGAATCTATATTTTGTTCCCTTCTCTCAACTTTTTAACTTCAAGATTTCATAGTTTTCCGATTTCTGGCATGCAGCTATACTGAGCTGAATTTTAATATCAGGTTCCTGAGGCTTAGAGTTAGGGAAGATAGGAGGTGTAATCGAAATGCAGTCTGGAAAACTACTTATCTGGAATGATTTATCTGCATTCTGAAATTATTGATGACAAGGGTTCCATAAAGATACGCAAGGCAGGACATTACAGGCAACCTCTGTCTAATTTAACAGGAAGTTCCTGCTACACACAGATTGGTGCTGTAACATCTGACTCAATGAGTCTGGGAATCTCGAAACATGCAAAGAGCTTGTCCCCATTTCATACCATTCTTGATGCAACCCTATCCTTTCCCATTTGTGGATCTTAAGCCACAGAGACCAGGCTGTACTTTTAAAATTCAGAGCGAATGCATAGTGCCTGTCATAAGTAGTCCTTGTGACATCCATGGTAATAAGATTCAAGTGTTGTGATGGATGGCTTTCATAGCAATGTCGCAGCACTTCAACCAATGTCGTGCGTGTAACTTACACCCCCTGCAATTTCTCAAAGGCCCTGTGATATAAATAATGGATAGGCATAGAACAAATCACAGAACAACTGATATAATCTCCCAGGGCTGCACTACTCTTGGCAAATGTGACAGAACTATGAATAATGCAGAGCTGTTACTGCTGCAATCAGGCTTCTATCTTTTGTTGGACTATATTAAAAAAAATTGTCAAGCCACACAGCATTCTCTTATCATAAAGCAAATGGGAGATTAAATTATAATTTTACAAGCATGAGAGCTATGCTATAAGGCATAAATGTATCAGTGTTTTGATTTCAGTGAATTCTGCAAGAGCAACATTTCTAAGTTAAATGATAAAGGTATGTAGTAAAATCAGCAACAGAGATAAATTGTTTTACACTAAGTGGGATTAGAATTCAGAAACAGGAGAATATTAACTCTTGAATTTCATTTCCATTTCTTGCATTTTATTTGTTCCCATATTTATCTGGTTAAGACTGTGCTCCTATTAGCCTATGAATCTAATTAACTACTAGGAAATATCCACAGCTATTAGCATTTGTTGATCCATTTGATGCATTACCCTCTTCTCTGAACTGTAGTTCCTATATTGTAACTCTAGCTACTCTTCAAAAAGTGCTTAACTGTCTGTGAAGTTCTTCGGTATGTCTTATGATCATGAAAAGATACTCTGAGAATTCAAACAATTCTTGCTATTTGTTTCTGCCAGTGATCCCATCATATCATAGGTATTCACCAGTTGGTGGCAAACAAACTATCTTCCCTGACGCTGCAAACTTTGAAGTGTTAGCAATGTTTGGGAAGGCACTTTTTCTTGAGTTTCGTGTAACTATTTTAATACATGTTAAGTAAATACACACACACACACACACACACACACACACACACACACACACACACACACACACACACACACACACACACACACACACACACACACACACACACACACACACACACACACCAGTAATTTAGTAGCATCAGCACTGGACTTCGAGCTGAATGGTCCTTAGTTCACCTCTGTCCACCTCTGGCCGGCTCCTTGCACGCTTTACATCCGTGCTGGATTGAGCATCGAACTCGCAACTCAACTCACTTTTAAAAAATAGTCAAATGCTATGGAAATGTCAGAAACGCCACACAAATGTGCCACAAGCTGTAAAAATGGACAACAAGAAACAGAGGAGATCCATTGTGGTAGAACCAACCCTTTAGCAGTAGATACTGATCCAGCTCACTTGCTCTAATTCAGTGGACCTTTAACTTAGAAAGCTACTATTGAATTCAATTTCCCAGTCCTTGTAGCATTCAGATTGCCACTTGTTTCTCATTTCTGAATCTCATTTTGGTCAGTTGATGTCTTCTGGCTACACTCCCTCCGCACCACTGAAAGCAGTTTTTTATTTTTCTTCTATTTCAACATAACTGTTCACGATTTTGCCATCCCTCCTTCCCTTTAAAATTTTTCTGCCTTAACAACAAACTCTTCACTCAAGTGAAGTCCTTCGGTATTCTCTTTTATACCTTCTGAAGTCTAGGCAGCTTTACTTAACGATTGGCAGTTTTCGAAGTAAAAAATTATTTTATAAAAGATTGGCTTTATGGGTCACACGTACATTGAAACAAACAGTGAAATGCATCATTCTTGTCAAATGCAATCAGCAAGGATTGCTTTGAGCAGCTGTAAGTGTTGCCTCCTTTCTGGTGCCAATTATAGCATGTCCACTGCTTCAGAAACTCTAACCCGTATATTTTTGGAATTAAGGATGAAAGCAGAACACCCGGAGGAAACCCACACTGTTATAGGGAGAGCGTACACATTCCTTACAGACGGCAGCGAGAACTGAACCCAGACATTACAGCTAGCACAGCAATAGTGTTATGCTAACTATTATTTTACCGTGCCACCCCATAGCTCGAAATGTTTCTCAGTCCCATGGGGATCTTTTTTAAATGACTGAAGAAAGTAATGGTGGAAATTGACAAAATATTAGATGTTTAGAAATGGCCAGTACAATAAATTGTTCAGCTACAAGCATTTAAGCTTTGGAACCCTAAATAAGTTGGTTTTGGGGAAGTGTATGCTAATATATGAAGGTCAGAACAAGTTTACGAAAGTATTTTATTAACCTGATTGAATTGTTTGATGAGAACTGTTACATACAGTATGTTGCGTAAATGGGCCTGACAAAGGAAAATACAAGTGTTGGGAAAAATTGAAGCACTTGGGAGAATCTTAACCCCTTATAACTGGTGAGTTTGCCTTAGGTAAACAGTTAGAAAGCTAAAACTCTAAAGTTAGAAACCAACCAACCACTCATTGCTAGGTTAAGCAGAGGCAGAATGGAATACATGTACCCAATCTACACATAGGTGTTAAGTCACCTGTTAAAGCCCTCCAACAAAACCTTTGTGTAAAATGGTGGTTTCTCTTTTAACCGTGGTCAATTGGTTTCCCGATCCTTGAGTAATCCGGCAATTCAGTGCTTTCAGAGAAGGAAAATGGTCCAAAATGTTTGCCAATAAACCATTCCCATAAATACGCCTGCATTCAACCCTGACCTCCTATTAAACTACCATCTCTGGTCCCTACTCCACTGTAATGAATTGCAGATGATAAACATCTCCCCCTACATCAACACGGTTAAGTAAAAGCCTTAGCAATGGTATCTCCCTTGCTATTGGTTGCTCCCTTATGATCTTCTACAACAAGTTACTATCTAATGCAGTATGCCAGAAACTCAAGAGTGTCGGGAGGCAGAAGTGAGTATAGTTTCTATTACTAAGGAGAAGATGCTTGGGAAGCTGAAAGTAGTTAAGACACATGGATGAGATGGTCTTGTGGTTGAATAGACAGCTAGACTGACAACCAGATGGGAAAACCTAGAGAAAACACTTAAACAATTTTCTGCATCTTGAGCTTTTTGAACGATCCAGAATTGTTGATTTTCCCATTAATAGTTTCTTGTCCATGTAAAGGCAGTTACTTTTTGGATATGGGGTAAGCCAGGAAAGACAGCACAGAGTGAGATCAAATTAGAATAAAGAAAACTGCAAAAATCTGTCATGAAAGTGGAAAATGCCAGAAATACCCAGATGGTCTGGCAGCACCTGAGGGAAAAGAAAGAAGAGTTAGTGTTTCTTCTTGGAGTGGAGGAAAGCTGTATACAATTATGCTCCTCCAAAATCTGCTTTTAGAACTCTGTACATGAAGATTAATTTAACTATTTGGATAAATCATAGGATTCAGCAAGGTAAGCAGTGATGAGTATACTAACCAAGGCTGAGGAAATAAGTGGACATCCATAGCAGTTAACATTTAATGCTGATTCTTATGAAATGATACATTAAGTTAAAATACAATAGCATTTAAATCTTTTAATTTTAATGGTGAGTAGGAACAGAGAAAGCCAGGACTACTGAACCAAAAATCGTTGAAGATGACTGAACATGCTTTTTGTTTTTCAAATTGAGGCAATAAAATTGAACAAAAAATATTGAGATAGACACAGTAATAAGTATTATCAGAAAATGGAAATGTGACACAGTGAGGCACCTTGTAGATCATTGCCTCAGTTCTGGTGACCTGGGTCCAATCCTAACTTCTGGTGGGTTTTTTTTTATATGATATTAGTGTGCTCCCCCGGGACTGCATGGATTTCCTCTGGGCACTCCAATTTCAGAATCAGGTTTACTCTCACTGACATATTTTATGAAATTTGTTGTTTTGCTGCAGCAATACAGAGAAAATATTTTAAGTTACAATAAGAAATATTTGAAAAATAACCAAAAAAGTTGTGCATGAAGAAAGCAAAACAGTGAGATATTGTCACGGATTCATGAACCGTGCCGAAATCTGATGGTGATGGGGAAGAAGCTATTCTTTCCACATCGCAAAGACGTGTGGATTAGTAGGTTAATTAACTACTGGAAATTTCTCCTAATGTGCAGGGAAGTGGTAGAATCTGGAATGTTCATAAAAATGAGCAGATTAGCATGGGATTACTTAGGATTGGTGTAAATGGGTGCTTGATTGTTGGCACAGAGTTGATAGGCCGAAGGGCATTTAGTGCAGTATGTCAATCTTCAAAGATTCTGTAGCTCATTATAAGCAAGGATTGTGGGGAAGAACTTAACTCCTTCCTGTAACATATGAAGGCTGGTGTCCATGTAAGGACTGAGTGTCTCAGAAAATCTGACCTTAAAGCATTGCCACACAAGGATGTTTCGTTGAGAATGTCTTCATTAAAATAAATGTTGTTAGATCCAAATGATAGCGCTTGTGGCAACATCTGCAAACATTACATTGTTGACAAGTTTGACTTACTAACATGTATTAAGTTTTGTGAGTTCGTGGAAAAGAACTTTCCAAAACTTTGCTGACACTTCAGTTGGTGGACACCTGTGATATGATGGAATCACTGCAGAAACAAAGAAATAGAAACAATTGTTTGCATTTTCAATGTCTCTTTTCATGACTACATGATGCACTGAGGGCTCTTGATCTCACAATCTATCTCCGTATGTCTTTGTACCTTATTGTCTACCTGCATTGCATTTTTTCAGTAGCTGTTACAATTTATTCTACATTACTATTGTTCTACCTTATTCTAGCTCAAAGCTCTATGTAATGAATTGACTGTGTCTGTTTGAGAGAGTAATGGAAGGCAGATCCAGTTTGGTGAAGGTAGATAGACAGTGGTCTGAGATTTAGCATGGGTGGTGAGGATGGCTAGGAGCAGAGTGCTCAATACTTTAGGGAATTGAAGTGTATGAGGAGTCTCAGGCACTTAGAAACATAGAAAACTACAGCACAATACAGACCCTTCAGCCCACAAAGCTGTGCCGAACAAGTTCTTACCTTAGAAATTACCTAGAGTTACCCATAACCCTCTAATTTTCTAAGTTCCATGTACCTATCCAGGAGCCTCTTAAAAGACCCTATCATATCCACCTCCACTGCCGTCGCCGGCAGCCCATTCCACACACTCACCACTCTCTGTGTAAAAAACTTAGCCCTGCCATCTCTTCTGTACCTCCTTCCAAGCACCTTAAAACTATGCCCTCTGGTGCTAGCCATTTCAGCCCTGGGGAAAAGCCTCTGACTATCCACAAGATCAATGCCTCTCATCATCTTATAAGCTGCCCTGTTATTTGCCCTGTATAAAGACCATGTTGATTTGTTCTCCAGTGAATGATATCATTAACATCTCAGTGAAGAGAAGAAGCACCGGATACACAAGGAGAAGAAAACTATATTGCTGGTAGGATCAAAGATGTATAGGATGTTAGAACGTCTACCATAAACTATGAAACACAGATGAATACTCTTTTGCGAACATTGTAAAAGATTTTAAGGGGCATTACAATCCAATGCCTTGAAGGTCATTGAGAGAGTTCAAGATATGTGCACAGATGAAGTGGGCTTAATGTTCAGGGGTGATTGGGGGGAAGGGTTTGGTGGGATTACCACCAGTAGAGAGTCTGTAAGGTAATCTCATTCAGGAGCTCTGAGGACAGACGGAAAACAAGCCACAAAAATGACAACACCAACGAGATGCCTGAATGCTGCAAGAAACCAGGAGGTCACATGAGTGCTTTGGGGAGATTACAGGTTGCAAGGATAGAAGAGGGAGGCAGCCTTCCCATGAAACACTCCTTCTCAGGACATCATTGAAATTGACCTGGTGTTACAGTTACCACAGGACAGGGCACAGGTAACCAAGGTCTTCAAGCTAGTGGCCAATAAGGAAGGTTGCTCCCATATATCTTAAAGACAGTAAGTGGAACAGACCTGTACATCTGGTGAAGTCTGAGGCTAAAGAGGTTGAAATGAGAAATACTTAATGTTACATCTGAAGATAAAGATAATATAAATGATCATCATCTCTATTGATGGAGTGAGTTTTAATATACTCACTGATACCACAGTGAGATGTTCTGTGATTGGAAAAAATGCACATTGAGAGTATTTCCACCACTTTCCTGTAAGATGGTTTAGATGTTGCTCTACACCTATATAGATGACGCCCTCAGAGGAATTGGAATTACGATCGGCTTATTATTGTCACACTGAGCAATAGAGAAAAGCCTGTCTTGCATACTGTTCATACAGATCAAATCATTACAGTGCACTGAGGTAGTACACTGTAAAACAATGCAGAACACAGTCCAAAGCTACACAGAAAATGCAGTGCTGTTAGTCAATAAGGTGCGATATTATAACAAGCTAAATTCTGAGGTCAAGGTTATTCTTATCGTACTAGGGAACCATTTAATGGACATAACAGAGGGGAGGAGAGATGTCTCTACCAAAGGAGGTATAAGCCACTCCTTCCCTCCACTTGCCTACAAGTCAGCATCAGGCAAGATGTAGCACAAATGACCGTGCCCACCCCCCCCCCCCCCCCCGCTGCACCTGATCAGAGTCACGTGAAGTCATGGAAGCAGGTGGTGGTTGGTCATTTGAGGAGCTGGTGCATATGTCAAGTCATGATTATGCAACCACTAATGCCTGGCAGACAATCTCTGAAGAGTACTGATAATGGCTGAGGCCACCTGTCTTGTAAAGGCACTGCACAGAAGAAGGCAATGGCAAACCACTTCTGTAAAAGAATTTACCAAGAACAGTCATGGTCATAGATTGACAACGATATGGCAAGGCACATAATGATGATAATAATGGAGGGATAGAAGCTGTCCTTGAGCTTGGTACATGTTTCCAGGCTTTTGTATCTTCTGTCCAATGGGAGAGGGGAGAATAGAGAATGGCTGAGGTGGGTATGGTCTCGGGGTCTTGGATTACAGGTTGTATTACAGAGTCAGCGAGAAGTATAGGCAGAATCCGTGGAGGGGAAGATTGCATTTGTGTTGTGCTGTGCTGTGTCCGCAAAGTAGTTTCTTGTGGTTACGGGCAGAGCAGTTGCTTTATCAAGCTATAATGAATCTAGATGGAGTGGTGTGTGAGCGAAATTGCTGGTTGTCTAGCAAGGACACATAGCTAAAGTTATTTGTTGTAGTTTTGTGCTTGAATATCTGCCAGCAGTCATGGCACTGGACAGAATCATATCACTCAAATTGACATCTTGTAATGTTAGAAGTCCTGAGGAGAGGGATGTAGAGAAGCCTCTCTCTCTGGAGTGTGCTGCTTTTGTCTGGGCAGACAACTTGTCAGGTAGGCTTGGGAGGAGCCAAAAACTCTAGAGCTCATAGACATTTACAGACCACAGGTATAAGCTGTAGTTCCAATGAGCTAAGTAAGGAACACAGTTAAATTACCCAAGGGAGGAAAAGATAAAAAAACAAAACAACGCAACTTCTCAAGGAGCGGATCTATAGGAAATATATCGAAAAGTTTATGCCTTCGGATAATTTGGTAATGATTTGCACAAATAAGCTAAACATCTGGTGGACCTGGAAGGCTCATTGAGAAATAGTACATCTTTGTGACACGCCGAAGCAGTCAACAGCTGGACAGAAGGTTTAAGAGAAGGGTTTCAAGGCAAGGCCATGTTTCAGAACAGAAAGTTAAAGAGAAGTACCAGCATTTGGGAAAGACAGCGAAGTTGAAGAAACTGTTCCATATGAAGTTTCCAGTTGCTCCAGTAACTGTAGAGAAACTAATGAGATATGCAGCAGAGAATTCACCCCAGGGAGTAAATGCAGGACATAGTTTGTCAAATACCTTCTGCATAAAATGAGGCTGGCTAATGTCAGCAACGTCTTCAAGCAAATTAAAATTCCTGGCTCTTACATTGACCTAGAATCTTGGGTTATTTCTCAAATTTGAGGATGAAGTGACTGCAATTTTAACATTAGAAAGGAGCCAATGTGAGGAACCTATGGGATGAACCATGGTTATCTTTATCCTGAAGGACACACAGGCGCAGCAAAACATAGGGCCATTTACTCCAAATGAGGCAGAAAGATTATCGAATGACAGAACTCAAGATGGAACTGACACTAATCTAACACCCACATTGACTCGTGGGATGGCAAAAATGCCAGGAATGGACAAGACTGGAAAGAACTCTATAAAATTACTACAGTACTGTGCAAAAATCTTAGGTACCCTAGCTATATATATATATATACATATGTGTGTGTGTATATATACACATGCTATTTTAAGTCACTATATCCAACCCTGAGATTAATTTTCTTGTAGGCATACTCAGTAAATCCAATAACCACAAAAGAGTCAATGAAAGACCGTAAGGAGGTCATAAGAAGTCTCTTTACGAAAGACTATGAAAATATTTGATGTCTTTGTTGCAAATCTTTGTTTGATAATTTTATGTTTTCATGCATGCAAATAATTAACTGACAACAGAAAGTAGAATATGTAGATATTTAATGGTTTTCAAAAATGTACTTTTTAAAGGTAAATCAGTACAGTATCTATAGTAAGTGTATATTTAACAACCGAATGTGTCCTATGGAATGACCTTGATACATTGTTGGAACCAAGACACTGCAGTTTATTATGAGAATGGCCAACTTCAATCAAGAATATACACTAAGAAGTACCACAATCTCAACATTTTAACCAAGATGAGGTGATTCATCCCATCAAGTCAATGCTGGCTATCTGTGTAATCCCATCAATTCTGTTCCACCTACTTACTTCCTTCTGACTTCCTTACAGTCTTTCACTGATTCTTTTGTGGTTATTGGATTTGTTGAGTATCCCTAAAGAAAATGAATCTCAGGGTTGTATATAGTGACATAAAATACAATGCAAAAGCCTTAAGCACATATATACATAGATAGGATACTTAAGATTTTGCACAGTACTATAGTAATTTTATGTATTACACTGTACAGGTACAAGAAAAAAACAATTTTGTGACATATGTAAGTGATAATAAACCTGATTCTGATAAGGGTCTCTATTGTGGACTGAGTGTGGGAAGGGAGCAGGGAGAGGAAAATCATGGTTGGGAAAAAGGGAACGGAGAGGGGAAGGAGTGGGGAACACCAGAGAGGCATTCTGTAATGATCAATAAACCAGTTGTTTGGAATCAAATGACCATGCTTGATGTCTCAAGGCTGAGTGTGTCTGCACTCATGCTACACCCTGCCCCTGACACTCCTTCTCTACCACCTATCCCACACTTCAACCCACCTCTGCACCCCACCTCGCCATTCCCAACATCCTTTACTCCCGCCAGATTTACAAACTCGCTCTCCATTCCACGTTGACAAATACAGTACTGTATGTACTTTGAACTTTGATTCTCTCCAACATGCTCATCAGCTCCCCACTCTCCTGCCACCCTTCCACTTTGGGGCAATATACAAACACCAATTATTTTACCTGTATATTTCTCCTTCCACCTTCTCATGTGGTTTAGCCTTTAAGCCCGGCAGAACCGTTTCTACTGACAGGAGAAGGGGTGAAGGCAGGTCCTGGTGCCGTAAAACCAGTGCTTCGGGTAGATGGAGCTCATCAGTCCATGTAAGAGAGGGAAAACTCTGACTTCAAACCTCTGCTGCCTTGCGGCCCTACCCACTCATGTGAAAGGCTTCAGGAGTAAACACTGAGGACAAATCCGGAGCTGGAGTCCCTAAGGCAGTCCGACGTTTCCTTCAACCTCGTTCTGGAAACTCCTGCGATGACACTGGTGCCAAGCTGTATCGGCCATTGCCCTTCCCTTGGACAACGTTGGTGGCATGGAGAGGGGAGACTCGCTGCATGGTCAACTACCTGTCTTCCATACAACCTTGCCCAGGCCTGCGTCCTGGAGAGGGCGCAGATCCAGGGTCTTGCGAGACTAACTGATGCCACACACACACACACACACACATCTTTATAATGTAAGAAGCTCAGAGGAGGAAAGCTCAAGGGAAATGTCAGAGGTAGGTTATTTGTACGCAGAGTGTGGAGGTTGCATGGAATGTGCAGCTTGAGGTGGTGGGAGAGGCAAATGCACTGGCGGCGTTCCAGAGACACTTTAACAGGCAAATGGGAAATAGAAAAATGTTGGCGGAAAGGATTAGATTGATCTCAGAATAGGTTAAAAGGTAGCACAACATTGTGGACCAAAGGGCCTGCACAACGCTATAATATTCAATGCTCTATGAAGCAGAGTTGGAAGGAGATTTTGCAAACTCCTTACTGACAGCACCTGACATTACAATAGAACCCCAGCCACTGGAGCTGAGAAGCAGGACAATCATCTGCACTCCTCACTCAATCCAACAACACAGCATGCATGACACACCGTAGATACTAAAGGATTGGACACATTTCACATGTGAATAACAGTTATAAATTCTGGGACACTTCACTGACAATAAGTCTAAGTGCATGTATCATTGCTGTTTTAGCAAGCGGAGGTAGAGAGAGATTTCACAGCTTCTTACAGATGTTTTAGTAAATCTAACCATTTTGTCACCTTAACTTGAAAATTAAGACTTTAATAACTCAGTGGGACTCCTGACCGCCTTCAATAACTGTAGGCTTTTAACGTCCAGACATTTAATGACAAACATTAAACATTGTTGTTTGACTCAGTTCTTAGCTGCATTGAATCTTGAAGATATCCTGCAACAATACTTAAATTCAGGGCCATTTTCTGAGAGGCTGTTGATGCATGTCAATCCTCTAATGAAGATGAGATTGCTGAAGTTAATTCTATTAAAAATACATTGACAGATTTCTCAGGGTTTCAATGGTACAGTTAAAAAATGCAATTCATATTTGACATATAGAAACTAAAGCAATGTGCAGTTTTAAGAGATAAGCCTGTGAACCTACACTGCTGTTGAGAATCTATGCTTACAAGAAGCTCACCAGAAATGCCCTGGCAATAGAGTATGTTGCTTTTCTTCTGACCTTCACAGAATCTAGCCGATTCTCTGACAACATTGAACCTATCCCATTAGAGCACTTGTATCAAACCAGAGAGACAATTGTTTTAGGAGAGTTACAGCTCACCTGAAATAAATGGGCTCACTCTTCTGTTAAACTAAAAGACAGAGGGATTTCGTGTGAAAACACCGAGCAATAATATTGCACAGGGTAGATTAAGGCCGAAACTTATGCGGTCTATCATTGCACAGACAATTATACTTCCAAGCTTGTGTCTCTTACTTTTATTGCCTGGTGTGTGCTCTCGAAACACAGCTGCAACATGTACTGCACAATAAGGTGCACTGTGAAACAAATGGGAGCTCTGGCTAATATTGGCAAAAGTTCAGGAAAAAATATCCTGCATCAGTGTACTCAATGTCAGGCTTGGTGCAGAGAGGAGTTGCACAAGTTGGAATATCGAGAGGCAAGAGAGAGAAAGATGCCTCCCAGAACTCATTAGAATCAGTCACTAGAAGATAAAGAACTGCCCTTGGAAATGGGAGAGAAAATCATTCAGGAAGTTTAATACCAGAAACAAAAGCCAAATAAAAACAGAGGTGATGAGATTACAAGATGAACACTGAGGAGTGCATTTGGAGAGTTAAAGAATCTGGGTTTGAAGTAGATCTCTGCATACATTGCTTGTTTACAAAAATCCTACCCCCTCCTGTGAATCTATAACGTGTTTGTGCCTGAAGGCTACTGAGAACACTTGAACAATGATAAAGCACTATCATCATCGCAAATACTATCAGCTATGAGTATAGGAACTTGGAGAATGGGAATTTGCAAATTGGATACCTGCATCTCCATAAAGGAGTCCTAAATCTGTTTCCAGATCATTGTTCAAGGATTCAGTAGGATTATTCTACATCTCCAGTAAAATCAATATTAATTTTTCTTGGGGTTTCACTTCACCGCCTCCCTGACCCTGGACACTTGCCTCCAGAGATAACAATCCTTCAAGCCTATATGAATGCAGCTCCAACAATGTTCAAAAAGATGGACACCAACAGGACAAAGTAGCCTGTATGACTGGCAGCTTGTCAAACAGGCTCACTCTCCCCCTCTCCAGCATGGGTACATGTTGCAGCAATGGCCACCGTTTATACAATGCATTGTGTTTACTCACTTGGACACTGGCAGCAGGAACATGGGAAAGCTACCACCTCTCCAGGTTCCCCTCCACAATGCATACCTTCCAGATTCGGAAATACACCACTGCCCTACAACACCCCTGGGCCTGATTCCTACACTTATCTTCCCAATTCATCAGAGCATCTGAAGGGTTCAAAAAGACAACTTTCTACAATGTCCTCAAAGGGAATTAGAGACAAACAATAAATCCTGAAGTATGAATAAATCTTACAAGTGGCACATGGTGCGATTCATTTACAGTACTGCACAAAACTCTTAGGCACACATATATATAGCTAGGGTGCCTAAGACTTTTGCACAGCACTGTATAATTTTATGTATTGCACTGTACTGCTGCTTCAAAAAATCATGACATATGTAAATGATGTTAATAGACAATAGACAATAGGTGCAGAAGTAGACCATTCGGCCCCTCGAGTCTGCACCGCCATTCTGAGATCATGGCTGATCATTCACTATCAATACCCAGTCCCTGCCTTGTCCCCATATCCCTTGATTCCCCTATCCATCAGATATCTATCCAGCTCCTTCTTGAAAGCATCCAGAGAATTGGCCTCCACCGTCTTCCAAGGCAGTGCATTCCACACCTCCACAACTCTCTGGGAGAAGAAGCTCTTCCTCAACTCTGTTTTAAATAACTGACCTCTTATTCTCAATCCATGCCCTCTGGTACTGGACTCTCCCAACATCTGGAACATACTTCCTGCCTCAATCCTATCAAATCCTTTAATTATCTTAAACGTTTCAATCAGATCCCCTCTCAATCTCCTCAATTCCAGCGTGTACAAGCCCAATCTCTCCAATCTCTCTGCGTAAGACAGCCCTGCCATCCCAGGAATCGACCTAGTGAATCTACGCTGCACTTCCTCAATTGCCAGAATGTCCTTCCTTAAACCTGGAGACCAAAACTGTACACAATATTCCAGGTGTGGTCTCACCAGGGCCCTGTACAAATGCAAAAGAACATCCTTGCTCTTGTATTCAATTCCCCTTGTAACAAAGGCCAACATTCCATTTGCCCTCTTCACTGCCTGTTGCACTTGCTCATTCACCTTCATTGACTGGTGAACTAGGACTCCTAGGTCTCTTTGCATTTCTCCCTTACCTAACTCGACACCGTTAAGACAATACTCTGCCCTCTTGTTCCAGCTTCCAAAGTGGATAACTTCACATTTATTCACATTGAATGACATCTGCCCATCTGCCCACTCACTCAGCCTATCCAAGTCTCCCTGTATTCTCCTAACGTCCTCTTCGCATGTCACACTGCCACCCAGTTTAGTATCGTCAGCAAACTTGCTGATATAGTTTTCAATGCCCTCATCTCAATCATTGCCATAAATCATAAAGAGCTGTGGTCCCAATACAGAGCCCTGTGGTACCCCACTAGTCACCTCCAGCCAGTCTGAGAAACACCCATTCACTGCTACCCTTTGCTTTCTATCTGCCAACCAGTTTTCTATCCATGTTGAAACCCTGCTCCCAATGCCATGAGCTCTGATTTTACTCACCAATCTCCTATGTGGCACCTTATCGAATGCCTTCTGAAAATCTAGGTACACAACATCTACTGGCTTACCCTCATCTAACATCCTTGTTACACCCTCAAAAAACTCCAACAGATTAGTCAAGCATGATTTGCCCTTGGTAAATCCATGCTGGCTCGGCCTAATCCTATTTCTGCCATCTAGATGTGCCACTATTTCGTCCTTAATAATGGACTCAAGCATCTTCCCCACGACTGACGTTAGGCTAACAGGGCGATAGTTCTCCGTTTTCTCCTTCCCTCCCTTCTTGAAAAGTGGGACAACATTAGCCACTCTCCAATCTTCAGGAACTGATCCTGAATCTAAGGAACATTGGAAAATGATTACCAATGCATCCTCAATTTCCTGAGCCACAAAATGATTACCAATGCATCCTCAATTTCCTGAGCCACAAAATGATTACCAATGCATCCTCAATTTCCTGAGCCACCTCTTTTAGAACCCTCGGATGCAGACCATCTGGACCCGGGGATTTATTAGCCTTCAGTCCTACCAGTCTACTCATCACAGTTTCTTTCCTAATGTCAATCTGTCTCAATTCCTCTGATATCTTATGACCCTGGCCCATCCATACATCTGGGAGATTGCTTGTGTCCTCCCTGGTGAAGACAGATCTAAAGTATGCATTAAATTCTGTTGCCATTTCCCTGTTTCCCATAACAATTTCTCCCAATTCATTCTGATTCTGATATGGGTCTCTATTGTGGATTGAGAATCAGAAGAGGGCAGGGAGAGGGGAATCATGGTTGAGAAAAGGAGAAGGGAGAGGGGAGGGAGCGGGAAGCACCAGAGAGACATCTGTAGTGATCAATAAACCAATTGATTGGAATCAAATTACCTTAAAAATGACCCAAAGTCTGCAGATGCTAGAAATCCAAAGCAATTGACACAAAATTCTATGAGGTATATAAAAACAAGACAATGTTTCTCCAAACCAGGGTGTAAAGCACAGTAGTACACATAACACACAATAATTTAAGAAGCTAAGGATAAAATCTACAGATAAATCACACATAAATAACAAAATCAAGTGTATTAATATTATGTATCAAAAGGTACAAAACAGATAAACCAGTGACAGTTTGAATATGAATGCGCAGGAAGTTCAGAAACCCAATGACCTGGGAAAAGAAACTGTTTCTCATCCTGACCATTCTTGTTTTATGTATCGTAGTCTCCTGTCTAAATGTAGAAAGTCAAAGAGGATGCTAAATGCTAGATGGATGGATGGGATCCTTAATAATAATAAGAGCCCTGCATATTCAGCACTCTTGATAAATGTCCCCAATGTATGGTAGGAATCCTATAACTGTCTCAGCTGTTTTCACAGTTCTTTGTGGGGACTTTGGGTCCAATGCTCAGCTGCTCCCACATCAGATAGAGATGCAAATAGTCAGGACACTCTCAGTGGTACTCCTGTAAAATGTAGTTAAGATAGGGGAGGAGCCTTGCTTGCCTCAATCTTCTTAGGAAGTGGAGGCGCTGCTGTGCCTTCTGGTTCAGGGAGGTGATATTAAGAGACCAGGTGAGGTCATCCATGATGTGAACTTGGTGCCCTTAGCTCTGTCTATGGAGGAGCCATGTATTTGCCAAGGGGGATGGTTCATCTGCACTTTCCTGAAGTCCACAGTGATTTCCTTTGTCTTCTCCATGCTCATGCTTGTGTTGTTCTTCTCACACCAAACCACTAGCCACTCCACTTCCTCTCTATACTCCATCTCATCATTATTCTTGATAAGGCCAACCACAAACTTGATGACACAGTTTGAGCTGGATCCTGTGACACCATCATGCATCAGCAGTATGATCAGCAGTGGCTGAACACACAGCCTTGGGGAGTGCTGATGCTCAGTGTAATGGGACTAGAGACGTTGCTGCACACACGGACTGACTGTGGCCTTCCTGTTAAGAAGTCAAGCGTCCAATTGCAGAGGGAGGTGTTGAGACCCAACAAAGACAGTTACCTCATCAGTTTCTGGGGTATGATGGTGCTGAATGCCGAACTGAAGTCTATAAATAGCAAGCACGAGGAAATCTGCAGATGCTGGAAATTCAAACATCAACACACACAAAATGCTGGTGGAACACAGCAGGCCAGGCAGCATCTATAGGGAGAAGTGCTGTCGATGTTTCAGGCCGAGACCCTTCGTCAGGACTAACCTGAAGGATAAACAGCATTTTCCAGGTGGAACAGGACGAAGCAGAGGGCAGAAGATATTGCATCTTCAGTGGATTGATTTGAGTGATAAGCAAATTGGAAAGGGTCCAATGTAGCCAGGAGAAAGACCTTAATGCGCTTCAAACTGCTTTGACCAGCCGCTCAAAGCAGTTCATAATGGTTGATGTTAGTTTCACCAGGCGATAGTCATTGAGGCAGGTTACTGTCACCTGCTCTGGCACTGGAATGATGGTTGCTGGCTTGAAATCCAAGGTGACAATGGATTGTTCCAGAGAGATGTTGAACATTTCTGTAACACACTGGGAAAGGTTTCACTGCTAAAATAATGGTCTTTCTGTAGAAGCAGTGTTTGGGTTGTGCTTAGTGGTAATAGGTGTTTTGGAATGTGAGCTGTCCAATGCTGGGAGGGTGATCTGGGTCTCTAGTTCAGCGGGAGATGAAGAGAGGAGACGCCAGAGGGAGATCGTAGGACTCGACCAGGAGCGGAGCCATAATCCAATGAGGGCCAGGGGGATGGATCAGCGAAGGGGAAGCTGTGAGCTTCAACTTGTGCACATTAGACCAGTTCATTAAAATGGGCTTTTTTCTTTTTTTTTGTTTTTTCTTCACTAACCCTACAGTAAAATTAAGAATTAAAAAGCTAAATCGTTTAATTGTATGCGGTGTCTGTTATTTTGAGGTACTGATTTGTAACAGGGTAACAAATTATGCAACATCCACACAAACAGGGGGGTTTCAGAGCGGACTTGCCCCTCAATCTCACCCATTTGGCAGGGTCAGGGTTTGCCTCTCCTAGACTTACACAACCAACAGAACCAGAAAGTTCCATATCCGTCAGCACCTCTGTAACTGGGCTAAGCAGTCTTTCAGAACAAACAACCATCATGCAAAAGAGAGCAACTATACAAATACAAAACAGAAAAATAACAATAATTAAATAAGCAATACATATCTAGAACATGAGATGAAGAGTTCTTGAAAGTGAGTCCATAGCTTGTGGGAGCAGTTCAGTGATGGCACCGAGTAAAATTGATTGAAGTTATCCCCTCTGGTTCAAGAGCCTGATGGTTGAGAGGTAATAACTGTTCCCAAACCTGGTAGTGCAGGTCCTGAGGCTCCTGTACCTTCCTCCTGATGGCAGCAGCAAGAAGAGAGCATGACCTGGATGGTGGGGTCCTTGATAATGAATGCTCCTTTCCTGTGACAGTCCTCCATGTAGATGTGCTCTGTGATGAGGAGGGCTTTCCTCGCTGGGCAGCGTGCATTACTTTTTGTAGGCGTTTCCGTACAAGGACATTGGTGGTACTTCCATACAAGGCAATATTCCAGCCAGGCAATATACTCTGCATCATACATCTATAGAAGTTGTAGATGATATGCCAAATCTTGGCAAATTTCTAAGTAGAGTTGCTGCTATGCTTTCTTCATAATGGCGCTTATGTGCTGCACCCAGGACACATCCCCTGTAATAATACCATTGCAGAATTTAAAGTTGCAGACCCTCTCCAACCCTGATTTTCTGATGAGGACTGGCTCATGAATTTCCACTATCCTCCTTCGGAAGTCAATAATCATCTCCTTGGTCATGCTAACATCAAGTGAGAGGTTGTTATTGTGGCACCAATCGGCCGGATTTTCAATCTCCCTCCTATATGCTGACTCATCACCAACTTTGATTTGGCCCTTCACCTTCCTTTGAATTACTTTGTCCCAGCAAAGGTACTTGAAAAACATCACATCCAAACAATATAACTTTTTTTAAAAGAGTATAAACTTTAGAAACATTGGAGGTAAGTGGGAATGACAAGAAAAATAACAGGAAGGCAGGTTGACTGAAAGAAGAACTGGAATTCATTCTCAGCCTTAAGCTTCTGAGACACCTGCAACTTGTTGGTATGTTCTTTAAGCTCATAAGAATTGAATATGTGGCCACCCTTTGTAGTTTATGAATCTGTTGGAATTCGGAAATCTTTCATAAGTGAGAAATCCACTGTGAGTTTTAAATGCTTGTTAAGAACTACATGTTTAAAGTCAGATGTACCTCATTAAAAATAAAAAAAACTATGTTTAAACTCCTTTGATAGCTGGAAGTATCCGATCCTCGGAAGGGAGGGGGAGCCCTCCACTCATATAGTGAGTATTGACAGCTGAACCTCACGAGAGTCTAGACAGGGAAGTAAGCAGGTCTTTGAAGAGAAGTTTGACACAGTTTAACTCCCTCATGTTGAAGGTAACTGTAGATTTCTATACCAGATAGGGCTTAAAACCACCTTTTTGAGTTTAGGGCTTTGCGGACACCATCATGGCATAAAGTCCAAGCCTGTTATTTCTAACAAGCAGGATTATGAGGTGTGCCTGTTGCACACCATTTTCCACCTCAAGTAACTTGGGCACAGGAAGCCCTAACTCTTGCAATATATCAACTCCTGAAACCAATCATACTGAGTTTAAAAAGGAAATTTTAAAGTGAGTTCTGAAGCAAGTAGATATCATAGGGAGAGGATAATGAGGTGTGGTGAATGTTAAGATATCCTTGCCGTCAAACAGAAACTACGGGGCATTGGCATAACAGATCTACAAGCACTGCGGTGTTTTCTGGGTGCGATTGTTCACTGAGGCAGAGGAGCAATCCTGTTGTGAACCAAAATAACTCTGCCAGAAAAGTAAGCCTGCAAACATGTATCATCCTCTTAATCACTATGTGCAGTGCCTAAATGTTCTACAATTAACACACAAACTACACAAGAACTTTTTTTTTAACCTAAACTGTCAGAGGATGATAAGAGTAGCTGTCAGATTTGTTTAGCCACCTGAAACAACTTCTCATTGCAGATTGCAGCGTTTTAGTAATTTATGCAAGAGCTCACACTATGTTCTAAGATTGCCACCCAAAGGAAACAAATGGAATTCATGAGGTGTAAAAGGAACCCAGGTCTGCCACAAGCAAAAAAAAAGATCTTCATCCCTATTTCCCTGTGAAAAGGAGCACAAGCATACTGCTGGAATCTGTAAACCATAACCATATTTTTCAACACCATGGATCTTGGGGATTTCAACTCTTGTGTGCTTGGCGATGCTATGTTAGTGATTACAACAGCCATTTTATCTTTGTCAGGTTTCCCAGCAAGGGCTCTCTCCACCAGAGTGCTGTGAAGATCATTACAACACACTCTGTCACAGTCCTATGCTGCCTACATTTCACATGCAATTGCGTTTGATTCAGTGCTCAGCACATCAGCCTCTTTAATCTGATGTTGCACGAATCATCAGCCACAATCAAAACGTACTGATTGAGAAAAATATCAAAATGTTGTCAATCAAACAGTAATTCCTGCCAATTCCTAGCAAATGTCGCTGTACAAAGTCATCCTCAGTAGTGTGTGTTAAACTTTATGATCTTTTACCCAAGGCAGCGACACATTTGTGTCACAGTGGTCCATGCAACCTGCTCTCAGTATGAGTTGTATCCATTTTTGTGCATCCACTTAAAAAAACACGCTTTGATTCTGATGGGACATGGGCTACAGTACTGAGCCAGAGGCAGTCCACACGCCTTGAGTTGAAAACTGCACATTTAGCCCAGGAACATAGAATACGACCTCCGAAATTCCTTGAACTTTAAATTCCTTGGCATTATCATATCGGACGTCTATCCTGGGACCAGCAAAGTGCCATCACAAAGAAGGTGTGACAGGGCCTCTACTTTCTTAGAAGTTTGCGTAGATTCGGCATGTCAGCTATAACTTTAACAATCTTCTATAAATGCCCACTGGAGAGTATCCTGACTGGTTGCGTCATGGGCTGGTATGGAAACAATAATGCCCAAGAGTGGAAAAACTGGCAAAGTGTGGTTGCGACAATGTAAAGCCCTTCCCACTACTGAGCAAATCTAAAAGCAGCACTGCCCAAGAAAGCAACATCCATCATTAAGGATCTTCAGCATCTAGACCATGCTCTCTTCTTGCTGTTGCCATTAGGACAGGGGCACAGGAACTTTAGGTCCCACACCACCAAGTTCAGGAACATTTATTACCCTTCAACCATCAGGCTTCCTAACTAGGGGATAACTTCACTGGATAACCATTGGATTCCACAAACTATGGACTTATTTTCAAGGACTCTACAAATGATGTTCTCAGTAATATTTATTTACTTATTTATTATTTTTATATTTCCACAGTTTGTCTTCTTTTGCTCATTGTTTGTTAGTTTTAATGCGCAGTTTTTCATTGCTTCCATTGTATTTCTTTGTTCTACTGTGTATACCTGCAAGAAAGTGAATCTTTCACTATGGTGACATATAAGTATTTTGATAATACACTTTACTTGGAACTTTATAAGTTGATTTCATTCATGTCAATAGAACAGAAACTGAGAAGTAAATTGTAACTACTCATTCTACCTCAACATTTTGAGACATATTCTATTCAGGAGTTGAGTCATGTAATGGTCTGCTTTTCACTCTGTTTCACCAACTGTGTGGAAGATTCGGTTTCCACTAAGTCAAAAACTTCTTGAAGTCTTAGACTCTAATACCTTAATGCTCAAACAGGTATGTAGTAAGTGCATTGTATTGTGAATAAGCATGAACTCTTTGGATATCTATTGCCAGAGAAGGTGTTAAGGTTTGCAAACAGTTGTTTCTGTACAAACAGAGCTAGTGTGTGGTGTTATGCTGGTCCACAGGCAGTTTAAGGAGTAAATGGTTAATCTGGTGTTACTAGACTAATTAGACCAGAAGATCCCGAGTTTAGGTTGATAAGCAGTGTTGAGCTGGATCACCACTGATGTTCCACAGTGGGTCCCAATAACTGTGGGTGAGGAAGGAGAAATAGTATCTAGGATTCTTCTTCCTGACCCTACACATGAGGCTTTTAAAAACTATGAGCATGTGGACTTTATAATTTTTTACCAATGATATTATCATCCAGTACTGATTGACCTTGATATGAATCTTATTTGCCCTATAACAAAAGCTAGCTGGCTGTGCTACTGTTAAATTTAGATAGCCCAGATTATATGTTAATTAAAAAGTACAAAGTTCAGAGAAAATTTATTATTAAAGTATGTATATGTCACCATATACAACCCTGAGATTTATGTTAAGGGTGCATCTCGCCAACAAAATTTGATATGAATTTTATGTCTTTCTCTCGTAAGGCTTAGTTCCTCCCTTCAGTTTGTTCTATTATTGTAAGCACCACCGCATCTGCTTAATGCTCCTTCAGTACTGATCCTTGATGCTGTAATTGAGGTTATAACAAAAAGTGCTGAGATGTGAAATGTTTCAGCGGGTCTATGACATTCCACTTTTAGGACAACAACAAACAAATCTGTAGCCCGAAAAACATTGTGGGATTGTGCTCAGGATTTCCACACCAGGATTTCACACAAACAAAGAATTTCATCACACTCTGGTGCATATGACAATAAACTAAACCGAATCTGAATTAATTCCCTCTTGCTCCATGTACAGTGTATTAGCCAGGTATGTCTTGCCAGCAAAAGAATAATTCTAATGTAGCTTTAAGCTTTATTGTGCCTAAGCCTGACAGCTGATATTGTGGCGAGCCCGCTTCTCACTCAATATAGCAGTTTCGCAAACAGTCTGGAACATTCAGTTTGCACCTACAAGCCTTAACATTAAACATGTAAGCAGTAAGCATGCTGCCTTGGTTTGGATTTATATCTTGTATCTGTCTGCAGGCCGAAGTTGCAGAGACCAGTTCACCAGATAATGATTGCTTCCAAGACTATCATTGCGAATATAATAAAAAGAGTCACCAGCATTGCTATTGACTACCAGATACTTATCAATAATCTGCACGATTGGAGTTCATGCACAAGATCACGCTCAACACAGTCTAATCAAAAGCAACACACACAAAATGCTGGAGCAACATAGCAGGTCAGACAGCATCTATGCAGAAGGACAAACAGTCTACGTTTCAGTCCGAAAACATTTATCTGTCCTCATGAAGGGTCTTTGCACAAAACTTCGACTCTTTATTCCCCTCCATAGATGCTGCATGACCTGCTGAGTTCCTCCAGCATTTTGTGTGCGTTGCTCTGGATTTCCAGCATCGGCAAAATCGCTTGTGTTTACTGTCTAATTTCTTGAATCCTGACTGAATGCCATGGGTGAGATAGAAATGATATACCGAGGCAATTACCCACATTGATGCCAATGTTGCACTTGCAACAACACAAGTGGCAAATAGTATTCCAATCACAAACAACAGAAAATCTGCAGGTGCTGCAAATCCAAGCAACACAAACAAAATACTGGAGGAACTCAGCAGGCCAGGCCGCACCAATGGAAAAGAGTACAGTCGACATTTTGGGCCATGATCCTTCATTAGGGCTCAATTAGTATTTATAAAGTTACATGAGAAGGAGTCCTTGTGAAGTAGTTTTTACTAGCTGGAATATGATTCACTCCAAGGAAAAGTGGCCGAGATTTATTGGAAGTCCATCATCTCAAAACCAGGACAACACCAAGTGAATGATCCCAGGATTGAAACAGTTTGTGTAGAGCATTGTTTGATGGCTCAGGACCTATTCCCACTGGAGTTTAGATGAACGAAGGGAGGATCTCATTGAAACCTATTAAATATTGAAAGGCCTAGACAGAGTGGACATGGAGAAGATGGTTCCTATGGTGGGGGAGTCTAGGACAAGAGGCCACAGCCTCAGAATAAAAGGATGTTCTTTTAGAGGAGAGATGAGGAGGATTTTTTTTCAGCCAGATCTGCTAGAATTTACTGCCACTGTTGGCTGTGGATGGCAAATCATTGGGTATAATTAAAGCAGAGCTTGATAGGTTCTTGATTAGTAAAGGTGATAGAATGTTGTGGGGATGAGGCAGGAGAATGGGGTTGAGAAGGATAATAAATCAACCATAATGGAATGATGGGGCAGGGTTGATGGGCTGAATGGCTTAATTCTTCTCCTATGTCTTATGGTCTTATGATCTAAACTCCCAGAAGCCCTTGTACAAATCTCCAAGCCCATCTACCTTCATTTTATTCATCAGTGACCTTCCCATCACCATTTTGGTCAGAAATGGGAATGTCCACTGATTATCATACAATATCCAGTTCTGTTGGTAACTCCTCACATATCTGGTCGGCATCTAGATTGATAAATGGCAATTAATGGCTGTGTTATACAAGTACCTTAGCATAATGTTAACAATAAGAATCTGATCCCTCACCTCCCTTGACATCCAATGACATTACAATTGTTGACATTCAGACCAATAGATTTAGAGGATCACTAATGACCAGCTGTTTAAGTGAACTAACTCTGTAACTGCAGGAGTCTGAGTATTTTACAGTGAGTGATTCACCTCCTGACTTTTGAAGTCTTTCCACTATCTGCAATGCCTGTGATGTGCTGGAATACTTCTCCCTAGCCTGGATGAATGCTCCGAAGAAACTAAACCCCTTTCAGAACAGAGTAGTTCATTTGTTTAGGACTTCTGCTTTGTTGTTGCAGACAATTTTTAATCTGACTGTGATGGTGGATGTTGCAGCTGAAGATATGAATGGTTCACCATGCCTTTTGATCAGACAGTCCAAGTGTACCTCCCAGTACGGTGAGAGCCAATTCCTGTCACAGCCTCTGATGCCCTGTCAGAAGAAACACATCAGCCAGGTTCAATTCCAAGTGTCTTTATATCTTACTTGCGTACATCTTTATAACATTGATTATGGCAACGCATTATTCTTGCTCCCTCCCACAGTTCCTCATTCTGCCATCAACTTCCATCCTTGTCAGATGGCCTACCGAATGTAATAGCCTTTACTTGGATGAGTTTACCACACTTGCTAAGTATACCCTTTGGAAAATCTGTATGATGAAGCTTTGCAGCAAGTTACTAAGTCTTTTTTTCTCGGCATCTTCCCAGCCTGTGACATCCCTCAAGCTGGAAGGACAAGGTAAGCAGGTATGAGGAAGCTCCAAACTTCCACCTCACACTGCTTCTTGAGATGTGGCTGAATATCCTGGAACTGCTATCCAAACTTTGACCCTTATACTGGGCTATGTTGACTGCAGCATTCAAAGTAACAGCTCGACACTACATTCTCAAGGGTACTTTGGGGTGAGCAATAAAAGCTGAGCTGACTAGCCTCACCTGGTAGATGAATAAAACATTCAAACAAATCCGTGGGCTCTCAAGCAAGCATTGGCTCTGTCCTTGTCTGTTCTCCTGACAATGCAGCATATTGTTCAATGCTCTGTCACTCTGCAACCTTCTTACACATCCTGAATAAAAAAAAAGTATGCTTCATCTTTTCTACCTTTGAAAACTTTATAGAATATACGCATTTCTCACCCTTCCCCTTTAATTCGGGGAAGAATCAGACACTTTCTTATTGATGTGCAAAATTCCTGTTAGACTTTCCTTTCTATTACATTCCACACCCAGACACTAATGGTTAAAACAAACCCCGCTATAAGTACTGATCACACTCTAAAGCAAGGGTTCCAACCTGGGGTCCATGGACCTCTCGGTTACTGGTAGGGGTCCATAGCATAAAAAAGGTTGGGAACCCTTCCTCTGGAGAACGGAATCAGCACAGCCTGCAAGTGAATCCAGAGCTCTGCAACAGAAAGATAGAAGAACATATTCTGTTTTACCTCAGTGAGTAATCAGCAGCAAATCACAGATTAACTCACTGATGGATCAATGCTCAGTGAAAATCAGAGCAGTTTGATGTCAGGTTCACCTACTGCCACCCGTATCTTCCCTGGGAGAGAACGTTTCCCAGTTGTAGAGAGAAAGTCCAGATTAAAAGCTCCAGTGTCTCATTATCAGCCTGTCATGCAGTAACTGCCCTTGTGTTTATGTCAACTGAGTTTGGGGGTTAAGGTCTCAGATTTGCAGGGAAAGATTTTCTTTTTGCTGGAACTAAAACTCCAAGCAGCACTTGGAAAATAACCTTGTACAATAACAATTGATCATTCCTTCCCATTGTCAGAGAGGATGAAAGGGGGCAGATGCCGACAGATGTTCTTAGGGACACCCTAGAGGTAAATGAACAGATGTTCTATTACCCTCTGCACTCGAGCTGCATGCAAAGGGAGAAGAGATAGAGTGCACATGACATTGGATGACTGGAGAACACATGACCAACTGAGAAACAGACTTATCAGAACCTATACTGCCATCATCTCTTTATTAAGAGAGAATTGAAAATTCTGCTGATTGACCAGTTAATACGTAAATTAAGTTATAAAAAGAGTTACATAAAATGGTAGTGTGTGTGCTATTGTGCTAGTTCCCATTTGTACTATTTTCTGTTTGTGAATCCTATAAGGTTAGATAGCGTATGATTTCTGCCGGACTAAAAATAGCAGTTACATCCTTGAGTTACTCATAAATTAAATACAGATTATAAAGGTGAAACCTTGATAGTTATTTCTTAGGTAGTGTCACCTTTGCAGCTTCAAGAGCTTATTTGTACCATTCTGTATATAAATAAGGTGTTTTATGTATTCAGAATTATTCCAGTTTGATGCAAAGATTCTTTTAAAATTTTTGGTTATCATCAGATCATTTGTACAGGAATAAGATCATATAACACATTAGTTCATCAGTTCACTCCGCGTTTTATCACAACTGTAGATGTATTCACAGTAGACAGTTATTACACATTGCAAACTTTAAATAGCCATGTCCGAAACTCAATTTGTATCAAGATAGACAAACTAAGCCAATAATATATTAAGGATCTAACAATTGAAGCTAGTATCTTCCGGATGAGAAAAGAACATGTAGCAATGCTCTGTAATGTGGTTCATTATCCAGTGGCCCTGCTGATAAAGGCAGCTACAAGGATATTGCATTCCAACTAGGCAATGATACATAACCTGACACAGCTTACTGTGAAGAGCAGCCACTTAGGAACAGCATTATACAACTCCTAGTGCTCACAGAATTGAGGTCTAGCAACCAATCAATGTCATCAAGGGAAAAGATTGGGAAAAGGGAAAAAAGATTAAACTGCAGGTCAGATAGGAGGTAAAGACCCAGGAGTTTGTCAACGCCAATTTTCCAGTTGTAAAATGACACTAGCACCTTCCCCAACACTAAAGAGCTTAGAAGTTTCCTAAGGCCACAGAGAAACCTCAATTAGAAACAAACACCAGAGTCCACACTGTTCTCAAAATCAAAATCGAAGTCACTCACAAAGTTATGCTCAGAATTATTGCCAGCTGTCTCCATGATGTGTGCCACAAGTAGCATGTTGCGGCTCGGGGCTCCATTGCAAAATCAAGAGTACTGCTTCTCGGCAAAGGGACGAATGTCCTATTTTTGACAAGTGCGACTTGTACACTTACCTCTGGGAGAACTGTTTGAATGCTTTGCATTGCAGAAGTCATTCACAGAGGGAGGTCATGTTTCTACCATTGCTTCCCTGGCAACTTGGGCCCTTTACATAAGGAGGGTGCTTCCATATAACCATATAACAATCACAGCACAGAAACAGGCCATCTCGGCCCTCCTAGTCCGTGCCAAACTCTTAATCTCACCTAGTCCCACCTACCCGCACTCAGCCCATAACCCTCCACTCCTTTCCTGTCCATATACCTATCCAATTTTACCTTAAATGACACAACTGAACTGGCCTCTACTACTGCTACAGGAAGCTCATTCCACACAGCTATCACTCTCTGAGTAAAGAAATACCCCCTCGTGTTTCCCTTAAACTTCTGCCCCCTAACTCTCAAATCATGTCCTCTCGTTTGAATCTCCCCTACTCTCAATGGAAACAGCCTATTCACGTCAACTCTATCTATCCCTCTCAAAATTTTAAATACCTCAATCAAATCCCCCCTCAACCTTCTATGCTCCAATGAATAGAGACCTAACTTGTTCAACCTTTCTCTGTAACTTAAGTGCTGAAACCCAGGTAACATCCTAGTAAATCGTCTCCGCACTCTCTCTAATTTATTGATATCTTTCCTATAATTCGGTGACCAGAACTGCACACAATATTCTAAATTTGGCCTTACCAATGCCTTGTACAATTTTAACATTACATTCCAACTTCTGTACTCAATGCTTTGATTTATAAAGGCCAGTGTTCCAAAAGCCTTCTTCACCACCCTATCTACATGAGACTCCACCTTCAGGGAACTATGCACTGTTATTCCTAGATCTCTCTGTTCCTCTGCATTCCTCAATGCCCTACCATTTACCCTGTATGTTCTATTTGGATTATTCCTGCCAAAATGTAGAACCTCACACTTCTCAGCATTAAACTCCATCTGCCAACATTCAGCCCATTCTTCTAACCAGCATAAATCTCCCTGCAAGCTTTGAAAACCCACCTCATTATCCACAACACCTCCTACCTTAGTATCATCAGCATACTTACTAATCCAATTTACCACCCCATCATCCAGGTCATTTATGTATATTACAAACAACATTGGGCCCAAAACAGATCCCTGAGGCACCCCGCTAGTCACCGGCCTCCATCCTGATAAACAATTATCCACCACTACTCTCTGGCATCTCCCATCTAGCCACTGTTGAATCCATTTTACTACTCCAGCATTAATACCTAACGACTGAACCTTCTTAACTAACCTTCTATGTGGAACTTTGTCAAAGGCTTTGCTGAAGTCCATATAGACTACATCCACTGCCTTACCCTCATCAACATTCCTCGTAACTTCTTCAAAAAATTCAATAAGGTTTGTCAAACATGACCTTCCACGCACAAATCCATGCTGGCTACTCCTAATCAGATCCTGTCTATAGAGATAATTATTAATACTATCTCTAAGAATACTTTCCATTAATTTACCCACCACTGATGTCAAACTGACAGGTCTATAATTGCTAGGCTTACTTCTAGAACCCATTTTAAACAATGGAACCACATGAGCAATACGCCAATCCTCCAGCACAATCCCCGTTTCTAATGACATCTTAAAGATCTCCGTCAGAGCTCCTGCTATTTCTACACAAACTTCCCTCAAGGTGCTGGGGAATATCCTGTCAGGATCCGGAGATTTATCCACTTCTAAATTTCTTAAAAGTGCCAGTACTTTCACCTCTTTAATTGTCATAGGTTCCATAACTTCCTTACTTGTTTCCCACACCTTACACAATTCAATATCCTTCTCCTTAGTGAATACCTAAGGAGAACTTAGGTATTGTTTTTATTGAACATATTCATAGAGGCTTCACCTTTATCATTATGGGCAAGTCCTATGCAAGTTCTTCAAAAATTATATTGGTTTCTCTAGCCTCTTGGGAAGACCTACATTCCTACTAGCTCATCACTGTAATATACACCCATTCCTTGGGAGCACTCCAGTGGTTGGGATATTGCTGTCTGGGCTATGGTATGACCCTGTAGGTAGGGTATGCTTCCTGGGGTCAGAACTGCAAGAAGAATAAAGACAGGAAAAATAGTGAAGTGATGATAGGTCTTCAGTCAGGTGCCCTCATTTTTGTAACTAATTTCTGATCTATTGAACACAGAATCACTTTTTTTTGCAGTCTTCCGGCATTTTTGTCTTTTGATTTTGAATTGTATACTATCAAAACAGCTCGAGGGTGTGATGAATGGAATCCCAGTCCAATTAAAGTTTGTTTGCAGAGAGTTTTTACTTCTATCAGTGAACAGAAGCAGTCAGTTAAAATCAACATTGATCCACTACTGAGTTCATTTGGACAAAACAGATGATACAAAGCCAACACTAAGGTGTACAAAATCTTTCCAACAACAGCTTATGGGCACTAAGGCGTAGTGACATACAAAAACTTAATTAAGGCCATATTAACACAATTTTCATCTGTATAAAATTGTTTTTATTGAACATATTCATAGAGGCTTCACCTTTATCATTATGGGCAAGTCAGTGATGAGTAAAATTATTTTAAAAACTTTTAAAATAAATAATTAAAACAACAAAGAATAAAACCTTTTAAAAAGTGATACTGTTAACTATAGTGCATCGAATCATAAATAATCAAAAACATTAAACAAAAGCAAAATAATTTTTTAAAAAAGCTTTCCATCCTCTTTACCTTTTCACCTACAGGTCTCCGGTTTTCAATGAAGTCAAGGGGGTCTCTGATACTGTCCTGGGTTTCACTTCTTGCCAGATAGTGGTAGCAATTCCCCAGAGGAATGTGGGAATGTTGGGGCTATCCCACCATGACTGGCGTATGATAGTCTGATACGCCAGTATGATAGCAATGATAGTCTCATACTATTGTGCTCAATATAGAGGGTTCTGAAAACCAGGACCCATGGCCACAATACTCAGGAAAGTCTCAGAGATGCAGTTCCTTAGACTTGAGCTTTTGCTTGCTACAAATAATCTTTGCTGCAGTCATAAACAGACTGACAATGCTTACAATTTTTAGGGCCTTGGCAAGCTTTTGGACAGGGAGGATTGTTTAATGTTTCATCCTATTTCATCAGCAGTGGAAAGCCCTCGTAGATTTTGAAGCTCTGTCATGTGTTCTAAATTAATAAAAAAAACATTCTCTTTATCTATCAGTGTATTTTTTTTATTATAACCAACATCAGTTACCAAGACATTTCTTCTATTTCCAATCTTTTCTTCCCCTAAAGGCAAGGATTAATTCGGATTACAAAATAAGCATCAACAGACTCCCAAAGATTCTCCATAAGCAATCATTCTATATGACAAAACCATTTACACTGAAGCTAATAACTGGGAAACCTTCCTAAGGTAGTGTAAAGACAAATCCCTTACCTCATACTCTGCAAAGCACAAACTAATAATGCAACTCAGCAGGTTAGGTGACATTTGTGTAGGGAAATGAACAGTCAACCTTTCAGCTGGAAAAGCTTCATCTGGTCTTTAAAGAGTGTGGGGATGGGAAGGGTAGATAGCCAGTATAAAGAGGTGATGGGAAGAAGTAGGATGAGAGGTGGCACGTGATAGGTGGATCCAGGTGAGGAGTGGTTGATTGGCAGATGGGGGAGGAGAGGTGGAGATAGCCATAGGGCTGGGAGGTGATGTGGAGACTGTAAAGAGCTGCAGATCATGGAGTGTGGTAAATGGTGGGCAAATGAGACCAGTGAGGGGAGGGACAGAGGGATTCCAGTTGGAAGAGGGTGTGCATGATGGAGTATGTATCGAAGGGGAAAGAAACAATAGACAATAGGCAATAGACAGTAGGTGCAGGAGTAGGCCATTCGGCCCTTCTAGCCAGCACCACCATTCACTGTGATCATGGCTGATCATACACAATCAGTACCCCGTTCCTGCACTCTCCCCATATCCCTTGACCTCGCTATCTATAAGAGCTGTATCTAACTCTCTCTTGAATGCATCCAGAGACTTGGCCTCCACTGCCTTCTGGGGCAGAGCATTCCACATATCCACCACTCTCTGGGTGAAAGAGTTTTTCCGCATCTCTGTTCTAAATGGCCTACCCCTTATTCTTAAACTGTGGCCTCTAGTTTTGGACTCACCCATCAGTTGGAACATGCTTCCTGCCTCCAGCATGTCCAATCCCTTAATAATCTTATATGTTTCAATCAGATCCCCTCTCATCCTTCTAAATTCCAGTATATACAAGCCCAGTCGCTCCATTCTTTCAACAGATGACAGTCACGCCATTCCAGGAATTAACTTTGTGAACCTACGCTGCACTCCCTCAATAGCAAGAATATCCTTCCTCAAATTTGGAGACCAAAACTGCACACAATACTCCAGGTGGGGTCTCACCAGGGCCCTGTACAGCTAAAGAAGGACCTCTTTACTCCTATACTCAATTCCTCTTGTTATAAAGGCCAGCATGCCATTAGCTTTCTTCACTGCCTGCTGTACCTGCATGCTTGCTTTCATTGACTGAAGTACAAGAACACCTATATATCGTTGTACCTCCCCTTTTCCTAATTTGACTTCATTTAGCTAGTAATCTACTTTCCTGTTCTTGCCACCAAAGTGGATAACCTCACATTTATCCACATTAAACTGCATCTGCCATACATTTGCCCACTCACCCAACCTGTCCAAGTCACCCTGAATTCTCATAACATCCTCCTGACATATCACACTGCCACCCAGCTTCGTGTCATCGGCAAAATTGCTAATGTTACTTTTAAGCCCTTCATCTAAATAATTAGTGTATATTGTAAACAGCTGCGGTCCCAGCACCGAACCTTGCGGTCACAGCCTGCCATTCCGAAAGGGACCCGTTAATTGCTACTCTTTGTTTCCTGTCAGCCAGCCAAGTTTCAATCCATGTCAGTACACTGCCCCCAATACCATATGCCCTAATTTTGCCCACTAATCTCCTATGTGGGACTTTATCAAAAGCTTTGTGGAAGTCCAGGTATACTACATCCACTGGCTCTCCCTTGTCCATTTTAATGGTTACATCCTCAAAAAACTCCAAAAGATTAGTCAAGCATGATTTTCCCTTCATAAATCCATGTTGACTCGGACTGATCCTTCTATTGCTATCCAAATGTGTCATAATTTCCTCTTTTATAATTAACTCCAGCATCTTTCCCACCACTGACATCAGGCTAACTGGTCTATAATTCCCTGTTTTCTCTCTCCCTCTTTTCTTGAAAAGTGGGACATTAGCCACCCTCCAATCAGCAGGAACTGTTCCTGAATCTATAGAACATTGGAAAATGATTACCAATGCGTCCATGATCTCTAGAGCCACCTCTTTAAGTACCCTGGGATGCAGACCATCAGGTCCCGGGGACTCATCTGCCTTCAGACTCAACAGTCTATCCAACACTGTTTCTTGCCTAATATACATTTCCTTTAGTTAATCCTTTACCCTAGTTCCTTTGGCCACTATTACATCTTGGAGATTGTTTGTGTCTTCCCTAGTGAAGACAGATCCAAAGTACCTGTTCAACTCGTCTGCCATTTCCTTGTTCCCCATAATAAATTCACCAGTTTCTGTCGTCAATGGCCCAATTTTGGTCTTAACTATTTTTTTGCTACTCACATACCTAAAGAAGCTTTTACTGTCCTCCTTTATATTCTTGGCTAGTTTACCTTCGTACCTCATTTTTTCTTGACGTATTGCCTTTTTTGTTATCTTCTGTTGCTCTTTAAAAGCCTCCCAGTTCTCCGGTTTCCCGCTCATCTTTGCTATGTTATACTTCTCCTCTTTTATTTTTATACTGCCTTTTACTTCTCTCGTCAGCCACGGCCGCCTTTTACTCCCCTTAGGATCTTTCTTCCTCTTTGGAATGAACCGATCCTGCACCTTCTGCATTATTCCCAGAAATACCTGCCATTGTTGGCCCACTGTCTTCCCTGCTAGGGTATTATTCCATTGAACTTTGGCCAGCTCCTCCCTCATAGCTCCATCGTTCCCTTTGTTCAACTGTAATACTGACACATCTGATTTTCCCTTCTCCTTCTCAAATTGTAGGTTAAAACATATCATATTATGGTCACTACCTCCTAATGGTTCCTTTACCTCCAGGTCCCTGATCAACTCTGGTTCATTGCACAACACTAAATCTAGAATTGCCTTCTCTCTGGTAGGCTCCAGTACAAGCTGTTCTAAGAATCCATCTCGGAGGCACTCCACAAACTCCCTTTCTTGGGGTCCAGTACCATTCTGATTCTCCCAGTCTAGCTGCATGTTGAAATCCCCCATGACAACTGTATCATTACCTTTGCGACATGCCAATTTTAACTCTTCATTCAACTTACACCCTACATCCAGACTGCTGTTTGTGGGCCTGTAGATAACTCCCATTAGGGTCTTTCTACCCTTAGAATTTCTCAGTTCTATCTATAGTGACTCTACATCCCCAGATCTATGTCCCCCCTCGCAAGGGACTGAATATCATTCCTCACCAACAGAGCCATCCCACCCCCTCTGCCAGTCAGTCTGTCCTTTCGATAAGATGTATATCCTTGAATATTCATTTCCCAGGCCCTGTCCGCTTGAAGCCATGTCTCTGTTATTCCCACAACATCGTGCTTGCCAATTTCCAACTGAGCCTCAAGCTCATCTACTTTATTCCAACAAAGTGTTGGGGAGGATATTGGAATGAAGGGAGCGCATAGGGGGACTTAGGTAGATCAGTCCTCTCCATCACTCCTCCAATGCCAGGGAGAGGCCAAACAAAATCTAATGAACAGCACCTCATATTCTGCCTGGGTAGAATACAGCCAGACAGCAAGAACACTGACATCTCTAATCTCAGGCAACCTGTTCCCCTCTGTCTCTTTCTCTCTCCTTCTGATCTTCCCCAGTCCTCTCACTCACATCTTGTTTTCCAATCCTCCAGCCCATCACCTAGTTTCTTTCCCCTCCCCGACCTGCTCTATCTGACCATCACCCACGCACTCCTCCTATTGTCCACTCCACCGCATCTAATTCACACTGAATGGTCCCGCTCTAAACTTCCATTTGTTGTCACACTCTGTAATCTACAGCTCCTTGTAGTCTTTGTATATCACCTCCCAGTGTCTGTCACTACTTCACTCTTCCATCTGCCAATCAACCCTTCCATACCTGAATCTACCCGGTACTTGCCAGCTCTCTCAAACCCCTACCCCTCCCCACTTCATTCCAGCTATCTCCCCTTTCCTCTCACTCCAGATGAAGAGCTCAACCCAAAACCTTCTCCCCATTTCCATGAACAGATTCTGCCTCATCTGCTGTATTCCTCCAGCAGTTTTCCTTTGCTCCAGATTAGGCCATCCACTGCCTCTCGGGTGTCTACTACCATTTTGCATTTTGAATTTGCTTCTCTTTAAAGAAAGCTGTAACACTTCCACTGTAGCATCTGTTTCCTGAGGTAAATTCACACTCAGTGGGGATTTGACTGTGGGAACAGTTTTAGTAAAAGTATCCCAGGGTGTCTGAAAATAAATGCAGGAATAGAATCTATTACCACTCCAGCGTGTTCCCTTTCACACACAACATGTCACTAAAACATTAACATAAAGATGACAATTCCATTGAGCACACTTGTCATGTTTTCTGAGCTCCAGCAGATTAGAGTCTGTCTGAGAATGGGTGCCAGCGACTAATTTATAAGATATTTCTCTTGTTTGTTACACTGGAAGACTGCAGTGGCTGAGTCTTCAATGGATCATAATCATAATATAGGTACAGTCAATGGCCACTTTATTAGGTACACCTACTCATTAATGTAAATACGAGGGGTGATTAATAAGTTCGTGGCCTAAGTTAGGAGGAGTCCATTTTAGAAAACTTAGCACATTTATTTTTCCTACATTGACACATTTAGTCCAGCGGTTGTGGAGCATACAGATTACTTCTTTGTAGAAGTCAGCGTCTTGGACCTCCAGAAGTGGTCCACAGCATGGGATGATTGATAAGGTTGTGGCCTAAGGTAGAAAGAAATGAGTTATTAACTTCAAACTTTCTGAGTTTTCACTCAAAGTGTTGAACTGCATGTGCATGTAACGAGAGCTGTACATCTCATCTCCTTCTATCTTGGGCCACGAACTTATCAATCACCCCTGGTGTGGACCACCTGGAGGTCCAAGATGCTCTCGTTACAGGCAGGTGCAGTTCAACTCTTTGAGTGATAATGCAGAAAGTTTGAAGTTAATAACTCATCTCCTTCTACCTTAGGCCATGAACTTATCAATCACCCCATGCCGTTGACCACTTCTACAAAGAAGGGATCCGTATGCTCCACGACCACTGGACTAAGTGTGTACATGTAGGAGGGGACTATGTTGAAAAATAAATGTGCTAGTTTTTCTAAAATTGACTCCTTCTACTTTATGCCACGAACTTATCAATTGCCCCTCGTATGTAATCAGCCAATCATGTGGCAGCAACTCAATGCAGAAAATCAGTCAGGAACAGCTTCTCACTTCCACAATCTAATTTCTGAATTATGAACACTACCTCACATTCTCCCCCTCTCTTTTTGCACTGTTTATTTAATTTAATATTTTTTTATATGCATACACTTCTATTTATAATTTTGTTGCATTGAAGAAAGGGTGTGTTACGTCCATGGCCCCCTCCTTTTTGAGATTCGCAAGATCACTATTAAGTCAGTTCAGGAGACCCAGGAAATGAGAGAAAGACATGCAGAATCCACAAAGAGTTTGGAATGTGTCCTGGCCTCCAAAAGGCGGAACCATTGATAACAGCTATTGTCTCTTGGAGACGGAATTGTGGATTGAATACTGTACGATGCATCGAAGCCCCCAGGCAATGAACCGAGGGGGAGGTTGGTGGAGGGATTGCATCATCCCAGCCTGATTGACATCTGAGACCCTGTGAGTCAGGATAAAAGAGGGTCCGTGGGAACAGCCCCTCAGATGCACCAGAAGAAACGCTAGAACTCCTGTAACAGCGTAATAGCGAAAGCCGGTGGAAACAGCCCACGTGCGTCCTTTTCCATCTGCACTGGAATTGGTGGGTCTTGCCACGGAAGAACAGTTTTAGCTAACAACAAAGGAAAATTCAGCCCCCACCGACTCTCGAAGGATTGACCTCATGAAAGTAATGGGCAAGTTTAACTCTCTCTCTTGACTCCAAACAAAGGCTGCAGCCTACAGCTTGACAGAACTAAAGTGACTTTTATATTTCCATCGGACAATACATTATCCCCTAGACAACGATAGAGCTATTTCTTATTGATTATTATTATACCTGCGCTTTAGATTTAGTATTGATGACGTATGTTATCTGTACGTTTCTATTGATATTATTTTTGTGTATTTTATCAATAAATACTGTTAAAAAAAGTACCATCAGACTTCAACGGACCTCTCTATCATTGCTGGTAAGTGACCTAGTTACGGGGTACGTAACAGTTAGGGGCTCGTCCGCAATTTGACACCAAATTGGAAGGCCAGTGAATCGGGCTTGTAAGTCCGAACTTGGATCTGGTTACACGGGTAGCCAGACGGGAAACCAGCAAAGATGGACGTGGATGAATTTATAGAAAACCCGACTCCAGAGATGCTAGAGGCGGCCATCAAATCGGACTTGATAAATCTGACGAAAGGGCTAAACCTCGCAGAGGTGAGGTTGTCCATGAAAAAGCGGGAGGTGTGAAGGGCAATAACTCAGTATTATATTGGGAAGAATGTGTTTGCAGCTGAGGTATTGGAAAATATCCCTGAAAAGGTACCAGCTAGTGGGACGGCTCAGAGTTGGAGAAATTAAGGTTGGAACATGCAATTAAGTTAAAGCAGCTGAGAAGGAGAAAGAAAGAGCTGAGAGAGAGAGAGAGAGAGAGAGAGAGGAGAAAGAAAGAGCCGAGAGAGAGAGAAAGAGAGAGAGAGAGAGAGAGAAAGAGAGGGAAAGAGCTGAGAAGGAGAAAGAAAGGGCCGAGAGAGAAAGGGAGCATACGCTCCATCTAAAGGAGTTAGAGGTGAAACGGGAGCAGGAAAGAGCTGAGAAACAAAGAGAGCATGAAATTCAGTTAAAACAGCTGGAAGCAGCTGAGAAAGAGAAAGAGAGGGCCGAGAAGGAGAAGGAGAAGGAGAAACAGAGGAAACATGACTTGGACATGGAGAAGTTAAGGCAAGGGCAGAGAGTTCAAGGGTCAGACCGAGAGGAGCAGTTTAATGTTAGTCGGGAGTTGAGGTTAGTACCTCCGTTCGAGGAGAAGGATATTGATAGTTATTTCTTGCTTTTTGAAAAGGTGAATCAGAAGTGGCCCAAAGAGCAGTGGGTGGCATTGTTACAAAGTGTGTTAAAAGGGAAGGCACAATGAGCATATACGGCGTTGTCCATGGAGGAGGAAGAGGAGGAGAGTTATGACAAAGTAAAGGTGGCCATTCTCCGGAATTATGAGTTAGTACCTGAAGCGTATAGACAAAAGTTCAGAAATTTAAAGAAAGGGTGGAATCAGATGTATACCGAGTTTGCCTATGAGAGGGGTGTGCTCTTGGACCGTTGGTGTACAGCAGAAATAGTGGACGAGGATTATTGGCGTCTCAGGGAGTTAATTCTGATTGAGGAATTTAAAGGTTGTGTTTCGGAGGATATCCAGATGTATTTGAATGAGAAGCCGAATAAGTCCATCTCAGAATTTGCTAGGTTCGCAGATGAATACGCCCTAACCCACAAGACAAAGTTTTCCTTGAATAAAAGTTCCCAGAGAGACCGTGGGAACGATTGAGAAAGTCCGCCGGCTGAGGCAGAGGTCCCACCGGGAGCTAGTGATAAGATTGAGGGGGAAAGGCAAGACGGCCAGAGATTTCCAGGCTTGACCTGTTTTAATTGTGGAAGGGGGGGGGCATATTGCATCTAGGTGCTTTGCTCCGAGGAAAGAGACAGGAAAAGGGAAAGCAGCGGTCCCTATCAGATGTGCCGTGATAATCAGTAAATCGACAAGAGATCCCCAGGTAGACAGAGTACGGGAAGGGTCTGAGACTTGTATGTCAAACGTAACCGTGTCTGTGAGGGAGGGAGACACACCAGTTCCAGTACGGATCTGGAGAGACACAAGGGCTGAACTATCATTGATCAGCAGTAAGGTACTAGATGTTTGGTCGCAAGACAGGAACAGTAGCTGTGAAAGGAATAGGCAAAGGGACGGAAATGGTGCCCTTGCATAGGGTCATTATGAATTGTGAACTAGTCTCTGGACCAGTTGAAACGGAGGTGCGATCAGAATTCCAAAGAACTGGCGCGGATGTCCTTCTTGGTAATGATTTAGCCGGTGGTAAGGTTTGGGCAGCAATGACGCTGACAAAACAGCCTGTGAGTGTTGAGGCTCTGCCCCTAGATTCCAAGATCTATCCCGCATGCGCAATCACTCGCAGCATGTCGAGAAAGGCAGCTGAGACAGAGAGCAGTTTAAATCAGGCCAGTATCGATTTAGCCAAGACGTTTTTACCGACCCTGTACCATGAGGGTTTAGAGAGTGGTAAAACGAAGAGTAGGAAAGTGAAAGAGAGTAAGGGAGAGGAGGTAGACCTGCCTTTAGCGAGGAGAAAAGTTCTAGAGGCAGGAACTAAAGATGAGAAACAGGTAGAGTTGTTAAAAGGTCCAGAGTTGGACAGTTGCAATTGAGGAGATTTACAAGGATGTTGCCTAGATTGGGGAGCATGCCATATGAGAATAGGTTGAGAGAACTTGGCCTTTTCTCCTTGGAGCGACGGAGGATGAGAGGTGACCTGATAGAGATGCACAAGATGATGAGAGGCATTGATCATGTGGATAGTCAGAGGCTTTTTCCCAGGGCTGAAATGGTTGCCACAAGAGGACACAGGTTTAAGGTGCTGGGGAGTAAGTACAGAGTAGATGTCAGGGGTAAGTTTTTAACTCAGAGAGTGGTAGGTGCATGGAATGGGCTGCTGGCAATGGTGGTGGAGACGGATACGATAGGGTCTTTTAAGAGACTTTTAGATAGGTACATGGAGCTTAGTGAAATAGAGACCTATAGGTAATTCTGAGGCCTAGTAATTTCTGAGACAGGGACGTGTTCCGCACAACTTTGTGGGACAAAGGGCCTGTATTGAGCTGTAGGTTTTCTATGTTTCTATGTCTTCTATCAAGATCCTAAATAATATACTTTGGCTGAAAGCAATGGATCTGTAATCCAAATGGACCACTGATCCTTGGTGAACACACACAAAAATGCTGGTTTTGGGCTGAAACCTTCACTACTGCCCTTCCCCCTCACATAACTTCACCAATCACTTGCCAGCATGTACTTCTTCCCCTCTCCCCACTTTCTTCATTTTGTTTCTTCCCCCTTTCCTTTCCAGTCTTGATGAAGAGAGACCCAAAACATCAACTGTGTATTCCTCTCCATAGGTGCAGCCTGACCTGCTGAGTTCCTCCATCATCTTATGATTTTGCTGCTCAAGATTTCCAGCATCTGCAAAATATTCCGTGCCATTGATCCTGGAGATGTGTTTAAACTCAACAATTGCAACTGGGAGATTCAGTAACGATGGCCATGTCATGATCAGAGAGTGATAAACCCCGTCCGACTAGTTAACCTTTCTCAGGGGAATGAATGTTTACGTGGTCAGCTCAGGATCACAGTTCTGTTATTAACTTTGAATTACCCTCTGACGTACAGTACTGTACGTAACTGTACTGTACTGTCTGGTTTGGCAGAACTGTTTGAAGAAGTTGAAAATTCTAAAGGTGTTCCCAATAATGAAATGAGGGCAGTCCTAGATGAAAAGGGTGCCCTTACCTTGAAGAAGTCTGCTGGGTTGGCAGATGAGGTTGTTTCAGCCTGCAGGGTTGAGTTTACTCCAGAAGGGAGTTGCCCAGAGAGTAGCTGGGAGAATCAGGGGAATTTAGAATTTGGACCGGGTACGGGTATTGAAAGCCTGGAAGAGGCAAATGTCCCATTTGAGTGTGTCCAAGATGTGGATGCACATGGTACTGAACCTAGTAATGGAGCTCAGAAAAAGTCTCAGGTATTTGATTCAGTTGAAAAGGAATGCAGTCCTTGTGGGTCAGATGGACTTGGTTCAGTGAAGAAAGGGTTAACCTTGGTAATAGTGGGAAGTGAGAGTTCCCAGGTGTTTGTGCTCGAAGGTGTGTTAAAAGTTAATGCAGAGATCAAAAGTGGGGAGATGAATATTATTATTGAAGGAAAGAGGAAATACATAGTTCCCAAATTGAATGTAGAAAATTTAAAGGCTGGATTGATATCAAAGGCAGCAACCAGGCTACAGAGACAATGGTGTGGTACCACAAAGCCTGTGGATCACTTACAGGTTCAGTTGGAAGGTGACGGGGCCCCACACGCTATTGTTATTCCAGAGAGTGGTGTGAGAAGGCAGAATTTGAAATGCTGTTTGAACAAAGAGTTCGAACTGAAAACTAATAGCCTGAAGGCTCCTGAAGAGAAAACTAGCAACTTGTGTAAAATTAAAGAATTGGGTGGAAATTCAGAAGATGGTCTAAGTTTGGGACATATTGTTGATAAAATAACTCCTATGGAAGGAGCGGACGAAAGCATATTTCACCAGGGTGCCTAAGCTCCCCACGTGGGAATTAACCGGAAAAGAGGCAAGGGTTAATGGGGACACCATTTTTAAATAACAAAAGCCGGTTTTACGGGATTTCGACAAAGCATGTGAATAACAAAGGCTTCCCCATGGAAGCCTGCCTGTTAAGCTTGAAAGCAACATAAAGATTAGTATTTGCATGAACTTTTGGTAGTATACCCGTAAGTTAAGATCACAACTCTTTAGTTTTTGTTTGCTAAAGAAAAATAGGACCTACAAATAATCAGTTACTAAATTGGAGTCTGATGCTACAAGACTTTAGTAAGGTACAGGATGTTAAGGTATTAAAGGAAGTGACAATGCAATTGGTAACCATCTAGATACTGAATTGAATGTATAACTGTATTACTCTGTAGAAAAAAAACTTTGGTGTTGTGTTAGATTCTAAAATCCTGTAAGACTCTGTATTACTTCGTTTTTTTCCGATAGTAAAAAATGCGTTGAAGAAAGGGTGTGTTACGTCCATGGCCCCCTCCTTTTTGAGATTCGCAAGATCACTATTAAGTCAGTTCAGGAGACTCAGGAAATGAGAGAAAGACATGCAGAATCCACAAAGAGTTTGGAATGTGTCCTGGCCTCCAAAAGGCGGAACCATTGATAACAGCTATTGTCTCTTGGAGACGGAATTGTGGATTGAATACTGTACGATGCCTCGAAGCCCCCAGGCAATGAAACGAGGGGGCGGGGTTGGTGGAGGGATTGCATCATCCCAACCTGATTGACATCTGAGACCCTGTGAGTCAGGATAAAAGAGGTTCTGGGGAACAGCCCCTCAGATGCACCAGAAGAAACGCTAGAACTCCTGTAACAGCGTAATAGCGAAAGCCGGTGGAAACAGCCCACGTGCGTCCTTTTCCATCTGCCTCGGAATTGGTGGGTCTTGCCACGGAAGAACGGTTTTAGCTAGCAACAAAGGAAAATTCAGCCCCCACCGACTCTCGAAGGATTGACCTCATGAAAGTAATGGGCAAGTTTAACTCTCTCTCTTGACTCCAACCAAAGGCTGCAGCCTACAGCTTGACGGAACTAACAGTGACGTTTATATTTCCATCGGACAATACATTATCCCCTAGACAACGATAGAGCTTTTTCTTATTGATTATTATTATACCCGCGCTTTAGATTTAGTATTGATGACGTATATTATCTGTATGTTTGCATTGATATTATTTTTGTGTATTTTATCAATAAATACTGTTAAAAATAGTACCGTCAGACTTTGACGGACGTCTCTATCTTTGCTGGTAAGTGACCCAGTTACGGGGTTCGTAACAATTTATAGTTTCATTATTATGGATTGCACTGTACTGCTGCCGCAAAACAAGACATTTCATGAGATATGTCAGTGATATTAAACCGGATTCTGGTTCTGATTCTAATGCGTAAAAGCATGCATAATGCGTAAAAGGTTCAGTTGTTGTTCAGACCATTATTGGTACCAGACAGGGTGGTTTGAGTATCTCAGAAACTACTGATCTCCTGGGATCTTCAAACACAACTGGCTCTAGAGTTTAACAAAAAAAAAATCAAGTGAACGCAGTTCTGTGGGCAAGCATACCTTGTTAATGAGAGAGAACAGAGGTGAATGGCCAGACTGATTCATGCTGACAGGAAGGTGGCAGTAATTAAAATAACAATTTCAATGATTACAACAGCGAGACCTAGAAGAGCATCTCCGATAGCACAACATGTCGAACCTTGATGTGGATGGGCCACAGCAGCAGAAGACCATGGACATACATTCAGTGGCCACTTTATTAGCTTCAGGAAGTACCTAATAAAGTGGCCAAAAATACTGCAGTTAGGGCTTATCAATAAACCTAGCTTGGAAATTTCAATTCAGTAAGTCAGACAAAATAATCTTTCTCACAGTCCCATCAGTGCTCCAGTTTCCTCCAACATCTCAAAGATATCAAGATTGATTGATTAATTAGCCACTATAAAATCCCTCCCATCTTCTCAAAAATGCTAAGGTGAGTGCTGGATTCTGGAGGATCTCAAGGGGAACCTGTCTTTGGAAGAATTAAATGAGATTAGTGGAAGATTAGCATCAATGGTGTTTGATGGCCAGTGCTGACTCAAAGAACATGTTTCCCTGCTGTACACAGCTCTATGATTCTCTATGGTACAACCATTTTCCCAACTTCCTTAGAAACTTTTTGAGCTGAAGGGTTAACACACATGAAAGAACAAAATCAGTGAAAACTCCAAAATTGTACAGGGTTCCTGCAGATGATAAACACAGGGGATTCTGCAGATGTTCAAAATCTTAAGCAACATGCACAAAATGCTGGAGGAACTCACCAAATCAGGCAGCATTTCGGCCCAAAATGTCAACTGTTTATTCCTCTCCATAGATGCTGCATGACTTGATGAGCTCCTCCAGCATTCTGTGTGTGTTGCTCAGGGTTACTGCAGTGTCTGCAGCAGTAAACCTTAGAAGTCTCTTCTGCTTTAAAGAGTTGATAACAGGAATAGTTGAAAAAGTAATTTGAATGTGGTATGTAAAATCTCTCAAGTGGCACTTCATTTCTCAAAGGGGCTTTTATTAAATTAATTCTATTTATTTTCTGCTGCAGCAATTAATTAGTTTTGCAGCTGCAGAAGAAGGAGGATTTCCGGAAAACCTAGCACGTGTGCAGGCTGAGGCTCGTTCGCAGATGTTGTGAAGATGTTTGTAAATTCGTTCCCCGTTTCGGCAAAAACTAAACAATGTACCAAACTGCAGGCTGCAAGACAAGATGGAATCAATTACATCATGGGGTAGAATTTAATGTTTGCTTCACTTCAGATACATTTATAGTACGGAGCCTTGCTTAATCTGTCTGAGTAATAGTAACTCCCACTGATCCCTCTAAGCTGTGTGGGTGTGCAGCCACGCCATAACTGAAATGCTCCCACACACCTGGCCTTTGTTTCCTCACAGCTGGAATTGGATGCAGCTAGAAAAAGTTTATGAAACATGAAGGGTTTTCTTTGTTGTACCATATTTTATAATAGTCTTAAATTACAAGTCATAAATACGTGATTTTTCAATTTTTATTCTTAATATTCATAGCATGCATATTACAAAAAAACATTTAAAGTGCCATACTATTTTTGAGGCTGTATAAAATTTCCTGCTTAGGACAATAGTTGGTCTGCGCAGCTGTAGAAAAAAGTTAGAAGGAACGTTGTTAATTCCAATCAGTAGAGAGTCAAAACTGGAATTTGACCCACATATTGTGCAAAATGAAGTACACTTACTTCAGTGGAACTGAATATTAGGCAGGGTTTCTGATCAGCAATAGGAAAAAATGTTATTCATTTTTGCACTTTTGTCCAAAGTTGAATTTCACCTTCATCATCTAAAGAATTATTCCTGAATATTAGGTGGATATATACAGTATGTATCACAAACTAGCCAATAATATAAAGCAAGATACTAGAAGTTTTTTTTCAGTTATATAAAGATTACAAGGTAAGTGAGAGTTGATATTGGACCACGGGAGAGGTGGTGAAGTAGTAATGGGGGCAAAGGAATGACAGATGATCTTAATGAGTACTTTGCATCTGTCTTTACTGTGGAAGACACTAGCAGTGTGTCAGAGGTTGTGAGTGTCAGAGAGCAGGAGTGAGTGTCATTGCTGTTACAAAGGAAAAAGTGCTAGGCAAACTCAAAGGTCCTAATGTGGATAAATCACCTGGACCAGAGGAACATCCCAGAATCCTGAGAGAGGTTGCTGAAGAGATAATGGGTGCATTGGTCACGATATTTCAAGAATCACTTGATTCTGGCATGGTCCCAGAGGACTGGAAGTTTGCAAACATCACTCCTCTCTTTAAGAAGGGAAGAAGGTAAAAGAAAGGAAATTATAGGCCGGTTAGCCTAACCTCCATGGAGTCTATTATTAAGGATGAGGTATCGGGGTACTTGGAGACTAATGATAAAATAAGTCAAAGTCAGCATGGTTTCCATAAAGGGAAATCTTGCCTGATGAATCTGTTAGAATTCTTCATGGAAGTGACAAGAAAGGTGGACAAAGGAGAGGCTGTAGATGTCATTTACTTGGATTTTCAGAAGGCATTTGAAAAGGTGCCACACATGAGGCTGCTCAACAAGATAAAATTCTATGGCATTACAGGAAAGATAGAGGAATGGCTGACAGCCAAGACGCAGTGTGTGGGAATAAAGGGGGCCTTTTCTGGTTGGCCGCAGGTGATTAATAGTGTTTCTCAAGGGTCCGTTTTTTTCCACGTTGTTTTACAATGATTTACATAATGGAATTGATGGCCTTGTGTTTGGTGAAAGTGGCAGAAGGCCATGGAAGAAAGAAATGGGGGGAGAAGCACCGGGGGAGGCAATGGGTGGGCAAGGAAATAAGGTGAGAGAGGGAAAAGAGGATGGGGGCATTTCTGGAGGTTTGAGAAATCAATGTTAATGCCATCAGGTTGGAGGCTACTCAAACAGAGTATAAGGTGTTGTTCCTCCACCATGACAGTGGAGGAGGCTAAATTAATCAAATCGGAATGGGAATGGGAAGTGGAATTAAAACAGGTGGCCACCAGGAGATCCTGCTTTTTCTGGCATAGGTGCTCAGCAAATTGGTCTCCCAATCTACATCGGGTCTCACCAATATCCCTCCAGTTTCTATCTCCTGATCAAGGCTTGACTTATTTTTTTTCGGCTTCAGTACCTTTTAGCTCCAAAAATCGCAGGGCTCTAAATGAAGCGAAGATCTCCAGCCAAACCCTGTTCAAATAATGTACACAGACAATGAATGTAATTAAAATAATTGCATTTATTTTGCATCAAGGAGGTAAATTAAGGAAGATGGAAGCATTAAGATACTAATAAGCTGCAGGAATTGCATTGGGAAATGGACAGGGGAGCTGAGAAAGCATTTAAATGTAATTTTTGAGCAACACGTCTTGGTGGTGTCAGAGGTCATAATCGTGCGAGGAGAAGCTGTTAGAATTCAGCAATATTGTAATGTTAGTGCAGGGCTAATGCAAGTGAATGAGCCATGTATGATAACCTCCAGAGAAAAATGGACCAAGACTACACACCTCATTCCAAGAACGAATGAATGTCAGAGCTGGATTTCTTGTGACAGAATCCTCCAGTGTAAATAGCTTCAGGAAGATGGATGAGATTCATGAATTGGGACCAATTGTGAAACAGAGCCTCCTTGACAAAAGAATCACATTTTTCTCCATAGGCACACTTCTGCTTGATTGTAAATTCCTTCACCTTCACCCCCACACCTCACTACACCCTTCATATCAACTCTTTTCACTTTAATGATTACTTCACTAGATAAGCAAATATTTCTCTTTTAAACATTACTAGATCATTATTTGATAAGCACCCATTGATAATCAGGGAAATAATTAATTAAATCATAGATCTATCATGGGGATTTGCAAAGCTGCAATTTATGTCAGGGATCTTAATGATGTCATAAACTGCAGGACAGTTTCTCAAATCCAAGATGGTGTCTTGAGGTACAATCTAAAATCTCACATTAATTTCCTCCTAAGAACAGATGGTACCTATTCAGGTTTTTCCTTCCTGTGCTATTTTCCTGGGGTGCATTATCACTTGTGTTAATATGGGTCTTAACTTCCGATCTTCCGGTCAAGATGACACCTGCGGACAATGCTCCTTCGGTCGACATCTTCTGGACAGACCATATATGAAACCATATATTTCACTTCGTTTAATATCCTTTACATTTGTTTTTCATCTTGAGCGTGACCCTGGAACTGTTGGAGCCCGGGATTTGCAGTTTGGAGACAGCTTGGGTGTTCCAGCACTCCGCAGTCTCCGAGAGGATTCCTAGAGACACAAGCAGTGTGAGCGAACCGCATGGCAAGAAGGCAGAGAGCTGTTGTTCAAACCCATTTTGCTGATTAATACTTCCATTGTTCACCAATTAAATTAACATAGGAGATTGGAACATTGAGGCGAATGCGGAAGGTGAACACTGGCTGCCTACCCTTTGATCACTGGTGGGATCGCTCTGCTACCAGAGAGGGGAGACTTCCTTTTGATCACTGGGAGATTGTTCCGCTGCCGGAGAGGAAAAGGCCTGCCACTGTGCCTGGAGAGTGTTCCCCAGGTTTTCTGCATTTTGGATGTGGACTTGGACTGTAGACTTTTTTTTCAATCTTCTGGTTTGTTATATTCAATGTCTTTCACCCAACCTTTCTCTTTTTTATGTGTGTGAGGTAGGAGGCTTTGGGGGTTGATGGGCCTGTTCCATTTTTGTCATGTTTTGTACTGGGAGGAGGGATTTTGGGGTTGATAATTATGCTGCCATTCTTTTCTTCCTTGGTTTCATGGCTGTTCGGAGAAGAAGAATTTCAGAGTTGTATACACTGATAATAAATGAACCGTTGAAACTTTGAAGGTCCTCCACACGTTACGAACACTTATTTGGAGCCCGTACATGTGAATGAGTATTCTGGAGACTAGAAGGATGGATTTGATGGCTCAGCTGGCTGCAACTACCACCTGCCAGCTGGCACTCCTCCCCCTCCCCCCACTTTCTTGTTCTGGCTTCTCCCCCTTTCCTTTCCAGTCCTGATGAAGAGTCTTGACCTAAAATATCGACTATTTATTCCCCTCCTTAGATGCTGCCTCTCCTGCTGAGTTCCTCCGGCATTTTTTGTGTGTTGCTGTGGATTTGACGGCAGTTGGGGGTCTGCAAGCATCTCCCGCCACTTGGGAACTTGGTTCATGACCACACTGTCCAGGTTACAAACTGCTCTCAGGAATGGAACCCTGTAACCTTGGGAGCACAGAACATATCCTGCAGCCCTTAGAGGGCACTACTACACGATATTACTTATAGTTATGTGCCAATCAGGAGGTGGAGGGAGTGGCACTGGAGAATGCAGGGACTTGACATAACAGTAGCATTATCTTAAATCACTGCAGCATTCACAAGTCCCTTTCTATGACTCTACGATTTATTTAAACAAAATAGTACAAACTTATCTCATTATCACACCCCACTTACCTACTCAAAAACGTGTACTTAAAGCTCATAATCTGAAACTGATAATTAAATTTACACTGGGAAATTCACAACAATCAGATTCATATATGCATGTTTCCCTAATGGACTATATCCCACTTCACATGCTGGGCATGTTAAGGAACTCGTGTGTACAAAATGACTGACCATTTACAACAATCGATGCCTTATATCATGCCCTAAATTATGTCTTCACTTTATCAGAGACTACAATTGTGGTGAAAAAATAAATCTGGTTCTGTATCTTCAGGTGGAATATACATTCAGCATTGAGTTCTGAAGTGTACAAGGTTGCTGCTTTTGATATCTCATTCTTTCGCCGTTGACAAATAGTTCAAGGGTTGATGTCATAGACCTAGAGTTAATACAGCCCAGAAACAGGCCTTTTGGCCTACATGCCCATGCTGAGCATCAAGTAGCTAATTTATTAATCAGCACTTGAACAATGAAAACAGGCCCTTCAACCAATAATGCCTTGTGCCAGCTATGGGGACAACTGTACATCTGCCTGCACATAATTTATATCCCTCTAGTCCCAGCTTGTTCATATGTTGTCTAGCTGCTTCCTAAATATTGCTATCAATCTGTTTCCACCAACTTCCGTGACAGTGTGTGCGAGATACCCGTCACTCTGTAAAAAAAATTATAGCAATCCTCCTTACTTTGCCCTTTAGACCACACCAACTTGGTGAGGGCGTTCATTGATTTGTTTATGGTTATTATTCTATGGAGTTATTGAGTAAGCTCGCAAGAGAAATGAAACTCAGGATCTTTTAAGAGACTCCTGGATAGGTACATGGAGCTTAGAAAAATAGAGGGCAATGGGTAAACCCTAGGTAATTTCTAAGGTAAGTACATGTTCGGCACAGCATTGTGGGTCAAAGGGCCTGTATTGTGCTGTAGGTTTTCTATGTTTCTATGCTTCTATGGTTTTATATGGTGACATATATGAAATTTGATAATAAATTTATTTTGAACTTTGCAACTTAAAGCTGTGTCCTCTAATATATGATTCTTTTACCATGGGAAAAAGACAATCTACCCTATTTCTGCCTCGTGATTGTATATAGTTTAGCATTTTTATAGATCAAATATATAATTTTAAAACATTGAGAAAGCATTGACAACTATCATTCCCCAACAGTGCTTCTCAACTGGGGGATGAATGGTCTTGATGGGAAAACAGGGCTGATGGGCTAGGGTGATTCTAGGGACTGCAGACAATCAAAACTGAAACAAAAAATGAACTGCATCTGTGAAGCAGGCAGAATCTTTGAAGGGAAATGGACAGTTGATATGTGGGACAAAACTTTGCATCTGAACTGAACAATAGAGCAGAGATGCCACCATGAGGAGAACAGGTGGAGCAAGAGCTGACCGCAATAGGTAGATCCAGGTGAGGAGGTGTAATAGGCAAATAGAGGAGGGAAGAGTGGAAGTAGTGATAAGACTCTGGGAGGTGACAGGTTGAAGCGACAAAGGACTGCAGATGATGGAATCTGATGGGAAAGGAAAGTGAAACGTGGAACTAAATTAATGGAGGTGAAGTGGCTTGCTGGGAATAGTAGGAGGAGGGGACCTAGTATGTCGGTCCTGGCAGTGAGAGGAAAGAAACACAGTGATGGGCGGGAGGTGTGTGTGTGTGTGTGTGTGTGTGTGAGAGAGAGAGAGAGGGGGGGAGGGAAACTGAGTAGATCAGTAGGAGGGAAAAAGGTTACGTCAGGGCTTTAGCATAAAAAAATGGATCAAATACCTGCATTCAATTTCTGCTCATGATTTGTTACAGAAGAGTATTAACTAAATCTGATAGAAAGAGCTGCATTAGATTACTCTTAATTCATAGCTGGAATCGAATCACTGTGAGAGCAGATTGACAGCCTTTATGTTCAAGTAGTATTAGTTCACAATTTTGGGGGAGCAAAGCAAGGGGAAGAGAATTAGAACAAATTTGCAATGATGGAGTAGGCAGCTGTGGAGTTTACGCTGCAAGGTGTTTGCGTGACATAGCTAAGTGTCATTTTATTTTAAAATGGTCATATTTCAGGCTGACTGACCCATTTCTCCAGGTAATTTAATAGAGAGTTAGTTCAGAAATATTTTTTTCAACATCATGCAGAGCCTTTCATCTAGATTTTTTAAGTGAGGTTGGTCAGAAGTATCCTTCACATGCAAAACACTTTGACGTTGCAGAAGTGCCAAAAACTTGGTTTTGGAAAGGAATTCATGATTGTATAATAAAGCTGTGACCCTTTTGGGATGTACTGTCAAACAATGGCATTGTGTGGGAACAGAAAAACATTCGCCTTCACATGAAGGGCTTCGTCAAAATTTCAGTGGAAGGCATTGATGTTTTATTAAAGACGTTTTAAAGTTTATTCATTTAACATGAGGTTTTGGAGGAAACTGTCATTTTCTAGAATTCAGTAAAATTTTATTGATATTCAAAAGCAAGCATGCATCTAAACATCAAGTAACAGTGCTGGGGACACCAGGGATGTGCAATCAGGAACCAAGCCCACTCAGTAATGTAAAAAAGTGTATGCAATAGTGTTAAGGGTGTGCAAGCACATTGCACCATAAGTACGCCTCTGCAAGACTTGCAATGCTTAAACTCCTCCTGTTGGGAAACAGCTCTGGTGATCTATGATTAATTAAGCTGCGTATAAATTAACTACCCATACAAGTCCAAATCAAGCAGGCCTGGCCAGTGGATTAGTTATGTACATCAGCAATAACATCCAGATAAGTTGACCATCAGGGTATGAATTTTGAGGGTGCACAGTATTGTCAGTTCTACCTTTCAGAGAAAAGATTCAACCCACCATTCTCTTCAGTAGAAAGAAAGATCCAGTGGCAGAATTAAATGCCTGTTACCTTGTCAGTTTTACCTCCCATCCCACATTTCTATGTCAGGCTACCTGTCTAATGTTTATATGTGTAGTCTGGATGTATATAGACCCAGTAACCACTTTACTCAGTGAAGTACTTTACAGTGGCTAATTTATCTATCAATCTGGATGCCTTTGAGATGTAGGGGGAATCTCTGGCACCAATAGGTACGTGAGAAAGATTATTTTGTCAGACTTACAGAATTGAAATTCCCAGGCTCAGTTTATTGATGGACCCTAACTGCAGTATTTTTTTAAGTTACACTCAGTGGTCACTTTATTAGGTACTTCTTGCATCAAATAAAGTGGTAACTGAGTGTAGGCTCGTGGTCTTCTGCTCCTGTAGCCCATCCACTTCAAGGTTCGACGTGTCATACATTCTGAGATGCTTTTCCGCATATCACTGCTGCCATGCTGCTAACTTGAGTTACTGTCACCTTCATGTCAGCTTGAACAAAGCTGGCTACTTTCCTCTGACTTCTCTTATTAGCAAGGCCTTCTCACCCACAGAATTGCCATTCATTGGATGCTTTTCTTTTCCATTTTTGCTCCATTCCCTGTAAACCCCAGAAACTACTGTGCATGAAAATCCCAGAAGATTAGCAGTTTCTAAGATACTCAAATGACCTCTTCTAGCAACAACAATCATTCAGTGGTCAGAATCACATTTCTTCCCCCACTCTGATGTTTGGTCTGAACCTCTTGACCAGGTCCGCATGATTTTATGCATTGAGTTGCTGCCACATGATTGGCTGAATAGATATTTGCATTAGGAAGAGGTGCACAGGTGTACCTAATAAAGTGGCCACTTAAGTGTATATTGGCTACTCTATTGCCTACATCAAATGGTGATTAATGAAGCATTTAAATATTTCAGTTTTGCACACTGAACATTGTAGGCAAGTCAAACAAGTATTGCCTTTCATTAAACGCTTGAAAAGCTTTTGGTGAACAAATCTCCTCAACCCTGCTGTCCTCCTGGGGAAGTTGCTCATACAGTGTCTTTTCAGAGTTCCAAGATTTAGAACCAACAATAATAAAGTAACGGGAATATACTTCCAACCTGAGGTGACTTGCATCTTGAAAGGGAATCTGCCTGAAACCCTTGTGCTTCATGGAGAAATCAATTGTGACTCTAGGAGATGCTACCAGGAGCAAAATTAGGCCTTTGGGCCTATTGGTTCTGTTCCACCATTTTATCACGTCCGACTTATTACCCCTCTCAACACCATTCTCTGGCCTTCTCTACGTAACTTTTAATGCCCTCACTGATCAGGAGCCTGTCAGCCTCTGCTTTAAATATATCCAATGACTTGGCCTCCACAGCCATCTGTGGCAATGAATTCCACAGATTCACCAACCTCTGGCTAAAGAAGTTCTTCCCCATTTCTGTTCTAAAGGTTCAACCCTCTATTCTGAGGCTGTGCCCTCTGATCCTATATTTCCCCCACTACAGGAAACATCCTCTCCACATCCACTCTATCCAGGCTTTCAGTGTTTTTTTAGGTTTCTGTGAGATCACCTATCCCACAATTCTTCGAAACCACAGGCCCAGAGCCATCAAATGCTACTCATACTTTAAACCTTTAATTCGCAGAATGATTCTTGTTCAAATTTCAAAACAGAAAGTATATTTATTATTAAAGTATACATACTAACCTTAAAATATCCCTTCATACATGCAGCATTGAAAGCAAAGAAACCCAAAAGAACCCATTAAAAATGATGCAATGAGCATAAAAACAAATCATAAAAGCAATAAAAAGTAAACAAATAACCCTCAGAATAAAAGCTCACAAAACTGAGAGTAAACCACGATGCTAATTCACTTCTGTGGCTGATCCAGGAGTCCGTCAATTGCAGGCCACAGCCTCAATTCAGAGATGAGTACACCTCACAGAGCAGCGAGCTGAACGTTAGCCCATCCCTCGCCACTGGCCCTGACATCCCGACATTTTCAATATGGCCTTCTGCTGAAAGTGGCCAAACATCAGCACGTTCCTCGCTTTCAGGCCCAGGCCCTGGCACCTTGATTCAGTCCCAGGTCTGTCCATGCAATGGCCAAACTTCAGCTCGGTCCTCGTTCTTAGGCCCAAGCCCTACCACCTTGAATTGGCCTGTAACCACCACACCATTGGAACCACACTGCACCTTCAAAACTCCAGTTCATCAAATCCCCAGAACACTGCAAAAATGCCAGGTCATACAGGCGGTTCAACAGTACAACACCAAAATGGAAGTTACAGGCATGATCATTGCAGTGATCATTGTTGAGAAAAAGTACAATTAATAGAGTAGTTAGAAGATTTGCTTGCTGCCAGTAAAGTATCAATGTGTCTTGAACCGTATTAAGTCTTGTGAGCCTCCTCTGGACTCTCTCCAAAGCCAGCACATCTCTTCACAGATAAGGGATCACAATAATCAAAGTGTGGTCAGGCAAACGGTTCATAAAGTCTCAGCGTAATTTCAGTGCTTTTTGAAGATGGTATACAGTACACTCACTGCTCCAGTGGTGGAGGGAGTCAATGTTATGTCATGCCCTGCTTCAGATTTCTACTGCTATGTTGTAGATATTTCATTTTAATAGTTTTCTGCAAAGGAAATGTGTCCTGCTGGTAGAATGTTTTGGTTTCAGCTCAAGGTAAGAAGTCCTACTGTTCAACTTAGGAATGTCATCTATCATGTCATGTTCTGTCAGCCAATCAGGAAGGCGGAATTGGGAGAATGTTCTGGAGAGAGTGGGGTGGAGAGAGATTCATGATGGATAGTAGTCTGGCTCAGGGTCTTTTTGGCGGGGGCTATAGAGAGGACCGGGGGGGGGGGGGTAGATGCTTCAGAATGCCATGGGAAGGAGAGTTCCTGTTACTAGAAGTACTTTGAGCAGATGAATAACTCCAAGGAGGAGGGCCAATACTCCTGAAAAAGAGAGCGCCCGCTTGCTTGAGATGTTTTGAAGGGGAATTCAAAAAAGTGGTAGGTGTTTTCACACAGACCGTGGGTCTGGAGCGTGAGTTGGAGAAACACCCCCGAATACCCAGCTTTGGAAGATACGAGCTCCTATGCTGTGTGCACATTTAGACTGGTTTAAATGTTATGGGTTCTTCTATTTTTTTCTTTATTTTCTTTCTCTTAATATCTATTTGATAAAGTGGAAATTAGTAAATATACTTTCTTTATAATTTTATATGATGTACGATCCGTTATTTCTTGCCAGCAGTATTTACACAGCATTCGCTCAAATTGAGGTTTCTTTAATCGGGCCACCGTGATTTTCCTGTTTGGTTGAACCCCAAATCGTACTGACCCTAGACATGTGTTGTTTAGGAAAGGTGGCCTTCTCACCACTGGTCACGTGGCTGTCAGCAGAGCTGGTTAACAAGTGAAGTTCGCTTACGAGCCGGTGTGGGGGCAACAGTTGAATATGGGATATCAACAAAATGGGCTGATTGTATTGAACTTGAGTGTTGTTGGACCTAAAATCATCCATTGTCTTATGTCTTATAATTGGTGGAAAGACTTCAGTGTATAGATGGCAAGTCCCTCTCCATAAGGTACACAGCCTCTAACTTGTTCTTGTTGCCATTGGAGTTATATAGCTGGTCACTGGTTTCCTCGTCAATTGTGACCCCCAGAATATTAAATTTGGCATTGGTAATTCAAAGGTACAAGGTTAAATTTCTCTTTTGATGACTGGAAGGCACTTCTGTGGTGCAAGTTCTGACTGCCACTCTTTAGCCCATGCCTCAATGTCGACTTGGCCTTGCTGCATGAGTGACGGGTGCTTTATTTGCTGAAGTGTTGCAAATGGAGTTGATCGTTGTACGAGCAGCGAATGACCCTGCTTCTGATTTTTTTAATAATTAAGTTCATTGAAGGGACAACTAGAGCTGGTTGGTCTTAAGACGCTGCCATGAAAAACACCAGGGGTCATGTCCCAGGGTCGGGAGGATTGACCAGTTGCATCCACAACCACCTTCCATTCCCTTGCAGAGTTGTCACTCCAGTCTATGCAGTGCTTTCCCCTTGATGCAACTGATTTCAACTTTACAAAGTTTCTGACGCCACATTCATTAAATGGGGCCTCGATATCAAAGGGAGCCACTCTCGCCTCAGCACTGGAATTCACTCTTTAATCCACGTTTGGACCAAAACAATGATGAGGTTTGAAGCAGAGTCATCCTAGTGAATCCCAAATTGGGCCTCAGTGAGTAGATGTCACTTTATAACATCAACAATGACAGCTTCCATCATTATAGTGAGACTGGGTGATGATTAGTTGACACACAGAAAATGCTGGTGAGACACAGCTGGCCGGGCAGCATCTATAGGAAGAAGTACAGACGACGTTTCAAGCCGAGACCTGCGCTGGAACAGCTTGGCCAGAGATATGACTAGATTGAAGCATAGGACTTCACTGCACCTTCATGTTATGTGGAATAAATACAATTTGCTGAAAATTGCTACTACTCCCAGATGATCCCTGGGAGAGCCAAGACAGATCAACCACTTAGCAACTCTGACTGAACATGGCATTGCATGCCTCAGTTATTTTTTTAATGTTTCTGAGTATTTTTATATCATCTTTTTATTGAATATATTTTAATAGTTTTGGAAAGTCGAGGACATTCAGAAACTTTCAAAGGTGAGATCAGTTTGACAGACAGTTTATTCTAAACTCATGGTGTAACCAGCTGTCAAGCTTAAATTCAAGTTCAGTTTATTGTCATTCAAATGTAGACACATCTACCGCCAAACGAAACAATGTTCCTCTGGACCAAGTTGCACAGCAGAGTACATATTCTCTAACACACAAATGCACAACACATAAAGTAGTATTACCACTAGTAAATTAACAAATCATAAGGATGCATTTATGACTCACATTAAAAAGTAAGCAGTGTAATGCACGTCATGTGTGATGAGATCTGGGTGGCAGCAGGGTGTTCAGCAGTTTTACTGCCTGGGGGAAGAGGCTGTTTACCATCCTGACAGTTCTTGTCCTAATGCTACGGTATCTCCTGCCTGACAGTGGTGGGGAAGGGATCAAAGAGGTTGTTGGACATATGGGAGGAATCAATGACAATGTTAAGGGGCCTGCATAAATATTTGATAAGTATCTCTGATGAGTGGAAGAGATACCCCAATGATCCGCTCTGCAGTCCTTGCAATCCTTTGTAAGGACTTGCAGCCAGATGCCTTACAATCCCCTAACTAGCTGCTGGTGCAGCTGGTCAAGACTCTCTTGATGATGTTCCTGTAACAATGGATTAGAATGGAGGGGGTGAAGGGGAAACATCACTCTTCTCTCAATCTCCTATCGAAGTGGAGATACTGCTGTGCTTTCTTGACCAAAGAGATGATGTTGAGGGACCAGGTGAGATCAACTGTTACATGCTCTCCCAGAAACTTAATGCTCCTAACTCTCTCCATGGAGAAACTGTTCTTGTACAGCAAGGAATGTTCAGCCTGCACCTTCCTAATGTCCACAATTATCTCTTTGGCCTTGTTGAGACGCGGGTTTTGGTGCTCACACCATTCTACCAGTTGCTCTACTTCCTCTTTGTGTGCTGACTTGTCGTCATTGTTGACGAGGCCAGCCACTGTTGTGTCAATCAACGAACTTGATGATTCACTTTGAACTGAATCTAGCAGTGCAGTCATGCATCAGCAGCATGAAAAGCAGTGGGCTGAGCACTCAGCCCTGGGAAGCACCGGTGCCTAGACTGATGGAGCTGGAGATGTTTCTGCCAGCATGGACTGACTGTGGCCTTTCTGTCAAGAAGTCCAGGATGCATCTACAGAGAGAGGTATTGAGACCCAACAAGGACAGTTTATCAACCAGCTTCTGAAGGATGATCGTATTAAACACCAAAGTGAAGTCAATAAAAAGCACCCTGGCATATGAGGCACCATTTTCCAGGTGAGGCAGGATGGCTTGGAGTGCAAAGGCTGTGGCATCATCAGGGGACCAGTCTGAACGATAAGCAACTTGAAAGGGGCCCAATGTGGCAGGAAGGTGTCAAGGTTTTTTCATGTTCTTGCTCTTGTTCTTGTTCCCTTTTGTGAAGGTAAGTGAGCAAGAACTTGACAAAAGGATTAGATTTGCACTTTGCAGATCAGAAGGGTATGGTACAGCACTGGATGGCTATATTCTTGATTCATAAAGCAAACTGTCAACTGACCATCCAGGAAACTTGATTTGAATCCCACCATTTCAGATGCAGAATTATAATACACTTATTAATCTGGAATTTGAGATACTCAAGTCTTGGCTATGATTATCGGTACCATATTCTCATTAAAAGTTCGTCTTTCTGTGAAGGAAAGTTGTCATCCTCAGCTGAACTCTGTGACTCTAGACAACACCCAACTAGCTGACTCTCAAATGACCTAGCAGGCCATTCTGTTCAAGGGCAATTTGGGATCAGTGATAAATGCACACTTGCCTAAAAACAAAGGTCAACACCAAGAACATGGAGCTCACCAAAAGCAGAAAACTCTTGTCTTAGTGCCAGAGAATCACAGAGTGTCAGGAGATGAAGAGGAGGCTTGACCTAAAAACAGTGCAGTGGAGACAATTCAGCAGTGAGTGATCACTCTAGTAATAAACTGCAAAATAACATGCCACAAGGATTGGCAAAATAAAGGAGAACAGATACTTAACACAGCAAGGTTATGAGGAAACTAAAGGCTAGAAACAACTGGCTGAGGCCATCTGGTTCAATGTGTAAACAAGGACTATGGATAAGAGCTCGGCTCAGTTTAAATAGGCTGCAGGTGATGAGTTGGAAATGAGTGGCAAGTGAGCCCTGTTAGCTGTGTGAAGACTAGGAGGGACCTTGAAGTATAGGCCTGACAGGATCTCCCCCATATGCCAGACCCTGATGTCCCAGGACAATCCAAATGGAACTCCTCAATGAGCTGTAAATCCAAGATGTAGCTGAACAACACCCAAGGTCTCTCCTCCGGGCCGTACCATTACCAGTCAACCAGGTACTGCCCACCACATCCATAACAATGTGAATCCATCAACCCTTGAACCATGGACCCAGGGCCTCATTCCACCATCCTAGATACCGGAGGTGCAGGCTCAGAAGAGCTGAATGGACCATGGACAATGGGCTTGAGTTGTGATCCTGAGGGACAGTGGTAGGTGGAGAAGTTAAGTAAATGGATTGATGCAATGATTAATCTTGAAGGGGCAAATGAAATGGGGAGAGAGCTTGCGGAAGTCAAGGCACTGAGGCCGATCTCAGGTGGATAGCCAGACGTAGCCTTCAGGCTGGCATAGTCCGGCTAGTCACCAACCTCAGTTAGCCTAGTGCCAGTAGGTATGGTTGGCTTGGGTGGCCCCTCTCTGCTCTCTTCCAGGCATTGCAGCAGCAATGAACCAGGGCTCTGGCAGGCAGAACCTCTGAAGTTGGCTCCTCTGCGGGAAGCAATGAGGATAAGTAGCCATGAAACACTTTACAAGGCAACATACCATGGTAGAAGAGGTGTGTAGATTATGGGACAGTTCGGCCCAGAGCAGGTAATTCTTCCATGTGGAAGGGTTAGAGCTGGCAAAGCAACAGAGGAACATCTCCACTTGCTGATTTGCTCTTTCTAATAGCCCAACGATTGGCAGAAGATAGCCAAAGGTGTTGCGAAGAACGGGTGAACCCAAACGCAGGCCACTGGCATGGAAACAGAGTTGGGATGCAGACGAGGGCAGGAGCATGGCTGGAACTGAACAGCAAACAGGAGGATGAACGGAAAAGCAGGCGGTAGGCAATGCTTCTCTTGACACGGAGAAACAGAGTTGCCACAGGCAAACCACAGTGCTGAAAAAAAACTTAGAATAAACAAACCTAAGTGGCCGGGAATGTGAGTTACCATACTGGCTGAAACAACAATCTGGCAAAGAGTGGATGCAAAGCCGGGGTATTTATGCTGCAGGTTTAAATGAGAATCAGGTGTGTCACAATCAAGGAGCCCGGGAGAAAACAGGGAAAAGGGAATTAGGAGAATATGAAGAATCAACAGTCAGGACCGTGACAAAATGGCAAACTCGCTGAGATGCAGACAGGGGAGCAGAAGGCTCGCATGAAGAGGGAGACAAGTTGTGGGCTCTGGTCCGAAATAAATCAAAATCCTAGGGAATTGGGATGATCTGGGAGGATGGAATGATGGGCCAAGTGTAGATCTCCATTTAATCTGAGTCAAACTATCAGGACAGGGCATCTGCCTTAGTGTTCCTAGAGCCGGGTCAGTAGGAGATGGTGAAGTTGAATTGCTCGGAGAAGAAGGCTCACCGAGCTTGATGTGAGTTGAGTTGGTGGCTCTGTTGAATGGATATGAGGTTCTGGTGGTCAGAAGCTCGGAGTTTCCCATCAGCCAATGTGTTCATTCTTCCAAGGCCCATTTGATGGTGAGTAGCTCCCTGTCTCCTACTCCATAATAGCACTCTGTGGAGTTGAACTTGTACAAGAAGACAGTACAAGGGTGTGTCTTCCTGTACAGTCCTTGCTGGGAGAGGATGGCCCCAGCACCCACCTTTACCTTATATGGTCTAGAGGGGTTTGGATGGCAGAGAATGGGAATGGTGGTGAAGCATCTTGAGCTCCTTGAAAGTGAGTCTGCAGCAGCCAAACAGGTTATTTGTGAGGTCGGTGACTTGGAGAGGGAAGTAAAAGCAATTTGACTATAGTTTCTGATGAACCCGCAGTATAAGTTGGAGATGCCAAAGAAGCACTGTAGCTGTAGCAGGCCCCAATGATGTACCTGGTGGGGCTCTAAAAGCCTGTTCCAAACAACTGGCAAGACTGTTCATGGATATAGAAAACCTACAGCACAATACAGGCACTTCGACCCACAATCTCTCACTGCTGCTGTCAGATGTTCTCACCTGCTTCAAAACCGGGACAATCACACCAGTGCCCAAGAAGACCAAGGTGAGCTGCCTCAATGGCAATCGACTAGTGGCACTCATATCTACTGTAATGAAGTGCTTTGAGAGGTTGGTCATGGCTACAATGAGCTCCAGACTAAGCAACATTAGGTCTACAGTGGATGCAATCTCACTGGCTCTCCCCTCGGCCTTGGATCACCTGGATACTAGCAATACCTACATAGCTGTTATTTATTGACTACAGCTCAGCATTCAACACAATCGTCCCCTCTGTTCTAACCAACAAGCTCCAAAACTGGGCCTTTGTATCTCCTCTGGATCCTTGACCTCTTCACAGGGAGACCACAGTCTGTGTGGATTGAAATTAACATCTCCTCCTCGCTGACAATCAACACTGGCGCACCTCAGGGATGCATGCTTAGCCCACTGCTGTACTCTCTACACCCACAACTGTGTGGCCAGGCACTGCTCAAATGCCATCTATAAATATTGTTGGCAGAATTTAAACGAGTGATGAGGAGGTGTACAGAGTGAGATAGATCAGCTGGTTGAGTAGTGTTGCAATAAAAACCTTGCATTCAACATTAGTAAGACCAAGGAATTGACTGTGAATCTCAGGAAGGAGAAGTCAAGGAACACACACCAGTCCTCATTGAGGGTTCTGCAGCGTAAAGAGTGAGCAGTTTCAGTTTCCTGGGTGTCAACATCTCTGAAAATTTATTTTGCACGCAACATATTGGTGCAATTACAAAGAAGATGAAACAACAACTATATTTCATTTGGAGTTTGAGGAGAATTGGTATGTTACAAAAGACACTTGCAAATTTCTACAGATGTACCATGGAGAGCATTCTAAGTGATTGAATCTCTGTCTGGTATGGAGAAGCCACTGCACAGGATTGGATAAAGCTGCAGAAAGCTGCAAGCTTAGCCAGATCCATTCTGGGCACTAGCATCCCCAGCATCCAGGACACCTTCAAAAGGCAATGTCTCAAAACGGCAGCATCCATCATTATGAATCATAATCACCCAGGACGTGCGCTCCTTCATTGCTACCATCAAGGAGGAGGTACAGAAACCAGAGGACATTCACCCAATATTTCAGGAACAGCTTCTTGCACTCTGCCATCAGATTTTAAATGACGATGAACACAACCTCAGCATTTTTAAAACTTTTCTGCACTACTTACTTAATTTATTTTTATATATACCTATTTTAATAGTTTTTATTATTTTTTGTTTTTAATAATGTATAGTTTTTATTATGTATTTCAATGTACTGCTGCTGCAAACAACAAATTTCATGGCATGTGTCAATGATACAGAAACAGATTCCGATTCTCTTTGAGGGAGCACAGTCGGGGCCATTCAGTGACAGCACTCTCTTTCTCTGGATCCATGGTTATGTTTTGGGGTGAAAGGATGTAACCTAGGAAGGGCATGACTGGGTGTGGAAGTAGCATTTTTCTAACTAGCAGTATATTTGGTTTTCGAGGACGCTGAAGGACCTATCAGATGTGATTTGAGATGTGGCCTGGGGGTCCTTGGAGAAGATAAAGATTTTGTCAAGGTAAACAAACACTTACAAGTCTTGGAGGGTCTTGTTGATGACAGCTTGGGAAATGGCTGGACTATTGAAAAGCCCAAAAGGCATCACAAAGTATTCGTAGAGGCCAGTGAGTGTTATGAACTTCATCTTCTACTCATTCCCCATCAGATTGTACATGCTCCATAGATCCAGTTAGATGAGGATTTGGGCCCCGTGGAGTTTTTAAAATGCACAATCCATCAAGGAGAGATCATAGTGGATATTAATGGCGATTTTGTTGAGTACGCAGTATTCAGTGCAGGGTTGAAAACAGTCCATCATTCTTCTCAACAAAGAAGAATCCTGCACTGGTTAGGGACTGGATGGTTGAACGAAGCCATGCTGTAACACTTCAGCAATGTAGTCATTCATGGCTTGGGTCTCGGGAGGGGAGAGGGAGAACAGGGAACCTAGGGAAGGGGTGTTCCCCGGGAAGAGATCAGCTGCACAGTCATGTGATCTGTGAAGTGGCAGGGTGCAGGCCTCCCTTTTAATAAAAGCGATGGCTAAGTTGTTGTATTCCTGAGAGAGTTCGCTAAGATCAAGCGATTCCTCAGTCACCACAGCTTTACGGGGTGCAGTCAGCTGAGGTTGCAGGCACGTAGTCTGGCAGGTGGATCCCCAGCTCAGGAGTGAACCAAATGTTCAGGTGGGGTGAGGGTCATGAGTGGAGAGCCAGGGGTTATCCAAGATGAGAGGAGTTTTGGGATCAGTTGATGAGAAGGAATTCGATGGACTTGCAGTGCTCTCCGACACTCACGTGCACAGGAATGAGAAACAGTGAGTCCAAGCTGCAGAGAGATAGTGCAATCCAGGAAGTTGCCTGCTGTGCCAAAACCCACCAGAGCACCTGTGCGCATAAAGCCCTTGATGTTCGGAGGAGTACAGGAAGAGTGAGTTGGGTTTTGGTGCTGGAACGAGGGACCAGGAGAGTTTACCAGATAGATGGTCCCTTGTCTCTACCTGGTAGTGCCATTTTCCCAGACAAAGTGACGTTGGTGTGTGGGTGATCAGCAACTCTACAATATTCACACAAGTTGTTTCTCCACCTATGCTCACAGTCTTGGGGGTGGGGGAGGTGTTAAGGGAGCTCTCTCTAACCACCAGGGTTCTGGAGACATTGCTGTTGATAGTTTTGCAGCCTGAAATGGCTCTGGCTGATGATACGGCGGGCCGTTCCGTAAGATGCTTGTCAGTTTGGAGGGCCAGGGTGCTGGGCATCACCCAGGTGAACAGCTCAACTTTCCAGTGCTCCAAGAGGCTGTGATGGTAACGGGGATCAGCGCTTCAGCATTCCAGCCACACTCCAACACAAAGGTCCAGAATTCCATGGTGTAATCCAGCACTGAGTGTGAGCTTTGGCGCAGGCAAAGTATCCAATCCATTGTCCTCCTTCCACTGGTCAAAAACCCAGTGCATCTCAGTAGTAAGATCTTCATATTGGTTGCAAATGCAGGTTTTATTGTCGCAAGTTAGCAGGAGCCCAAGTCAGAGATTACCCAATCAAGAGAGAAATGATGAAAGCAATCTTGCTTTGGTCCATAACGTACAGACATGGCTAGAGCTCGAAAAGTAAGAAGCGCTGGGATGTAAAGTTGTGGCATTGTGTTTAGGATCCATAGAAGCCTATGAACAGTGGGATTCAGGGCTCCTAGGGAGCACAATGATTGGCACAGGGCTGCTGAAGTGAGATAGAGAGTTGAATGAGAGAGCAGATGGCCAATGGTTACCAGCTGCTTCTAGATCATGTGCTCATGTCAACTAAGGCATCCTTTAGGGAAGCAAGCTCTGATGGGTCAATTGCTGGTTCATTCATCCTGTCAGGAGATATAGAGGAGGTGTGACCCAAATACAGCGCAGTAGGGACAATTTAGTGCTGAGCAATATCAATGAGTCACATTTGCCATTAGGGTAACTTACGGGGTCAGCAGGAGATGCTCATGGAGTGAGCACTGTTTCAGATTCGTTCCATAACCTTTACTTTTCTTAACCTATGATCACCCTTATTTAACTTACTTTTACCTACACCAAAAGATTCTTGCTACTTTTTTGGACTTATCCTTAAGAGTTTATTGTGAATTTTTGAAGAAATGAATACAGAAATGGCTCTTAGATCTAAAGGGCGAGAACCTGGGAAGGATCCTAACGGGAACGGGAAGAAGAAAAAGACTGATCCTAAGTGCACTGAATTGACTTATGAAATATTATTGGAGGTTTTAAATGAAAAATTTGAAGAACAATGACAAATTTTCAAACAAGATATAAAGTATTTTCAAGATTATATGGATAAGACGGATTCAGTAGTTAACCAGCAGCAAGTTCTAATCGCAACTTTGCAAGAGGATGCTCGGAAGCGAGACTTGATAATTGAAAAACTGGAGCAGAAATCACTTTCGACGATTAAACAGGTGGGAAGCACTTAAAGCCAAGAGTGTCGACTTTGAGGATCGGTCCAGAAGACAGAACTTACGCATACTTGGTCTCCCAGAAGGTATTGAACAAGGGGACCCCTCGAAGTACTTTGCTCAACTTTTAAAGGATGCGTTCCCTTCTGTATTCCCAGACAATCCTCCGTTACTCGATCGCGCTCACAGAATTATGCGTCGATCACCAAGTGCTTCAGCTAAACCACCGGTTGTAATTGTCCGATTTCATTAAGTGCATGTTAAAGAGCAACTTATTCATGTGGCTCGGCGCGTAGGGATGGTCAAATTTCAAGATCACAATTTTCAATTAGTGGAACATTTTAGTCCAGAAGTAATGCAGGCAAGGCTTCTTTTTAAACCTCTGATGTCTGAATGTTATGAGAAAAATCTAAAACCTGCACTCTTATACCCTGCGAAGCTCAGAATCTCGCCTCCAAATGCACCACGGCGTGCTTTCCTTTCTACATCTGAAGTGAGAAGCTTTCTGAATGAGAACTTCCCTACTGCTACGGATTCTCATCTCTAATAAATGAGTGATTTTGATCATGCAAGATGGTTTTTGTTTCAAAAACCAGATTTTGTTTCTGGCTATTGTTGTAGGTTTACTACATATTTTATACTCTAATTAAAGTATTTTTTTTTCAACATACTAATCTTTTTATCTTACTTACTTCAACTACTGTACTTTATCTTTGGTCATTATTATTAATCCTTCGAAGGTGAATTTTTTGTACTAAGATGGCAGTTTCTTCTCTAAAATATATTTTTCGCTTTTTTTCGATTTCGACATTTTTTTTCTCTCGTCTTCTTCCTATAATGCATTTCTTATCACAGTTTAAATTTTTTTTGGTTTGTTTGGGTTTTAACCCGATTTATAAATTACTAGTGATTATATTCTTTTTGTTTTTTTTTACTACCAATTATATTAAGAAGTTTGGTTTTAGTATAGTGATTATTATTTCTTTAGAGTTTGGGTGGATCTTTTTTTTTATCCTTTATATACGGAGTTGTCTTCTGCTGATATGGGGGTAGATTTAGTTTTATTTCTCCTTTTCCTGGCTGGACTGGTCTTTTCTCCTCTTGGGTGGAGGGTGGGTTTTTTTTCTAGATCTTATGTTCCTTACATCAGTTTTTTTTTTAGTTTCTTCATTTGCGCTGATTTTAAACTACCAAAATGTCCATGATGTTGTCACTTCCGGGTCCACCCCTTATTTTTGTTCCTCTTCCAGGTGCATGAGTTCATAATTTGGTTAACCCTTTATATACCAAAGGGATGATTTCAGAAATATAGCTCAGACCATTAATTTTGTCTCTTGGAATACTAATGGCTTAAACCATCCGATTAAAAGGAAAAAGATTTTCAAAGTATTCCAAAGACTTAATGCTCATATTATTTTTGTACAAGAAACTCATGTGAAAAAAGAGGATAATTATCATTTTTTTCGGTTTTGGAGAGATCAACAGTACCATTCGAATTCGAATGCTAAAGTAAAGGGAGTTTCAATTTTTATTGACTCCTCTATTGCATTTGTCCAACATGATATCTTTTCGGATCCAAATGGTAGATTTTTGTTAATTACTGGCTTACCTTTTAACAAAAAGTTTGCTATGGTTAATGTTTATGCTCCAAATGTGGATTGTCCCGATTTTTTAAAGTCCTAATTTACTTCTCTACCTAATCTAAATTAATATAAGTTAATAATGGGTGGTGACTTTAATTGTTGTTTAAATCCTTTGTTGGACAAATCTGTATCTACTCAGACTTTACCTAATAAGTCAGCCACTTGTATTAACTCTTTTTTGTTTGATAATGGAATTTTTGATATTTGGAGATTTTGGCATTCTAAGGACAAAGAGTTTTCATTTTTCTCACATGTTTATCATTCCTACTCGAGAATTGATTATTTTTTTATTGACTCTTGTTTTATTCCATCGGTAATTGGTTGTAATTATGATATTATAGCCATCTCTGACCATGCTCCATTAAAACGTTCTATTAAATTTACGGATACAGCTTCTAGTGCTAGACAATGGCGATTTGATTCTACCTTACTGCAAGATCTGGATTTTATTAAATTTATGAAGGAACAGATCAATTTCTTCTTTTCAACTAATTCCACAGATGATATTTCTTGCGGAACACTGGGACACTTTTAAAGCATATATACATGGACAGATTATCTCCTACTCTGTTGGTCTGAGAAAATGCATTAAGAAGGAAACTTTTATTGGTTGATAAAATTAAAGAGATTGACAAGAAATATTCGATTACTCCTAGTAAGGAGCTTTACAAACAAAGTTGAACTTCAAACGGAACATCGTTTATTACTTACATCTTCGATTGAAAATCAATTAATGAAAACCAGATCTGATTTTTATATACATAGTGATAAATTGGGTAAACTGTTAGCTAGTCAATTGAAGAATGCTTTGGTTAAACGTCAAATTACTAAGATCCGTCAACAGAATGGGGATCTGTCAGTTAACCATTATGAGATAAACAAATCATTTCAAGATTTTTATACCTCCCTGTATCATTCCAAATTCCCTCATGCTCATAATAGCATGTGTGATTTTATTGGGAAATTGAATTTTCCAAAATTATCATCAGATGATCTTTCAATATTAGAAACTCCTATTACAGATGCAGAAATTAAAGGAGTTATTTCCTCTGTGAATTCTGGGAAAGAACCAGGTCCAGATGGGTATACAGTAGAATTTTTTAAATGTTTTTCCACTACTCTTTCCCCTTGGTTATGCAGGGTTTTTGAAGAAGCAATTAGATTGGGCAATCTGTCACAATCTTTTTATAGAGCTTCCATTTCTTTAATATTGAAGAAAGATAAAGACCCTACTGACTGTGCATCCTATAGACTAGTATCTTTATTGAATGTAGATTCCAATATCTTTTCCAAGTTACTGGCATCTGGGTTGGAGAAGGTATAACCCCAAATTATTTCCGAAGATCAAACTGGTTTTATTAAAAATCGCTATTATTTTTTCAATGTTAGGAGATTATTGAATATTGTTTATACTCCTTCACATAGCACTTCAGAATGTGTCATTTCATTAGATGCGGAGAAAGCATTTGATAGAGTTGAATGGCCATACTTATTTAATGTGCTTGAGAAGTTTAATTTTAGTCTGACATTCATTTCCTGGATTAAACTGATATATCATACTCCAGTTGCCTCGGCGCTTACTAACAATCAAAGATCTCCCTTTTATAATTTATTTCGGGGTACTAGACAAGGCTGTCCTCTTAATCCATTATTATTTGATATTGCTTTAGAACCTTTGGCAATTGCTATCAAAGAATCAGAACGTTTTTTGGCATTAATCGTGGGACAGATATACATAAGCTATCATTATATGCAGATGATTTATTATTATTTATTTCTGATCCTGAGAAATCCATTCCTGCAGTTATATCATTGTTCACTCAATTTAGTGATTTTTCCGGGTATAAATTAAATCTTAATTAGAGTGAATTGTTTCCTTTAAATAGACAAGTTCCAATTTATGGAAATTTACATTTTAAATTAGTTAATGATTCTTTTATTTACTTAGGAATTAAAATCACAAAAAACTATAAGGACTTATTTCAGGTTAATTTTTTACCCTTAATCGATCAGATTAAATGTTTGTTTACTAAGTGGTCACCAGTATCTTTATCTCTGATAGGTCAGATTAATGCTATCAAGATGGTTATTTTACCCAAGTTTTTATTTATGTTTCAAGCAGTACCAATTTTTATTCCAAAATCCTTTTTTGCTAATGTTGATTCAAAAATTTCCTCATATATATGGCAGAATAAAAATCCTAGATTAGGTAAAAGATATTTACAGAAGGCAAGGAAGGAAGGTGGATTGGCATTGCCTAATTTTAGATTTTATTATTGGGCAGTTAATATCCGATATTTGATATGTTGGTTAAAGGATTGGGATATATCTTTTAGCCCTCATTGGGTGAACCTGGAAATTAAATCTGTACAAGGATTTGCATTGGGTTCTATTTTAGGGACTTCTCTTCCTTTTGCTCTTTCTAAATTGCTGAAACGAATTGACAACCCAATAGTTAAACATACTTTACGTATATGGTTTCAATTTCAGAATTTTTTTGGGTTGACTCAGTTTGTTTTAAATATTCCTGTTGTATCCAATTGATTTTTTATCCTTCTATTATAGACCAAGCTTATTCAGCTTGGAAGACTAAAGGATTACTACGATTTTCCAATTTATTTTTGGATAATTGTTTTATGTCTTTTGAACAATTATCTAATAAATGTAATTTGCCTAGATTTCATTTTTTTAGATATTTACAGATTAGGAATTTCTTAAATACTGTACTTCCTACTTTTCCAAATTTTGTGTCTTCAGGTATTTTGACGAATTTGTTTGAACTAAATCCTTCTCAGAAAGGGGTAATATCAAAACTTTACAATATAATTATGAAGATACGTTCAGAGCCCTTCTATAAGATTAAAAATGATTGGGAAAGAGAACTTAACCTTACTATCCCTATTGAGAATTGGGATAAAATTCTTCAATTAGTTAATACATCATCTATATGTGCTAAACATTCATTAATACAGTTTAAGGTTGTGCATAGGACTCATATGTCCAAGGATAAATTGGCTCTTTTTATTCCTATATAAATCCTATTTGTGACAGATGTCATTCTGAGATAGCGTCTTTAACTCATAGGTTCTGGTCATGTCTGCTTTTGGAAAAATATTGGAAAGACATTTTTGATATTATTTCTATGGTATTGAACATTGATTTACAACTTCATCCTATTACTGCAATTTTTGGTTTACCAATGATGGACTCACTCCATTTATCCTCTCCCGCTTGTCGAATGATTGCATTTCTTACATTAATGGCTAGAAGATCTATTTTGTTGAATTGGAAAGAAATTAATCCTCCTACCGTATTTCATTGGTTTTCTCAAACTATGTTATGTCTAAATTTAGAAAAAATTAGAAGTGTTGTATTTGATACTTCTATTAAATTTGAAAAGATATGGAGAACATCTATTCAATATTTTCATATGATGTAATATGACCCTGTTCCAAGCCTATTTGTTTTTCTAGTTTCGATTTTATATACGTTGAGAGGATCAGAGTTGATGATACTGATGATTTTATATTTTTGTGAGATATTATAAACAGTCCTTTTTTTCCATTTTTTTTTTCTCCTTTTTCTTTTTTTGTTTTTTTCCTTATTAGTTATTAGATTATTTGATTAGTTTTCTTTGCATAATTTTTTTTCTTTTTCTTTTTTCTGTTTTTTTAATATATATATTATGATATACCTAGATTTGCCTTGTTTATTTGTTACTTGTATCGTCTGTGATTTGGGAATACTCATTTGTACTGTAACCATTGCTTATGTATTATTTCATGTTCAGTTGAAATGTGTATGTTTGTAATCCCATTATCTATGTATCAATTTTATTTTGTTGATATTAATAATAATAATAAAAAGACTGAAAAAGAAAGAAAGGGTAACTTACTTTGAGAAAAAGACTTATTCAGGTTGTCAGCACTTCCAAGGGTGGCCCTACCCTAGCACACCCCACTCCACTTTCTTTGACTCTAATAAACTGCAGAGAAGATAACCAATATTCAGAGAAATTTGAATACAAAGAAGTGTGCTTCATGCCCAGAAGGTGATGTCAGGGTCCATTGGAAATTTGCTTTGCTGATAATAGTCATGATCAGGAAAACAATCTTCCAACAGTGTGGTCTTTGTAAAAGTATCTTGTATTATGCAAAGGTTTAGAAATCTTGTACAAATAGAATCCTGTAAAATGATCAATTTTATCTTTCAGTTTTAGATTCTAGCCAAATATTAATATTCTGCACCCAAAGTGTTTCTTCTGATAGTAAAAGACTAATGGTCTTCCCCTTGGTAACTGCTATTGGAAGAGATTAAATGAAGCATAGCCATTTATACTGAATCCATTTGCAGTTCTGACCTTAGATTTAGTGTGTTAGTTTTAACACAACCCAATCAATTTCCCTGACACTAATTACCAAAATCTTGATCTCAAGTTGAAGTATTTTGTATCTTGGGCTCCATATTGTCACATAGGGTCCAGACGTGGATTTCACTTGACGAATAAGCTCCTGCAGCACAACAGTTCTGTTCTGGATGGCAGTACATTATCCCAAATACTTCTGCAAAAACAATTGTAGTTGGAAATCTGAAAAATAAAGGTTTATTACAGAAACCAGGAAAGAGCTAGGGGCAATGGATTTCATCTTAGATTTATGGCCATAGACTCACGCAACACAGAAGCAGGTTCTTCAGCACATCGAGTCTATACTGACCATTATGAACCTCACCCCACATCACTAGTACCATGCAATCCCATAAACATCCCGAACCCTGCCCTTCACCCTAATCCTAACTTCCAATGGACCGCACACCCCAACTAAACAAGAGAGCACCCCAAATAACCACAGCCAGACACCACAAAGGGGCTTATGTAACACCGGCCCCCACCATCCCCTCTCGCACCCCACCCCTCCATCAGCTCGGGTGCTCTTTCAACCACACCCTCTACCGCAAGGTCCTGCATCCCCACCTCCCAGCCATGCCCCTAATGCTAACAATATGCCATTTTATTCCCTCTAGGTTCCACCATTCACTTACACGCTGAGAACAATCTACAGTGGTCAGCCTGAAATGGCTTTGGAATAAAGTGATTACTCTGGGCGTGTGCTCACCTGAGTTCAGAAGAATGAGGGGATCTCATTAAAACCTATTAAATATTGAAAGGCCTAGATAGAGTGGACGTTGAGAGGATATTATTTATTGTTGGGGAGTCTAGGACTAAAGGACATCCCTTTAAAACAGAGTTGAAGAGGAATTGCTTTATCCAGAGGGTGATGAATCTGTGGAATTCATTTCCACTGATGGCTGTGGAGGCCAAGTCATTGGGCATATTTAAAGCAGAGGTTAATAGATTCTTAATTGGAAAGGGCACTAAAGATTATGTGGAGAAGGCAGGAGAATGGAGTTGAGAGGGATAATAAATCAGCGAAGCAGACTCAATGAGCTAAATAGCCTAATTCTACTCCTATGTCTTATGGCTTGTATGGATGGAAATCAGAGTAGCTGAGGAAGTCCACATAGTCACAGAGAGAACTCAACAGAGGTCAGAATTGAACCTGGGTAGCTGGAGATGTGACAAACAGCTCTGTTAGCAGCACAACTGGGAGGTCAGAAGCTGGGTATCCAGTTAGTGAGATCATTGCCCACATCCAAAACGTCTCCAGGGGGCTAATTGGCACATTTCTGGCTTCTCATTATACAGTGACAGGGGAAAATGTTCAGTTGTGTGCAGTTCAGAACAAGCATCAGATTGTTGCTACTTCAACCATTAGATATATAAAAAAAAATAGAAAGCCACACATCATCTCTGTTGTAAAGCGTAAAACAATTTAGCTGAAATATGTAAAACAAAATCTCTTACCAGACAAGCAAAGGATGTTCATCGAGGGGGAAAGTATTCAGAGTGACTGAATGAAATTTTTATGGGTATTGTTCTGCCAGAAGACAGATTGTCAACTTGAGGTGAATGACAGAATTTTTTTTTTTAACTAGACATGTAATGTCATGGTAGAGTCACTTTGCAGGATCAAACTTCAAAACAGATCAAGCCTAGTGGAAAGTTGGTGATACATTTTGGCCTTAAGTTCAAATGAACAGGAAAACATAAGACTACATACAAATATCAAAGTATAGGAGATCAAATCCTGTGACAGTGTGTTCATTCAGTCCTTGCATTTGCAGGATGCCAAGAGCGAGATGAAAAGACAAGATACAGAAATCAATAATAAATACTTGATATTGTTATACTTGTGCCCAAATGATGCTGAGATACATCCAAGGATGTGCTGGGACACATCATCAGTGATGTAACCTGGGATTAATGGGTGTTTCGAGTCTTTCAACATCAGTCACCCTTGCCCATGTGACCCAGCCAGAGTTGATCAGACCCTGGCTTGTGTCCAAGCAGCATTGGTCCACAGGTCACACCTCTTGATCCATAGCCATCTGGAGGCACACTCAGCAGTCTTTGTGATGGACTTCAGCACCTGGTTATGGCGCCAGTGGTAGCGGCCATCACCCAGGGCTTTTAGGCATCTGCTGAGGTGAGAAATGTTCCAGGATCCCTCAGCCAGGGCGGAGAAGACATAATGGTGCCTCGCTTTTGCCCCAAGCGAAAAGGTTCACTGGACTCAGCAGGACGTTGTACACAGCCTGGATCATGAACTTAATGCACTGGGGTTCTGCCTGCCAGGAGATCTTCTGCTTCAGTGCACCCTCCCACCATGTCCAAGCTCCCTGTTGCACTACTCCTACCATGCTGGTGGTGCAGACTTCCTTGCCAGCTGCTTGCACCTCTTCCTGGAGCAGTTTGCGTCTGTTCCAGCCCTGAGCCCTGTCGAAGTGGGTTGAAGTGAAGCTGCAATACCATCCAAGGAGAAATGAAACTTGTCTGAGAGTCTACTTTTCTTTAACACCACAGACCTGGATTTCTCTAGCTTAAAGCACATCCTTGCTCCTGTGACGACCCTCTCAGGCCCCTGGATGATCCACCCAGTCTGGGAATGATCTGGTTGTCACTGTGGATGGATGGATAAGGTGTATCTTTCCAATACAAATAAACAAGCTTACATTTATGCCAATCGCAACATACTGCTAGTGCTGGAAATCTGAAATAAAGACAGAAAGGGTTGATGTGCTTGGAGTCTGAACAATACAATAGTTTTTCTTCAGAATTTTAGAGCTAGTTATATATTTTCTGCAGTCCTTATTATAAAAGTAGAGGAGGACATTGCTGGCTTCCACATGGCACAACAAAATGATAATCACTAGATTTCTCATTTTAATTCTGCTTTTTCAGGAGTAAAAGGAGACTGCCACAATTTTAATTCATTCTCTTGGTGTGGTGATTACTGGCAAGGTCAGTATTTATCGCCCAGCCTTAGTTTCTTTTGAACTATGAGTGTGTGGGCCATTCAGACGTTAGTTAAGAGTCAAACACATTACAAGGTTAGGCAAGGATGAGAAGTTTCTTTTACCAGTGAATGGGAAGGACATTTCAGACAAGCAGGTAATTTCATGGTCACCATTCCTAATCTCAGTTTTCTTTAAATCATAGACAGATTTAATTAATTGACCTTAAAATTCCTATTAGCTGTAGTGGAACTTGAACATATAACTTCAAAGCTTTAGTTAAGCCCCTGGCTTACTCGACTGGAGTAATGCCTTCAGGTCAGTGGCAATGAAGCTCTTTGGGATATCCTGTGATTGTGAAGGGCAATGTGTAATTTCAAGCTCTTTCTGAAGCAAATCTCCTTACTCTTGACCTTCTACAATATGCTTCATTAACTAAGCAGAGGATAATTTGGGACAGGAAATATCTGAGCCTGATTTATAGGAAAGGTGAATTTTAACATTCCAAATTACTCGACCTGAATTCACTCTTGCTGTCCACTGCAGATTAATGTTATTCCACTTTATGTTCTATTCTTGTATGTAAATCCAGAGATAATTACTGAGACAAAACCATTCATTACAAAATAATTGGTGACAGCACTGTCGTCATCTGCTGTAGGCAACTGTCAGCCAAGTGTCAGTCTCAGCTCTGTGTCAAAGGGTTGTGGCTTCAAATCCTGCTCCAGAGATATGAGCACAACGATCTAGGCTGACTTCCTAGTGCTTACAGCAGAAATGTCAGAAGTAGATTGCTGCAGATGGCACACGATTGCTGTGGTACTGGATTCAACCCATGCACAGTTCTGCAGGACCACTTGGATCGAGACGTCATCCCTCTAAATCCAGAGATGGATCAAGGAGCTGAATTCTAAAGGTGAGGTGAAGGTGACTCATCTGGTGCTTTACATAGAACAGAGCAGTGCAGCACAGCACAGGAACAGGCCCTTCAGCCCATAACGTTCCTGCTGACCATCTGCCTGCAAATAGTCTATATCCCTCCTTTCTCTACCTGTTTTTGTGTCAGTTTAAGTGCCTCTTAATGTTCCTATTGTATCTGCTTCCAGCACTCCCCCTTGACAGCTCGTTCCAGGTAGCTACCACCCTCAGTGTTAAAAAGAACTTCCCTCATAAGCTTAAAGTGGAGGTGATAGATGCTTGATTAGTAAGGGCATCAAAAGTTATAGGGAGAAGGCAGGAGAATGGGGTTGAGAGAGATAATAAGTCAGCCACCATGGAATGATGGAGCAGACTCAAATAGCCTAATTCTACTCCTGTGTCATGTGGCCTTAAGGTAAATCTCCTTTAACCTTGTCTTTTCTCACCTTACATCTACAAGGGGTGATTGATAAGTTCATGGCCTAAGGTAGAAGGAGTCAATTTTAGAAAACCTAGCACATTTATTTTTCAACATAGTCCCTCCTAAATTTACACTCTTAGTCTAGCGGTCATGGAGCATGCAGATCTTGGACCTCCAGAAAGTGTCCACAGCAGGGGTGATTGACAAGTTCGTGGCCTAAGGTAGAAGGAGATGAGTTATACAGCTCTCATTACACACACATGCAGTTCAACTCTGAGCGATTATGCAGAAAGTTTGAAGTTAATAACTCGTCAGTTAATAACTCATTGGGGTGATTGATCAGTTTGTGGCCTATGGTAGAAGGAGCTGAGTTATTAACCTTAGACCATGAACTTATCAATCACCCCTTGTATGTCCTCTAATATTTAGCATTTGCATCCTCTGAAAAAGACTCTGACTATCTACCATATCTATATCCATGTAATTTTATATATAATGAATTCTGGTTCACTGGGGACTCTTCAGGACCATTACATTTTGGCCCTCTTAAGCAGCTCTCCCAATTAGCCAAAGTTTCATAGAAACATAGAAAACCTACACACAATACAGACCCTCTGGCCCACAAAGCTGTGCCGAACATGTCACTACCTTAGGAATTACTAGGCTTACCTATATAACTATTTAATGGAAATAGTTAAAAAGGTATAAAAAAGACAAACTACTGGAACAAATTAGAACACTACCAATACTAATGTTGGCAGATATATTTAACAATAACTGGAAACTTGAGCGGTAGAGTTTTTAAAGCACTGGGTCAGCTGGTCTCTCTCGACCTCGGATGTCCTGGTCCTGTGATACGAGTAGACATCACAACTGGGGTCTCCCCTGGGATGTGGTGGATAAACATGACTTTTTCTATGCCTCATCATGTCCTTTGCCCTCCATGAAGAGTTGTAGGACTGCCTTCCTGGCTGTTGGATCTCACTGTAGATCTCATCCACCCAGTCTGCCAGAGCTGGCTTTGCATGCTTGGACAGGAATGTTGCTATCTCACCGGGGTCTGAGACTTGCCAGCCACCCTCACCTGGGTTTACCCCATCCATCCAAGAGATGGACCAGGGTGTGGCCACTGTCACCTGCAAGCAGGCACTTGGACTCTGAGTGTCCGGTGGGGACTATAGGTAACATTCAAGATGATTGTCAACAACTTCAAATTCTACATAGTTCTTAGCTTGCTGAAGTAGTGAGACAATTTTATTTTCAGTCCCAGCTATTTCTGTCTTTTCTAAATCTGAAAGGTTGAGCAAAATGTTTCTGATTTGTCTTGCTGCTTATTTCTCACCAAATATCAGTGTCAAAATTCATTGTTTTCAAACACAAACACAACCAACTGAGGCTATTTGAAAACTGTTCACTCTAAGCAGGTTGTAGTATCTAATGACCACACAGACAGTAGCTAGAAACTGTTCAGCAACAGTCTTCTGTCCCACTTACGTGCCATAGTCCAAAGCCCCAGAAAAAAAAAACAATCCTAGTTTGTCTTATGTTTCCTTAGAGCTAATATTCTCAAATCCAGGCAACATCCTGATAAACATCTTTTGCACTCTCCCCTTAGCAAAACTGAAGTCTATGGGAGTCACAGCTCACACAAAGAATATATTTATGTTTGTTGGAGGTTAATCATCCCAGGCATATGATATCATCACCATAGTTCCTCAGGCAGCACCATCTTGGTCTCAAGCTTCTTCACCAGAAGGTTAGAAGGGGAGATGTTTGCTGATGATGACATATTCATCTCCATTCACAGCTCCTCAGCAGAGGTAACACTGCAGGCTTGCATACAATATGACTTTGCCAATAATCAAGCAGGGGATGATGAGTGGTAAGCAATATTCACACACAGAAGTGCTTGATAATGACCACCTCCTGCATGTGAGTCTAACTACACCATTCCTGACATTCAAAGCCACTACCAACACCAACACTCAGGAGTGGTCATCATTGGCCAAAAAGTTCACCTGAGCAAGCCATATAAATGCCATGGCTAAAAGATCAGGTCAGGTCATATTCTCCAGCTATTGTTTCACCTTCTGATAGCCCAAAGTCTTTTACACCAAATACCACGTACTAGACAGGAGTATTATGGAATACTCCCCATTTACCTGGATGAGTACAGCACCTCTCACAGTCTATAAACTTTTTTATAAAGTATTCAATTTGACTGGCACTCTATCAATCATCCTAAATATTTATTCCATTTTCCCATCCATGCGGCAGTGGTGAGGTGGAGATACGTCTCTACTAAAGGAGGGGTAAGGTGCCAGGCAGACAATCTCTGAAGGGTATTGTTAATGGCTGGGGTAACCCGTCTTGTAAACACACTGCCCAAAAGAAGGCAATGGCAAACTACTTCTGCAGAAGAAATTGCCAAGAATAATCATGCTCATGAGACCACGAATACCTACATCATATGACACAGAACATAATGATGATGATAGGGGTATTTAGTATTGGGTATAGGGGTATTTAGTAATTTTCCAGACCTGTGGGGCAACACTGCCAAGCTGATCAAAATCAATTTTTACTAATAAGCGTTCGGTCTATCAAAGCAGATTATCGTGAATTCATGACTTTGTGATACCATATTCAGTCCATCCACAATAACATCTTCAGGGTTATTGCAGTCCTCCAGCTTAGTGGCTTTCTCAAAACTCTTTCTGCTAAGTCTGAAATGGCATTCTTCTCTTGGAAACCATAGTAAGTGATCCTGAAATGGCCTTCTCTGTCTCAGCAACACAGTGGATGCCTAATAATTCCCACAAGTACTTTCCTCATTCTGACACTAAGCTAATGACACTACTGTTAGCATTTTTCCTATGCCTAAAGTAAAAATAAATTGAACTGGACAGCCTTCCCTAACTTGAAAGGAATGGACCCGATCTCAAGTGAGCTATTAATGTAGACAAGTAGCTTACTCTGCAGCGATCCCACTTCTTTAAAGGCCATAGAATATTATCAGCGACAACAGCATAACTAACAAGCTAAAATAACCTGAAGGTATCTTGTCTGTTTTAAGATTAATAATTGCATTGTTTGTAAGATCACTTAATGTAGTTAGTTGTTTATGTGTTCAATAGTGAAGAAATTACTGAAGATAGTTTGAGTGTTTCTGTGATTCTCTTGAGGCATTCTGACCTGCCTTTGAGCTTCTTCCAAGCACTGAAAACAGTCGCTGATTGAGGTCTGACTTTTCACATGGTTTAAAAAATAACTGCTTCTATTGATGCCACAGCTGCACATAGTCCTCTTTTCAAATGAACTTTTAAGAGACAGCGGGAAAGCAAGATTATGAATGTGAAGCCTTGTCTACAAACAATGACTGGTGGTTTACTTTTCTTGCGAAAATTGTATTGAAGTGACAGTGACAGACAAGGCGAGCCACGAAAAAGGATCAGTGAAACTCAAACACAATGGCGCAGAGGCAAAACATGTGAAATGAGAAACTTCCTAAAGTACATACAATATTACCTGATATGAATAAACCTGTAAGATTAATATAAAGTAGAAAGAGAGGAAATGAAGCTTGTGGAGGTTAAATTTTGATTAAAAAAAGAAGTGGTTTTGGTATTGCAATTGTGATAATGTTTTCAATAATCTCTGAGGTAAAATGGAACTAAGAACATTAAAATTTGGTCTGAAAAACTTGTGGTATTCGATCAATCAGATTGATAGGCCGTATATCTTCAGTTCTCGTTGACTCCAATGTATTGATGCAATCAAGAAGCAGGAATGCTAGTGACTGTACTTCATTAGGAAGTTCAGGCGACTTGGAATGTCACTAAAGACTTCTAGGAAGCCGCAGGGTCAATAACTTTCGGCCCAGGACTGAGTATTCCAGTGAGCAATAGTCCACTGCCTGTACCCCAGTAGGTATGCTGGGCTTAAGAAGATGAAGACTGAAGACTCTTGCACATCCCTACAGATGTACAGTGGAGAGCATTCTGACTGCTGCGTCACTGCCTGGGTTGGAAGTTCCAATGTGCAGGATCAAAAGAGGCTACAGCGGGTTTTTGACTCAGCCAGTTCTGTGTTGTGTCATAACCCTGCCCACCATCAGGACATCTTCAAAAGGTGGTCCCTAAAAAAGGTGGCATCCATCATTAAGGACCCTCACCATCCGGGACAGACCCTCTCCTTATTTCTACCATAGGGGAGGCACAGGAGCCTGAAGACCCACACTCAGCATTTTAGGAACAGCTCTTCCCCTCTAACATCAGATTTCTGAAAGGTCCATGAACCCATAAACACTTCCTTGCTATCCATCTCCTTCATTATGTTTTGTAACTTATAGTAATTTTTTGGCAGAAAAAAATCAGGGTCTTCAAAAGAATCCCCACATCCTGAAAAGGAAAAAAGGAAACAGAGACAGCAAAGATAGAAATAAAGCTGTTTCCGAAGATACAAGCAAATGAGTCACTGTTTAGCACCATCTTAACTTCGCCCTGCCAAACATTAACAGTAACATGTCTGAGCTTAAGTTGTCCAGCATCTCCAGAGAAGGCTTTAATACAAATCATCAAAACAAGGATCTGTGGAGAAATGTGTAATAGTAAGTGTATGTTTATGATCCTGACTCAGACCATCTGAAATAGTTATACCTACCATACAGAAGACAGCTGGGATTTTACTAGATTACATTACCATTCCCAAAAGCAAAACAATAAATGCAAATATCACGTTGATTTCTCAGAATGGGTTCAAATGTATTTTTAATTGGGCAGTTAGTGACTCCTTAAGTCATCTTCTCCTTTCTCTCACACTGTTCTGGCAGAACTTAGCAGGCCAGACAGCATCTATGGGAGGAAGTAGTGACGATGTTTCGGGCCGAAACCCTTCATCAGGAGACCATATGGTCTACTAGTCTTATTTTATTACATGCTTGTGCTTTCATGTATTCCAGTTGACTCCAGTGCCTCCCACATCCACAATGTGCGTACCCATTAAGCAGTGCGGGCTTGGCTCAAAGCTGTGCTGGTTTCTCCAGTTGTGACCCTCACAAAAGTACTGGCTACATTCAGAAACATGTACAAAGAGCACAGGGTAAATGAGCAATCTTTGGTTAACAGGTGTTCGGGGGTGGGGGGTGGTAACGTGAATCCCTGCTTTATACCGGCATCTGTTTGTGGTGGGTATCTTATTTATCTCTCAACTTTCATTGCAGTGAGGAGTTCCCAGGACCCACCTGTAATCTGCAGCACAATCATCTGGCCAAGTGTAACTGGTACCACCATATCTATCTCACCGATCCCTGCTTGCCTCAACTCTCCTCTGAGCTGTATCCATGCAGCCTTGTGATGAGATGCCTAGGAGAGAATGGTAAGGACCCAAGTGCTGGAGTATCTGAGTCTAGAAGCAAGGCATGATTTTGAGACTGAGATGAGAACGGGGTTCTTGGCTAGGTTCTAGACAAGAACCTGATGAGACTAGATGAGAATCCAAAGGAGACCAAAATCTTAAATATCGTTGCAGGTCAATCCAAAGTAGAGCTGATGATTGAGCACCGAACATGAGTTCAGGTGCTCCTTAAATATCAAAATCTCGGCACCAAAACATGGCTGCCAATTAGTGGAGTGGGCCAGAATCTTTAAAGGGACTACGCCAGCTATCCATACTCCGGAGAATCGGAGCGTTTAAACCCTGGAGGCTGGCACGGTCAGCGTGTACTGTAACAAACCTTTAATCCCTCGACCTTACAAATATTTATCTATCTACAGTACACCTTAAATGTATCTAATGACCAGGCCTCCACCACTCTCACAGAGAGAGTTTGCGATGGCACAGTAGTGTAGTGGTCAGTGTAATGCTGTAACAGCGCCTAATATTAAATCTATATTAACAAAAATATATCTTGAATCAGAAAATGCATTAAAAAGTGCAATAACTTGGTAAACTGTGCTTGTTGCTCAAGCTCATTGCTTCTTTTCTCAGAGGATGGTGAATCTTTGTAATTCTATTTTATTTAGAGATACAACACAGTAACGGGCATTTCCTGCCCAACAAACCTGCCCCACCCAATTACACCCATTTAACCAATTAACTGACCCGTACATCATTGGGATGCGGAAGGAAAATGAAGCACCCGGAGGAAACCCTAGAATGTACAAACTCCTTACAGACAGAGACAGGAATTGAACCCTTGTTGCTGGCTGGGTGGTAGCTTTACACTACACTGCCATGCCGCCCCAAATTCTCTCTTTGAGAACGGTGGAAGCCAGATCATCGGATATACTTAATGGTGTAGACAGATAAATATTTGAAAGGTTGAGGGATTAAGGGTTCCACAGTAAGGCACAGAAGAGAGCTGAGGCATATCAAAGAGCAGAGCAGGTTTCTGAGGCTTAGCAACCTACTCCTGGCCTGTCTTCTTCAGTCCTAATGTGTTCAACTATCCGATGAGTTGAAATTCCCCGTGGCTTCAGAACCTAGATTGAAAACCAACTGAAAACATCAATAAATTTCCTTGGTGAGAGAACAAAACCATAAGCATAAGCACCCTGCCAGACAAGAGTGATGATTAGGCTGTAGGTGAGGGTGTTTTCCCCATGGTGGGACTGGGAGTACTTGATAGGGAGAATTGAGCAAAATGAAGAAGAATCACTTTTAAAGCAAAGATATTGTCTTCTTTGGCAGCTTAAACAAAGCACAGAAGTGGGCTGTCATTCTGAGCCCTGAAGACACTATTGTGCAATACGTTCACTTCAGAGTTGAGAATTAATTTATCTGAGTTCCTCCTTTTGCATAATAAATTCTTTCTCACTCTAAGTCTGCGGAGACCTCCCTGATATTAAAACTATCAACTCTACTTGTATAAAATATCAAAGTTTAAATGAGGCTTCACCTTAGTCAGAATGCAACATTAACAGTCAATAAGCATAATGCTAAAATCCATTAAGGCAATAAAATGCTCCAGATAGACAAAACAAACAGGTGGATCCATTCTCTATCACAATATCTACTTGCAGTCAGTAATTTAATTCTGTCATTCCGGTTGCATGTGTTTTAATACATTACAAGTTATCTCCAGACACAAAATAATCTCAGAACTCAATCCTCATTTTATTTCACAGAGTCTGGCATTTGAAATTGGAATAACCTTGCTGCTCATCATTTAGCTGCTAATTCTAATTTAAAAATATCACTTTCAGTCAAGTATTTATTAATTATTTCTTTCTGAGGTATTGATGTGTTGCAGAGTTTGATAAAATCTAATCCTTTTGCGAATGTAATGAACTCAGCTGCTCAGAATCTCATAAGCATGTCGAGATTAATGAAGTTTCAGTATGAAGTCCTTTATTACTTGGTACTAGATTCCCCCTCTTTGTGACAGTGAAGGATGCCCAAGTTCTTCTTAAAAGCTTCAGAGGTCCACCTGCATCCACCCAGAGCCTTTCATGAATCATCGGCAGTCCAGGAGCTTACAATCGGATGAAAAATAGCCAGCCATCCACAGCTGTCAAACACTGCCTGGGAAAAGCAGAAAATCATCTTTTTATCAAGCTTTCTGGTTCCACCACCAATAAATCATTCGAGCAGATTGAGGCCTGAAAGATATCACTGCTGATGATTTGTTGATGTAAATGACAAAAGTGACTTTGGATTATGAAGGACACACTGTAACAAGCTGGGCAAAAGATTATGCTATGCTCAGCTTTTGCTGGAGGATTTAATTTTAGGTGTTTTCCAAGAAAAGAATAATTGGCTTGATCATTTCTGACCATCCATATATGGTCCTAACCACACTCTGTGGTATTGAACTCTTAATGCTCCTTTCATGTGCCTGATGTCTTCAAAGAGTGGCTCTCTTGCTATTTAGCTCAGGATAAGATTGATGCCACACTCAGTCTCATATCCATGACCTTTTAGTAGTTTTCTACCTAGTGCAGATACATGTGAATCCACAACACAAAAACATCACACAATTTATATGAATTTGGGCATATGCTCCAATGATGCTCAATTTCTTAAATGGGACAATGTGACTCGCTCCTCCCATCAGTACTGTTGGGTAATTCCAATCTCCAGAATCATTAAATAATTCATGCTGGTTTCAGGCTGTCTGGAAATAAAATAAATCAAGGTATGTAATGTTTTTTTTTATCCTGGATAGCTCTGTAAAGGTTGTTCAGTCTCACAAATGTGTCAGATTTCTCTGATTTGGAGTCACAGATTATGTCAGTCATAGGAACCTACATTACAGGCATACAAACTCCCCTCTCACTGTCTAAATATTCAATGATCAGAGTCTATTAACAAATCCAGATGCATTTGACCTTCTCCTTCTACATTTAGAATTACAGCTAATTTTGTTTCCCACTAATATTTAGTATTCATATCTTGTAAGGTAACTTAGGAAATCATTTCTAAGTTAACAAATCAGGAAGAAATTGAAGATATTGGATAGGTTTATTGCCCCTTTTGATTTTACTTTGCATTAATTTCTAAGATGGAAGTAAACTGTCATGGTGTGTATCTCAATTGTGCTACATTGAAAGGCTACAGGAGGTCTGAGACTCATAGAATGATACAGTCTGGAAGCAAACCCTTCAGCCCAATAGGACCATGCCAAGCAAGGTTCGCATCGAAGCAAAAGGTCTCAGCCCAAATAATTGACTATTCACTTCCCTCCATAGATGCTGCCTGACTTACTAGAGTGTTTTTTCTAGATTTCCAGCATCTGCAGAATCTTTTGTATTCCCATATAAGCAAGTCTCATTTCCTTATGTTTGGCACATATCAGAGTAATTCAGCTCTATCCCTGTACCTTTTAAATATTATTAATTTAGTACTTTTTGCATTGCTTCTAAGTTGAGCAACTGCCTTTTTATGGTAGAATAGTGAATAGTGACACGAAAAATGTATTCCTTTTTTTTTGCACATTGGGGGTTTGATGTTTTTCTTTGAATGGATTCCATGGTTTTCGCTCTTTGTTTCATGGCTGTCTGGGGAAAGACAAATTTCAGTGTTGTATACCACATACATACTTTGATAATAAATGTACTTTGAATCTTGAAGTAAAAGAAAGCAACTGAAAGAGGAAATGGAAAAGGCTATAGGTAACTTCACATTTCTACGTTTTGTCTCAGGTGCTGAAGTTGATGAACACAGCATCAGAGAAGAAGATGCGGATCAGTCAATGAATCTGCACAAAAGGAAACTCAGGAAACAGAATAAAATGCAGTCACCTGCTGTTAGGCTTTAGATGGTAAATCATTGAAGAAAGAAGTGTGAGCCCGGGATATTTCCATTGACATTAGGGCAAAACATTGAAAGTTACATTCCTAAAGCAATTCATGTGCATTAAAGATTGCAGAATATATCAGATGTTTGTGAGTTGAGCCAAATGAATGACACCAGAGTATGTTGGCAATCTGGATGAAGGGTATCAATTCAAAACATTGTCTGTCCATTTCCCCCCAAAGATGCTGTCTGACCCATTGAATTCCTCCAAAGCTCCTGTGCATTGTTGGCAATTCAGCTGATATTATTATATTTTATTTGAAACATTGTCTTAATTTTTGAAAGACATCAACAAAGGCTGCAGTTTCATTCGTTTCAAGAAGGATGAATCTTTTTTAAATAGAGAATAGGTGGAACTAGTTGCAAAAATAACCAACATTATGAAGTACTCTGTGTAGCCAGACTCCTCCTGTTGTCCATTAATTGTGTCGCAGTCCAGATCATCAGTAATACCTCTCTGCTACTCTATCTAAGGCACTGGCTCTTTGACCAGTACCAAGTGGGGTGTGTCTCTGGAGATTTTGACCATGTTCCCCAATAACTGGAACCCCTTGTCCTGCTGAATTGGTGGCTTTGATCCTTTGCTCTAAAACCCTGGAGCCCTTTCCTCATTATTGTTGGAGGTGAGCCCCACCACTGCCGTTTCATTGGCGAACTTGATGTAATAACTCGAGTGTTTGGCCGGGCAATCGTGTGTGAGCAGAGTGTGCTGAAGTGGGCTCAGCGTGCAGCCCTGGCGAGCACCCGTGTTGAGGATGATGGGGAGGGAGGAGTGATTGTGCATAGTGAATATCTGAGGAATGTTGGTTAGGAAGTCCAACACCCTGCTTTCAGAGCAGTGTACTTAGACCGAGAAATTCATTGAGGACTTCAGGGGGTGGAAATCAGAGGAACTCACACCAGTCCTCATTGAGGGATTAGCAGTAGCAGTTTCAAATTCCTGAATATCTCTGAAGATCTATCCTGGGCCCAGCACGTAGATGCAATTACAAAAAAAGGCATGACTGTGACTATATTTCACTTGGAGTTTGAGGAGACTTGGTACTTAACCAATGACTCTCGCAGATTTTTATAAATGTTCCATGGGGGGGGGGGGCATTCTAATTGGATGCATCATCATCTGGTATGAAGGGGCACTGCACAGGATCAGAACAAGCTGCAGAAAGCTACAAACTCAGTCAGCACCATAATGGGCACTAACCTCCCCAGCATCGAGGACATCTTCTAAAGGGGATGCCCCAAAAAGGTGACATCTATTATTATGAGCTCCATCATTATGAACATGCCATCTTTTCTTCATCAAGGAGGAAGTACAGGAGCAGCTTCTTCCCCTCCACCATCAGGATGGACAATGAACCCATGTACGCCAGCTCACAACTTTCTTCTCTTTTTTTTACTCTCTTTTTGCACAACTTATGCACTTAAGTATGGCGACATATTGCTGCCAGAAAAGAAAGAGTTTTCACGACATAGACTAGTAATACTAAACCTGATTTTGATTCTGATTCTAATTCTGAGTAGGAGTTTGTTCACCAAGGTCTGTGGGACAATAGTGTTGAATGCTGAACTGAAATCCAGAAACATCATTCTGACACACGTGTCCTTGTTTACAAGGTGTTCCTGAGCCAAGTGCATTACATATGGCATCTGTCATAAAGTGGTTTTGTCAGTAAGTATATTGGTGAGTGTCCAACGTGGCAGGAATGGGGCTTTAGAGATGTGCCATTACCAGCCGTTAAAAGCACTTCATAATGTTTAGCTTCAGTGTCACGGGGAAGTAGTAATTTGGTTCTGATGGTGTAGAGTTCTTTGATACACTGCCGATCGTGCTGATTTCAATCATGTGGGAACAGCATCCTTGATGAAGACACCAGTAGGCTGGTGTGCACACTCCCTGAATTCTCAGCTTGGGATGTTGTCTTGTCTGACTGCCTTACGGGGGTCAGCTCCCTGCAGAATCCTCACATCGGCTGCTATTACCGACAGTAGCCACTCATCTGGGACGGGGGTAGCTTTCATGGCTGGCATTGTGTTGTATGCCTCGAAGTGTGCATATAAGTTGTTTAGAACATCATGGAGGGAAACATCCCTGGTACAGTTAATGCTGTTTTCCCTTGCATCATCAATAATGCCCTTGATTCCCAGCCGCCATATGCCAAGGTTTGTTATTGGACAGGTGTTCCTGAATTTTTTTGTGCGTAGGCAGTCATTGCCCTCTTGATGCCTAAGATGAGGCTGCTCCTGGCTACTCTGAGAGCTGTTCTGTCTCCAGACTTGAAGGCAACATCCCAAGCTTTTAGTAGTGGGAACACCTCTGCATTCAGCCTGGGCTTTTTGTTGGGCTGTGAGATGATTATTCTTGAGGTACCAGAGTTGTCTACACATTTACTGATGTAGCTGGTGACATGTGAGGCATATTCCTTGAGGTCCATGTCTCCTCCGTCTGTGGTCACCTCCTTGAACATCTGTCAGTTGGTCCATTCAAAACAATCATGAAGCATAGAGATTGCCTCATCAGGCCATACAGTGATGGTCCTCTCAACCAGTTTCTCCATTTTCAGCAGGAGATGGTATGCTGGGATTAACATTATGGAGATGTGGTCAGAGAGGCCAAGGTAAGAGCATGGGATGGCTATTTAAGTGCTGCATCAGTTTGTATAAACATGGTCCAGTCTGTTTGTTCCCCTGGTGGCCATGGTGACATGTTGGTGCAATCTGGGCAAAATGTCCTGCAGCTGAACATGATTGAGGTCTCTTGCAACCATCTGGATGGCTGCTTTGTGGGGAGCTGATGATACTCTAAAGCTCTACCCAGAGTGTGCTTGGCATTTGCGCTTGCGGGATGTAGACAACAATGATAAAAGTGGCAGTAAACTCCCTGAGCAGATAATGTGGCCGGCATTTCATGAAGAGTGACTGCCAACTGCAAATCAGTTTGTTCACCAGCCTTGGTTAACGTACTGTTACGTATTCGTGACACATGACAGTGGTACCCTTTACCCTTGTCACGCGACTGGGGCTGAAGCTGTACTGGACTTGAGGTAATGGTCTTGGGATGGTGGAGTGATGTCATTTTCCCGCCAGTAGAGATCATGAGACAGGTTTTTTTTACAGGGTATAAAAGGAAGACACCATCCTGTGAGGAGGGGCAGTTCATGGCTGGATTTGCCATGTTTACTTCATGCCACTGCGTCATTTAATGTGATGACACAGTTTAGTTGAAGGATAAAGTTTTTATCTAATGCCTAAAGTTTAAAAGGTCATTGCCAGCAGTTTCTTTACAATACTGCTAGTTGAGAATCAGTGGAGAGTGAAGATCAGAGTTCGAGAGTTAAAGATCGAGGAGAATCGACTTTCGATGGTGAAATGGGTTCGACCTTGTTTGATCATTATTCGGAAGGAATTTGTTGACTGTTCTCATGTTAATCTCTGCAGGATAGCAGAAAATATTGAGGACAGTGTGATAAAGGAAAGGTCAGTGCCTTTAAGCCGTTTTGTTTAGTTTCGTTTCGTAAATTCTTCATGGGAGAAGCTCGATGTCGGGGATCGAAGCAAAACGACGTGAAGGAGAAGTTAACTCATCTTAAAAAGTCTCTCCCTTAAATGGACTGTGAGCATTTTGAACTTTTGGCAATACTACTTTAAAGAACTGTTCTTGCAACATCGCTTTAAGGACTGCAAGCTTCATTGCTTTAAGAACGGTTTAAGCTGCCACACAGCAGCTGATTTCCGGTTACGTTAGTGTTTGTTTACTTTTGGGGGGTTTGTTTTCAGTGTTTAATAAACGTGTTATTTGTTATATAAACCCTTGCCTAACGCATATATTTATTGTTGCCTGAATACATAACATAAATATGGGGGCTGCGTCGGGATTGGATCATTTGAGTTTAAATGCTTGTTGAATTTTGAGTCGGTGTTTTGGAAACGGGGAGAACTCGATTCTTTTGTTTGATTGGCTTGTGAATGGTATTCGGCAACAATGAATATTGATGAGTTTCTGGCTTCGCCTGGAGTGGAGTTGTTAGCAAAGGTGAAAAAAACTGAGGTATCTGAGATAGCTAGTAAATTGCAACTTAAAGGTATTTTGCAGACTACATCTAAGGCTGTGATACAGAGAAAAATCGCATCACACTATGTGGATTCACGTGTTTTTGATGAATCGATTTTAGAATCGTTTCCAATAAGTAATCTGGAGATGCAGCTGTAAATCGAACAAATGAAGTTGGAGTGTTGTAAATTGGAGGCTGATCAAAAGAAAAGGGAATTTGAATATGCAATGGAGGAATTAAGGTCTGGGAATCAGTCTTCTGGTTCTAGAAAGCCATTTGTTGCTAGTCAAGAAATTAAATTGGTCCCTCCATTTAGTGAAAAAGAAGTGGAAAGATATTTTCAACATTTTGAAACTATTGCTGGGATGTCAGAGTGGCTGAGAGATAAATGGTCAGTGTTGTTACAGAGTGTAATTAAAGGCAAAGCACAACAAGTTTACACAGCGTTAACTGCTGCACAAGCACTTGATTATGATATTGCTAAAATGCATATTCTGAAAGCATACGAATTAGTCCTAGAAGTGTATAGAGAAAGATTCAGAAGTTTGAAAAAGCTTGTGGAAAAAACTTATGTGGAATTTACCTATGATAAAGCTGCGTGTTTCGAGAGATGGGTTTCTTCTAAAAATGTAAATGGGGTCTATGATACATTGAGAGAGCTGATTTTAATGGAGGAATTTAAAAGAAGCATTCCTGTTGAAGTAAGGACCTACTTAAATGAGAGGGATACTGATAAATTGCAGGACTGTGCCAGATTAGCTGATGAGTATGTTTTAATTCATAAGAATATATTTCCTCAGGGCAGAATTTTTAAGAGGAAAAATAACATGGAGACTCAAGGTAAATCAGAAATTAAATCAGAAGTTAATGAGAAAGGTAAGCAGGAAGGAAAGCCTGTGAAGGAAAGACAGTTTGGTCTTATTTGTAACTATTGTAAGAAACCTGGCCATGTAATAGCTAACTGTTTCAGATTGAAAAAGAAAGAGAAGGAAGCAGTTCCAGATGCTTGTGTGCAACATACTGAAGCACCTGTAAATCCAGAGGGTTTGATAAACACAAATGAGGCTTTGTTAGAGTCTGACCGAGTTAAGAAGGGATATAATCATTTTATAACTGAAGGGTTTGTATCCTTGAAAGAAGGATCTACTCTGGTGCCAATAAAAATCCTTAGGGATACTGGAACTTCTCAATCACTGATGTTAGAGTGTGTTGAAGTTTAATGAAGAGTCTGATACTGGTGAGGTAAATTACATAAGAGGTGTTGGGAGTGATTTTATGCCTGTATATTTACATAAAGTAAATTTAAAGTCAGGGTTAGTTACAGGATTTGTTAAAGTAGGATTACAGCATAGCTTACCTGTGAAGGGTATTTCTTTATTGTTAGGTAATGACTTGGCAGGTGGACAAGTTTTTCCTGAAGTGCATTTAACAATGGAGTCAGAGGAACCAGAGTTGAATTCTAACACAGATTCTTCCTGTGTTGTGACTAGAGCTATGGCTAAAAGGATTGATGTGCAGAATGAGGTTGTTATTCAGGACTGTTCAACTCAGGATTCGAGTTTTGAGGATGTGTCAGAGACTTTCTTATCTTCGTTGTTTGAACAAGATTCTTGGTGTAAGTCTGACTATGAAGATTTATCTCTGTCTCGGAAGGAGATGATAGCAGAGCAGAATAGAGACCCTGAGATTATAAAATTAAGAGAGCAAGCTTTACTAGGTAGTGAAATTGAGAAAGTGTCAGTAGGATATTACTTGGAAAAAGGAGTGTTGATGAGGAAGTGGAGATCGCCTACAATTCCTGCAAGTGAGGATTGGAATGTTGTTTACCAGGTAGTTGTCCCGAAAGTTTATCGAAATGAGATTTTGACTTTAGCTCATAGTGTGCCTTTAGGTGGACATCAAGGGGTAAGGAAAACGGTGGACAAGATTTTAAAACATTTTTACTGGCCTGGTCTAAGAAAAGATGTGGCGATGTTTTGTAAAACATGCCATACTTGCCAAATTGTGGGTAAACCAAATCAAGTTACACCAGTAGCTCCATTACAACTTATTCCAGCATTTGGTGAACCGTTTTCTAAAGTTATTGTAGATTGTGTTGGTCCATTACCAAAGACAAAAACTGGTTATCTGTATCTGTTGACTATCATGTGTACTTCATCTATATTTCCAGAGGCAGTACCACTTAGGAATATAAAAGCTAAAACTGTGACAAAGACTCTTATAAAATTCTTTACTTGTTTTGGATTACATAAGGAAATACAAACTGATCAAGGCAGTAGTTTTATGTCTGGATTGTTTCCACAGATAGTTTATAAATTGGGAGCTAAGCAAATCACTTCGTCTGCATACCATCCAGAGTTGCAAGGTGCCTTGGAGAGGTTTCATTCTAGCTTCAAGAATATGATTAGGCCATATTGTGTGGAAAATGAAAGTGACTGGGATGAGGGTATAAACTTACTTTTATTTGCAGTAAGGGAATCGGTACAGGAATCTTTAGGTTTTAGTCCATTTGAACTTGTGTTTGGACATAGAGTTAGAGGACCTTTAGCTTTATTGAAAGAACAGTGAATTAGTAAGGAAGTACACACTAATTTGTTGGACTATGTTTTGAAATTTAAGGACAGGTTACATAAAGCTTGTAGCTTAGCCAAGGAAAATTTAAAGTTGGCTCAGGAGAAAATGAAGACTTGGTATGATAAAGAAGCTGGGATAAGGATGTTTAAGCCTGGAGATAAGGTGTTGGTTCTTTTCCCAGTGCAAATGAATCCTTTACAAGCTAGATTTCATGGTCCTTATGAAATTGTGTCTAAAATCAATGATGTGGATTACGTGATAAAAACTCCAGATTGTAGAAGGTTAACACAACTTTGCCATATAGACAATAATAGACAATAGGTGCAGAAGTAGACCATTCGGCCCCTTGAGTCTGCACCACCATTCTGAGATCATGGCTGATCATTCACTATCAATACCCAGTCCCTGCCTTGTCCCCATATCCCTTGATTCCCCTATCCATCAGATATCTATCTAGCTCCTTCTTGAAAGCATCCAGAGAATTGGCCTCCACTGTCTTCCAAGGCAGTGCATTCCACACCTCCACAAATCTCTGGGAGAAGAAGCTCTTCCTCAACTCTGTTTTAAATAACTGACCTCTTATTCTCAATCCATGCCCTCTGGTACTGGATTCTCCCAACATCTGTAACATATTTCCTGCCTCAATCCTATCAAATCCTTTAATTATCTTAAACGTTTCAATCAGATCCCCTCTCAATCTCCTCAATTCCAGTGTGTACAAGCCCAATCTCTCCAATCTCTCTGTGTAAGACAGCCCTGCCATCCCAGGAATCAACCTAGTGAATCTACGCTGCACTTCCTCAATTGCCAGAATGTCCTTCCTTAAACCTGGAGACCAAAACTGTACACAATATTCCAGGTGTGGTCTCACCAGGGCCCTGTACAAATGCAAAAGGACATCCTTGCTCTTGTACTCAATTCCCCTTGTAACAAAGGCCAACATTCCATTTGCCCTCTTCACTGCCTGTTGCACTTGCTCATTCACCTTCATTGACTGGTGAACTAGGACTCCTAGGTCTCTTTGCATTTCTCCCTTACCTAACTCTACACCGTTCAGACAATACTCTGCCCTCTTGTTCTTGCTTCCAAAGTGGATAACTTCACATTTATTCACATTGAATGACATCTGCCAAGTATCTGCCCACTCACCCAGCCTATCCAAGTCTCCCTGTATTCTCCTAACGTCCTCTTCGCATGTCACACTGCCACCCAGTTTAGTATCATCAGCAAACTTGCTGATATAGTTTTCCATGCCCTCATCAAAATCATTGACATAAATCGTAAAGAGCTGTGGTCCCAATACAGAGCCCTGTGGTACCCCACTAGTCACCTCCAGCCAGTCCGAGAAACACCATTCACTGCTACCCTTTGCTTTCTATCTGCCAACCAGTTTTCTATCCATGTTGAAACCCTGCCCCCAATGCCATGAGCTCTGATTTTACTCACCAATCTCCTATGTGGCACCTTATCGAATGCCTTCTGAAAATCTAGGTACAAATAAATATCTAGGTATAAATATGATAAAACCATATTATGAGAAACAGTCTGATACTGTGACTGTTGTGATTAGTGAGAATGAGCTCGATTTAACTAGGAACATGATAGATGATTCATCGGAATTTCATTCTAAATCCAACATTGTTTCTGTTAGGTTACCAAATTCAACCATTCTGGAAAATATTGATTAGAAATTAGCACATTTACAGCTAGAGCAGAAACAACAGATGAAGGAATTAATTTTTAAATATAAGGAGTTGTTTCTAGATGTTCCGAGAAGGACTACTATAGCTTCACATGATGTAGATATTGGAGATGCCAAACCTATCAAACAACATCCATATAGGATGAACAGAAAAATGTGAACTTGCTGAGAAAGAAATTGAATATATGTTAGAGAATAATATTATTAGACATTCTAACTCGAATTGGAGTTCACCATGTGTTATGGTGCCAAAACCAGATGGTAGTATTAGGTTTTGTACAGACTATAGGAAGGTGAATGCTGTAACGAAAACAGATGCATATCCAATTCCTAGAGTAGATGATTGTGTAGATAAAGTTGGAAAAGCAAAGTTCCTTACAAAGATTGATTTATTGAAAGGGTATTGGTGTGTTTCATTAACAGACAGAGGTAGAGAGATTTCTGCATTTGTAACTCCATCTGGGTTACATGAGTATAATGTTCTTCCATTTGGGATGAAGAATGTCCCAGCTACTTTCCAGAGGATGATTAACTCTGTGATTCAGGGATTGAAAGATACTGATGCTTATATTGATGATTTAGTGACAGGAAATGATACTTGGGAAGCACACATTATTGCGGTGGAGAAATTGTTTGAAAGGCTTTCAAAAGCTAATTTAACTATTAATTTAGCTAAGAGTGAATTTGGACATGCCACTGTGACTTACCTTGGTTATGTTGTGGGTCAAGGTAAGGTAGCACCTGTTCAGGCCAAAGTTCGGGCAATTTTAGAGATTCCCACTTCAACGGGGAAAAAAACTCTCAGAAGATTCTTGGGAATGGTAGGAAATTATCAAAAATTTTGTAAGAATTTTGCTTATGTTGCCCTTCCATTAACTAACCTTCTGCAGACGAATGTGAAGTTTGTGTGGACAGTGCCTTGTCAAGAAGCATTTGAAAAATTGAAAACAATGATATGTCAACAACCTGTTCTTAAGCCACCTGACTTTGAAAAACCTTTTTCATTAGCTGTAGATGCTAGTGATGAGGCTGCAGGAGCAGTATTAATGCAAAGGAATGAGGGTGATGAGGTTGATCATCCAGTAGCTTACTTTTCTAAGAAATTTAATAAGCATCAAAGAAACTATTCAAAAATAGAGAAAGAATTGTTATCTCTTGTTTTAGCTTTAGAATATTTTGAGGTATATGTTGGTACAACTCAAAAACCACTTATTGTTTACACTGACCATAATCCATTAGTTTTTCTGAGTAAGATGAAAAACAAAAACAGAAGATTATTAAATTGGAGTTTGATGTTACAAGAGTACAATATTGTGATAACTGATATTAAAGGCAAAGATAATGTGGTTGCTGATTGTCTATCTCGATGTTGAATGTACAATGCAAGTTTTTTTACGGTGTGTTTTTTTTAAATTGTAACACTCCTACTGTATTGTGAGTTATAAGCTGTTATATGATGGTATTGTACATTGTGTATGTTATAAAATTTATACATTTGTTTTTCTTGTAAGCAATTGTTAAACATTTTTGTTCTTGTCAGACCAAAAATGCTTTTTTTTTGGAGGGAGGTGTTACGTTCTCGTGACACATGACAGTGGTACCCTTGTCATGTGACTGGGGTTGAAGCTATACTGGACTTGAGGTAATGGTCTTAGGATGGCGGAGTGATGTCATTTTCCCGCCAGTAGAGGTCATGTGACAGGTTTTTTTTACAGGGTATAAAAGGAAGACCCCACCCTGTGAGGAGGGGCAGTTCGTGGCTGGATTTGCCATGTTGACTTCATGCCACTGCGTCATTTAATGTGATGACGCAGTTTAGTTGAAGAATAAAGTTTTTATCTAATGCCTAAAGTTTAAAAGGTCATTGCCAGCAGTTTCTTTACAATACTGCTAGTTGAGAATCAGTGGAGAGTGAAGATCGGAGTCTGAGAGTTAAAGATCGAGGAGAATCGATTTTTGACGGTGAAACGGGTTCGACCTTGTTTGATCCTTATTCAGAAGGAATTTGTTGACTGTTCTCATGTTAATCTCTGCAGGATAGCAGAAAAGATTGAGGACAGTGTGATAAAGGAAAGGTCAGTGCCTTTAAGCCGTTTTGTTTAGTTTCGTTTTGTAAGTTCTTCGTGGGAGAAGTTTGACGTCGGGGATTGAAGCAAAATGACGTGAAAGAGAAGTTAAATCGTCTTAAAAAGTCTCTTCCTTAAATGGACTGTGAGCATTTTGAACGTTTGGCAATACTACTTTAAAGAACTGTTCTTGCAACATCGCTTTAAGGACTGCAAGCTTCATTGCTTTAAGAACGGTTTAAGCTGCCGCACAGCAGCTGATTTCCGGTTACGTTAGTGTTTGTTTACTTTTGGGGGGTTTGTTTTCAGTGTTTAATAAACGTGTTATTTGTTATATAAACCCTTGCCTAACTCATATATTTATTGTTGCCTGAATACGTAACAGTACCCACAGAACCCACCTCCTTTGGATTTCCCCAACAGGGAATTTCTTTCTGCTTTATATAAAACCTTTATGAAAATTCATAGGAACGGAACTGAATACTGTGCCAGCCCCCAGCTACACATGCAAATCAGGTGTATTAAAGTGTTATTCCTTCAGCTTTCATAAGTTGCATTTTTATTATTACATTTTCATGTAGTGGTGATTTCAGCTGTTTTCCTGACTTCAATGGATCAGGTTTACTCCAGATGAGTATTTAATTATGATGTTCTGTGGTATTAATTAGGATTATCCCATTAAACCCATCCGCTTCTGAAGCTGCATGTTGGTTTGCTTGTGATACTCATCTTCCAGGAGGAGATGTCACTGCAGCTTTAATTAGAATTACACAGTGAGGAAAAAGAATCTGGGGCTGTATGTCTCCTCATTGAATAATTTGCAACTTCAGAAAGAAGCTTATCGGTTTTAGAGCAGTCAGAATGTTATTGATGAGTTAGGGAGTTGATATCGCTAATATGTGGTTGCCGGGGTGTTTGTGATGTCATTTGAAGGGCAATGGGTTCTCTACAGTGTGTGGGAATTTATATGCGATATAATGATACGGACAGGAATATAACAGGTGAAGAGTTGAAGATGAAAACAAAATCAGTCATAGCATGGGAAGTATATTAACCTGAGATTCCTGAAAAGCTCCTGTTCTTCCTGAAGCGCAAATCATGCTGGAAAGGCTTTTAACATTGTGTACTTTCTTCTCTTTAGAGCAGCGGTTCCCAATCATTTTTATGCCATGGACCTCACATATTAACCGAGGGGTCCCGAGACCCCAAGTTGGGAACCCTGCTTTAGAGAATATCTGATAAATCTATCTTTTTGGAATAGTTCAAACAGGTAACCCACCATTTGGAATCAGGTTGCTCTCCAGCCTCTGTTAAAGATGGTGGCTTAGAGATGGCTTGGGTTTGGCTGTTTCTTGCAACTGGGGATTAAAATCCCACCCTCTAGCATTATTTCTACTGGCATGTGATTTTCCCAGCAGATCAACATAACCACTGTGCTTATTCACTTGTTTGCTTATTGGAATCTACATGTCTCTGGGAAAGCGAACATTTACTGCCTATCCTGAATTGCCCTTGAGAATGGTGAGATGAGTCAACACTTCGCAATTCTACCATCATGGGCTCCTGGCGAGTGAGTTCCGTGCTTTAAAGCCAGCAAACAATAAGTGATAGAGTATATTTCTCTGCTAGATTGCCGTGTGACTTGCAGGCAGCCTGAAGCTTGAAGCTCTTGTCATTCCTGATTTTAGAAAATGTGAGACTGGGCACTGCTGTTTAAACTTTAAAATTCTCAAGGCAGTTTTTAGAAAATAAAACAATACTCAAAGCCAAATTTGATCTCGCTCCCTCCGCAATCCAAAGAAAGCTGTACTTGTGTCAAATTATTGCAAATCCCTTCTTTTACATTTGCATTTTGCTTCCATCTTTAAACATTTTCTAAGGTGGCAATGTGTTTCCTTATCCGAGTAACACATACCCACAATGACCGTGCAATTAGAACACAGGAAACTCATGATAGTGGAATCTTGAGCAACAAGCAATCTGCTGGAAGAACTCACCGGGTCCAGCAGCATCTGTGGGAGGAAAGGAAATGTTGACATCTTGGGGTAAATCTGACATGCAGGCCCTGCCAGTAACTGCATTCCATATTATAGATGTTACATACTGCAGCGTATTAGATAGAGGGAAAAGAGTGGTAGGATGGAATATGTGCCCTGAATAATGCCAAGCACAGGCCCTTTCACCTATCAAGTCCACTCTGACCAGCAAGGCATCCTTTTACACCAATCCTACTTTTAACCTTTTATGTTTTCCTGGTATTCTCGTAAACATCCCATCTACACTCTGCCCCCGCCCACCAAAATTTTAGCACTTCCCTACACACCAGGGACAATTTAACATGGTTAATTAACATACTTTCCTTGTGATTCGGGAGGAAATCCATAGAATGAATGTTCAAAGTCCACAAAGACAACATCAGAGGTCAGGACAGAATTCCAATCACTGGAGCTGAGTGCATAATGGAAAAGCCTTCAAACAATGCCAAGGCTTTTTCTTTCTTTTTAATCAGGACAAGGAGTACCAGAGAACTGGATATTATTGTTGCTAAGGAACTATGCAATATATTTCTCTGCTCTAACTCTCTCCAGTCTGGTTCATTGCACCTGCCTCAGCATCAGACTGCCATTGTGACTGTCAGGCTGTTTTGAACAACTTAGCACTTTAGAGCTCCAGAAAACATTTTGTATCTCTATCCTATTTATGTACCAGATACAAACAACTTCTGTGATAATTAGATTTATAGATAAAGACGGAAATTTTAAAGCTAAAAATGTGCTGTGGAGAGCCTTAGATAAAATAAAACTAGTGCCCACAGGTTTGGTGTTGTACCTCATATATGCGAATGAAGTCATCCATTGACAATCAGGACTTGCTAAAATTGTCGGTGTATTTCATTTCTTGAGCGAGCACTTTCGAACAACTGCACTTGGTTATAACTCTGTAATGCATTCAAACAAAGGGAAATAATTTGTACCTCTTACATGATTAGCTGGCAGAAAATGTCCAGCAGATGAGGCAGAGATGCTACAGTCTGTATCATTGAGAAAGCAACTCCAACTATTGCCAGCTGAGATTTAAATTAACAATCTGCTGTCCTTCAGATGAATGGTCCCATCACCACGTTGCACTGAAACCCACCATACATTTCTACCGTGTTTTCCAGTTTCTGACAGTTGAATCAGCTCTAGTGCTAACATAATTTATTTTGCCGAGTACATTATCACTGGAAGCACCAATGCAATTTCAGTGTTGGTAATGAATTATTGATTACAACCTTAATAAAAATGGAAATACCAAAGCAGATGTTATACCACCTCTGTTGGAGGCATAAGCACAATGAATATTTTATAGTCCCAGACTAAACTCCATTGACCAAGCTGACTTGCTACATAGTGCAGAGCCACAACTCGTGTGAAAGTTTAATGACTGAATAGCTGAACAGGGACACGGAGCATTGCTTGAAATTCTGCATCAGCATTTTGAAAAGGATTGAATCAGCCACCTTCATCTACTGGAAAGATCCAAGAACTAGGGTTTTTTTTTAGGGTGGTGAAACTATGGAATTCATTGTGACAGACAGCCGTGGAGGCCAAGTCATTGGGTGTATTTAAAGTGGCGGTTGATAGAGGAACTCCATTGGTCAGGACTGGCCATGGATGTTGTGACCCAGCTGCCTACATGATATGCAAGCCAGGGCAGTATGATATGGAGAGCAAGCTGGTGCCTGTATAGCAGGCTCCTTCTCTCCATGCAGTTGATGAATCGAAAGGAGCAGCAGAGACCAATACAGTTTGGCACCAGCAACGTTTGCAAGAGTTATCACTCAACATTGAACTCAACGTAGGACTGCTTTATGGACTGCAGTTCCCGAATTTTCCTCAGGATTCTCCCAAAGACTTCTTCATGAGTGGGTATAGCCACAAAGCAGCAGAAGTTTGAAATCAGAGTTTTCCTTCCCCTAGATGAGCTGCCAACCACGGCTGATGAGTGCCATCTGCCTGAAGCGACTGGTTTTAAGGGGCCAGGGGCCAGTAACCTGCCTTTACCCCTTTTCCTGTCAGTAGAAACAGTGCTACTGTGCTTTGTAGCTAAGCCACATGTGAAGGCCAGGAGCTGGACTTGGTTGTCAGAAACTATTAGAGACACGCCATTGGGAGCATTTAACAGTTAGTAGAAACTTACCACCCTTGGCAATAATAATCTTAAGGAACTGGAGGTTGATAGGTTCTTGATCAATAAGGTTACGGGAAGAAGGCAGGAGAATGGAGCAGTGAGGGATAATAAGTCAACCATGATGGAATGGCAGAGCAGACTCAATGGGCTGCTATTCTGCTCCTATGTCTTATGGTTTTAGAATTCACTGGAGCAGTTCTCCATACAGTTCAATAAGATGTATTACTATGTTGAAGAGCACAGGTTAACTACATCTATGTGGTGAACTACATATACCTGTCTGGACACGCCCCCCTGCTGACTGCTCCTGTGGCTCGTCCCATGGACCCCAGTATAAAGGCGATTGGAGACACAGCCCCAGCCTCAGTCTCCAGGATGTAGCATGGTGATCAATTGCTGCTTGTTCTTTCTTCCAGCCAATAGAAGCCTATATCTCACCTCACGTCTCCGAGAGTTATTGATGGTGCATCAATCTAGTTGTTGCAGCTCATTTTTATTCTCATATATCAGGTGAGCAGAATACAAGGATTCACAGTCCACAGAAGCTAACTGGATGTACTGTACTTCATAGAGATCCTGTACATTTACTCAAATCGACTAGTCAAGCTTGCCTTTCGATCACCAGGTGTAACATTCATGACAGCGAAAGGAATAGAGTAAAGGAAATGTTGCCTTGCTGTGATGCAGACTCTTAGACTGAACCAGAGAATGTATGTTGAATCCCAGTGTGGTGGTCCAAGGAAAACTGCCTACTTAACTAAGAGAAGGAGACTCCAGTCACATTCTCTGAATTAAACCTGAAGCAGGCAGGAGAATCACACAATGGTGTCACAGTGGCCAATATTACTAAATTTTGCCCGAAACATAAGCATATATAAAGATAAAGTAAAAATATCCATGCAATTTGACACCTTGACAACAGCAGCACTAGAGAGCTGTATGGAGCATGTTAGTCCTGGGCTTGCTTTGCAGGAGTCCTATCATTAATGTTACTGGTATCACTTAAGTAGAAATGGATGGATTATAAAGTTCCTGAGAGGACATGCAGGTATTTCTGGAATGTGGATACCTCACCAAACTGGGTTGTGAAGCCCCAATGATGTGTGTTTGTCTGTAAGGGGGAGCACTTATTTAATTATTTGTTTAAAGACAGCTTAGATGGCAAGGGTGAGTTGGGCCAAAAGGCTGGTTTCCATGCTGTGTATTCTGTGATCCTCTGCACACACAACTGAGTTACATTTAAAACGCTTCAATACTAATACTGCCCATGAATAGAAATATGATGGTAATTTTCAATATTGACAAAAGTAATCTGATTATCACTTTTCCTCTCAACATTACATGGTTACGTGATTACTTTAAGAAATAAGTCCCCATAAGCATTTGATCTACACCTTAAACTCTCTGCCTGCATTTGTTTGAGTAACCCTTAAAAGTTTACACATGAAAGTTTATTAATTTCAGTTTAGAATTGTTAAATTGTCCGCTCTAAGAGTCACTAGTTTTCTGAATGAGTGTTTCCCAGATTTCTGTTCCATTTTAACTGAACGGGTTTTCCCTGATATTGTTCAATGGAAAATTCAAGTCACAATTTGGAACTTGCCTCCACGTGGAGTGGGACGGATACATTAAAGAGAGGGGTAGAATAGAATACGAGGGAAAGATGACACAGGGTACCAGAGAATAGTTTAAGATAAGGAAAGAAGACAGGAGGCTCAAATGGTGCATAAAGACTGCATGGTCGACTGTTAGGTCGAAAAGCCTCTTTTCGCCATATATCCAATGGAATTTAACCAAACCAATGAACACCTGGATGTAATATTATGGCTACACCTTCAGCTTCTGGGCATCCATGAGAAAAAAACAATTTCTTTCTCTCTATGAGAACGCAAACATACCAGTGTATGAATTACAAGCAGGGGCAGGCTGCTTGAATGCTTGAACCCTCCAATCTGCTCCTCAATTTAATATGATCATGGCAGATCTTATTATAACCTCAACACTGCATGCCTAGCTACCTTTGTTAATCTTTCAACCCCCTGTTTATCAAGTATTTTTTCTATCTTTGACTTTAAAAATTCAGGAACTCTGCTTCCAACATTGTTTAAGGAAATAAGTACTTCAGTTCCTCTAAGAGAACAACATTTGCCAAACAGTCAATCCTTATTTTTTAACAGGTGAAGTTTAGTTTGAGATTCTTTCACATGAACAATCCTCTTCACAATCAGTGTCAAAATCCTGCAGGCCTTCCCTGTTCTATTCAAGTGTCCTCTCACTCTTCCAGGCTCCAATGCTGTAAGACCAGCTTGTTCAACCTTTCTAAGTAAGACAACCTGCTCATTTCAGATTTCAGTCCAGTGAACTTCCACAGAAATACAGCAGACTCTGGTTAAATGGGACACATCAGGAGCAGTACATTTTGGCCCAATTAAGCGGCTGCCCCCATTAGCCAAAGTTTCATGGACATAGTTAAATAGGTAGAAAAAAGACAAACTACCACTTAACTGAGAAACAAATTATGTAATTAAATGAAATACAGAATAAATTACAACACTACCAAACCTACTACATTACTATAGAACTGTGTATTAGTTCCTAGTAGTTAATGACAGAGCAAATTCCTTCATTTCATGCTGGCATGTCCTTCTGCTTTACTGTAAATGAACAAGATCAGTACAGCAACCTAGTGCAGATTGTGGACTGCCTTCATACAATGCTTTCAACAGTTGAATCTTAAATTTCATCGTAACATTCAAGATGATTGTTAATACCTTCAAGTTCTTCATAGTTCCTGACTTGTTGAAATAGTGTAATCGTTTCATTTTCACCCCCACCCGTTTCTGACATCTCCAAGCCTGAATGCTTGAAACTGCAGTGAGCAAAACAGTTTCGAGTTGTCTTACTGTTTGTTACTCACCAACTATCAGTGAAAAAAATCACTGCTTTTTGAACACAAGCAGGCAAGTGATGCTATTTAAGACCTGTTCACTCAAAGCACAGTGTAGTGTCTGCCAGCTACATGATTTGCACACGACTGATGCTACTTAGAAACTCTTAGCAAAAGTCTCCTGCCCCTATTGAGTGGGTTAGTATCCCAAATAAACAAAGGGAATCCCAGCTATTTTCTTGATGTGTTTTTGTTCTTTAAGAGTTGTCCCAAATAAGCAGCTGCCCTGATTAACTAGAATCCACCATACTGCCCATGCCTTAGCACTCTTTTCTCTGAATCAGACATATTATCACTGAGATATGACATGAAAGTCGATGTTTTATGGCAGCAGTACAGAGCAAGAACCTAAAAATCCTTTAATTACAAAAATAAATTTTAAAAAAAGAAATAATGAGGTGGTGTCCATTGGTTCATGGATTGTTCTGAAATCTGACAGTGCAGTGGAAAAAGTGATTCCTAAATCATTGAATGTGAGTCTTCAGGCTCCAGCATCTCATCCCTGATGGTAGTAATGAGAAGAGGGTCTGGTTTGGATGGATGTGATCCTCTTGAGGCACCATCTCTTGAAGATGTCCTTCATGTTGTTCCCATGATGGAAATGGCTGAGACTATAACACTATGCAGTCTCTTGTGATCCTGTGCATTGGAGGTTCTGTACCAAGCTCTGATCAACCAGACAGAATTCTCTCCTCTGAACATCTATAGAAAATGTTAAAACTCTTTATTGACATATCAAATCTCCTCAAACTCTTAATGAAGCAAAGCCTCTAGGATCCCTTCTTTGCAATTGCAGAATAAAACAGTAGATGTGGTCTCATCAATGTTCTTCATAACTGAACCATTGCCTCTCTGCTTCAGTACTTAATTCCACTAGCAAAAAGAATAACATCTGGTTTGCTTTCTTAGTTACTTATTGTGCCTGCATACTAGCCTTTTGCAAATCTTGCATTAAGACCTGCTCCACATCTCTGTACTTTACAATCTTTTACCATTTAGATAACATGCTTCATTGTTTCCTCGCAAAATGGAAAATCATATATTTCCCATGTTACAGTATATTCCATTTGCAATATATACGCTCACTCAGTTAATCTATCTCTATCCATTTGTAACTACAATGTATTCATGTATATTTTAACCCTTATGGGTTCCTGTCAGGCTTCCCTGTGTGTTGTGTACTGAACATAATGTGAGAGGGTATTCTGGGTAGATGATTTACAACAAAATAAGCGGCAGCATGTTGGTTCCTCACCTCTCCATCTTATGCGTGTTATTCATGGCCACTCGGCTTCCCAATATTGCAAACATAGCAACTGGCAACGAGCTGACAAGTCCCTATGCGATACTTTTTTTTTGTTTCAGCAAAAAAATGTAGCATTGGCAGTGTGTATCACTGTGCAATGTGAGTGAGTGAAAAGAATTGGCTGTACACTATGAGAAAGTAGCCGCAGGAAGTGCAGTGAGTGAAGAATCTGAGGGGAGAGAATGAGAATGGGATGGTTAAATAAAACAAATAAGAGAGGGAGAGAGATAAGACCAGTTAACTTTTCTGGAAGGTGGTTGTGTTTGAAAATGACAACGATGTTTGGGTGTATGGGGCCGTGTGATGAAATGGCAGAGCAATGCAGTTCATGTACTGAAAGATTTGAATATTTTGCACTGACAAATCAAATTTCAGATGATATTCATGTTCCAACTGTTCTGACTGTGATGTGTACAAAAATGTTTAACTTACTACGCAATATAGTGCAACCTGCGAAGACTGGCAATAAGCCTCATGGGGGCAAGTTAAAGTCTTAAAGGATCACTATTCACCTAAACTTTTGATTATTCCTGAGAGGTTTGGATTTCATGAAAGGAACCAAGAAGAAGATGAATCTATTTCGCAGTTTGTGATGGTGCTGAAGCAATTGTTTGAACACTGATATTGTGCAGTCTCTGAATGACATGTTAGGTGATAAACTCATATATGGTCTGAGTATTGAGGCAATTTAGAGACGCTTGCTTACAGAAGACAGACTAACATTATAGAAGGTAATTGAGATCAGTACATCTATGGAAGTGGCAGCTAAAAAAGCACAGCTATTAAGTGCATCTTCCCAAGTTCATAAAATTTCTACTGACTTTAAGAATAAGACATGTATTGGCAATCAATGTTGCCACTGTGGCAAAGCTGGTCATTCAGTGAAAGAACGTTGGTCTAAGGGCTTAGATTGTCGAAGCTGTGGTAGAAAGGGAAATATTGAACGCACCTGTAAAAGTAAAAAGACACTGTCACCAACAGCAGTGTAATAAAGAAAAATGACTTCTGGAAAAACAAAAAGAAACGTGAACAAGATGAATCATACTGAGGATGGACTGAATGGCTCTCATTCTGTGGTTCAAAATTCCATTTAATATCAGAGAATGTATACAAAATAAAAAACAGACATTCTTGTTCTTTGGAGACACCCACAAAAACAGAAGAGTTCCTCAAAGAATGAGTGACAGTAAAGACATTAGAACCCCAAAGCCCCCCTATGGCACCCCCCCTCCCGCCACACGCTAGCAGCATGGCAATGAAGAAGCATTGTATGTTTTATCTACTTCAGGACACAATGTCGGCTATTGGGTGACCCCAGGGTTGGATGGGGCCACAGTGAGGATGCAGGTGGACATGGGCGCTGTAGTATCACTGGCGCCAGAGACAGCTCACAAGGAGACATTGAAGCATCTCACACCAGAAAAGGACAAGGTTGACTTTAAAGACTTCTACTGGTGAGGTTGTTCCAGGGAGGGGAGTATTACATGCTACAGTGGGATTAACGAACAGAGAAAGAAACTTCCACTGTACTTTGTTAAAGGTAGTTATCCAGTGCTTCTGGGCTGCTTATGGTTGGAGCAGCTCAAGCTCAACAGGCAGTAAGTGCGCTTGATTAGTAGGAGCGCTGGTCTACAACACAGAAGCATTCAATGGAGAACTGGGCAGTATGAAAGGAATCACTGTTAAGCCCAACACAACACCCAAATACCCAAAGGCAAGACCTGTTCCATATGCCCTCAGACCGAAGGTAGAGACTGATCCAGAGTAAGGTATTGGAACCAGTGTCAGTAAGAAAATGGGCAACTCCAGGTGTCCCTGTCCTAAACAGGAATGGGTCTTTAAGGTTTTGTGGAGACTTCAAGGTAACCTTAACCCAGTTCTTATGGCTGTACAATACCCTCTTCGCCTCATTGATGACCTATTTGCAGGAGTGGTTGGATGACAGACATTTAGAAGGATTGACTTGTGTCAAGCATACTTGCAGGTGCACGCGGAGCCAGAGTCACAGGAACTATTGACCATAAATACTTATAAAGGAGTGTTTGGGTATTAAAGCTTCCACTTGGCATCACTTCTGCTCCCGCACCTTTTCAGTGAGCAATGGACCAGATCCTGAGTGAATTGACATCCAGTGCTAATTGGATGACTTACCCATTACTTAGAAAAATGAGTGTGAGCACTTACAAAACTTGGATGCTCAAGGAATATGGGATAAGGGTTCAGAAGGATGTCAGTTCTTTCAACCTTCTGTTAAATATCTGGGTCATGTCATCAACAACTCAGGGCTTCACAGAGCACCGTCAAAGGTGAAGACAATCGTGGAGGCTCCATCACTATAGAATGTAAGTCAATGAATATATTTCTTAGCACTATGCAAAGTTTGTTCGTAACCAAGCTGGCATGCTAAAACCTCTTCATGAGGTTTTAAATAAATCAACACATTGGCAGTGGACAGATCGCTGTGAAGAGTTCTTTTAAAAAAGCCAAAACAGCTTTGCCCCAATCTGAAGCACTGCACGCACTTCAACACATCACTGCCCATACTTTTGGCCTGCGGCACAACACCCTATGGGTCTGGGGTGGTTATCTCACACAGCATGCCGCTGGGTCAAGAGCATTCAATTACTTTCACATCGAGGACATTAAACAAGACAGAAAGCTTCCATGCCTAGAATGAGAAGAAACCACTTGCAATTGTCTTTGGAGTTAAGAAATTCCATCAATTTTTCTTTGGTCAACTATCTTACATGACTGATAGATCATTATCCCTTGACATCATTTTTTTGTCCACAAGTGGGCATTCCTTCTCTGGGTGCCAGTCGAATACAATGTTGGGCTCTATTACTATCTGCATACAGGAGGTTCGAACACCATTCAAAACCATCCAAACTTCCAGAGCCATCTCCAAAAAAGATCTCTTACTTCATGGAAGTACCCACAGCTCCAGTAACTGTGGCACAAGTCTGGAAGCTCACGCATATTAACCTTGTTCTATCCAAAGTGGTGGACATTTTTAACTCACGAATGGAGAGAAGAACCAACCATAGAATTGAAACCTTACCAGGCCTAGTGGAAGGAACTCACAGTCCAAGCAGGACGTTTACTATGGGGCTACCGTGTTGTCATTCTTCCACCATTAAGAAATCAAGTGCTTGATGAGCTACATCCAGGACACTGTGGCATAGTGCTCATGAAAAAAATCGCACACAGCTACTTCTGGTGGTCAGGTCTGCATGAAACCAGTGAGGACAAGGTCAAAATTTGCCTACATTTTCAGTGAGTGAGAAATGCTCCTCAACTTGCTCCCTTGAATCCATGGGAATGGCCTGAAGGACCATGACAGAAGATTCACATATATTTTCAGGACCTGTAGAAAGCCAGATGTTCTTGGTTATAGTAGGACCCACGAAGGAAATGGCCGAAGACTGTCATCATGAAGAGCACTATATCTGAAAAATACATTGAGGAGCTACTTTCCATCTTTAGCTAGTTTGGGCTTTCTCAACAGCTTGTAAGTGGCAATGGCCCACAATGTCTGTCTAAAAGGCTCAAAGCACTTATGGAAGCCAACAGTATTCAACACATCAAGTTAGCACCATATTATCCAGCCACTAATGGGCTTGTTGAGCGATTCACACAAATAAAGAAACAAGCCCTCAAGACGTCAGTGTGAAGTGGATCCATCAACCAGCATCTTAGCACTTTCTTTCTGACATACAGAACTCACCTCACACCACCACCAAAATGGCTCCAGCCACTGCACTGATAAAAAGACAGCTTTTCTCCCAGTTTGACCCTCTTAGATCCTCAAACACAAATAGATCGCGCTAAGCGAGCAGAGAACCCAAGCAGATTATAGAAATGCCAAGGCGAAGTATAGAAGTTTCACAGCCGGGGGGGGGGGGGGGGGGGGAGAGTGCTTGCCAGGATCTGCATCTCTGGGTCAAAGTGGATGCCCGTAACAGTGGTGGCACAAACTGGTCCTGTGTCATACACGGTGGAAACTAGTCACCACAACCTCTGGAGGAGGCATGTCAATTAGCCAATACCCACTTCTGAGGCTATGAGAAACCAACACAAAGTGACCAGTCCAGATCCGGTTGTAGAAATGGGACAGGATTCTGAGACAACGACTGTAGAACCTCAATGACTGAGTCAGTGCTCCACAACGCCTGTTCTTTTTGAGGTGCCCCCTACTGACAATGCAGTATCCAAGCCAAGATCTATACAGATACCACCAAGAGATAAAATAACCGGTGTCATCCTCAGATTGTCGTCATCCTCACAGGAACAGGAGGCCTCCAGACAGACTGCATCTCTAGTTTAGCACATGGCCCTCAGCACATGGGCAGAATAATCCCCAGGGTTATGTCTGGGAATGGAGGTAGTCTACCCTCTTTCTTTAGTTTAGAGAAAAAAGATTCTGTTGTCGGTTGAATTTGATGATTGCTCCATTGAATATTAATGGTTCAGCAGCTGGTCTGTGTATCGGAAGGGGAAGGAACTTTTTAAATAAGGGGGAAGGGATGTGTTATGTATTCATGTATAGTTTGATCCTTGCGGGTTGCTGCCAAGCTTTCTTGTGTGTCGTGTACTGAATGTAACGTGATAGGGCATTCTAGGTGGATGAAGTACCAGTAAAGTAACCAGCTGCATATTTATTCTTCACCTCTCCACCTCTCGCGTGTGTTATTTACGGCCACTTGGCTTCCCAGTACCACAAACATAACAGTAACCTCGATTCTATCTTCTTCACAGCTTCTTTTCCAACCAGCAAATATTGCAACAATATCTTTGTGCATTTTCCAAGTCTATCTTTTCAAATTCCCTTGATAATCATATAGCCTATCCTCACAACATAACTCATTTAGCCAAGAGCAGCAAAGTCCTTATAGGCAACAGAAGAGTTGTTCCCTCAAGTCCATTGGTCCACTGCTGGTTCTAACTCAGGATATCAGTTCTGAAGCTTGAGTGAACACCTGCCTTTCTGCTTCAGGATAAAACTGCCAAATGTACAGTAACACAAATAAGAGGTTAAGCTGAGACCCTGTTCAGGTGAGTATATTTGGCAAAAAGCAACATTGTTCTGGTATCTTGGCCAATATTGAATCCCATAACACAAAGATAAACAATTTAATTGCTCTGAATTACAGAAAAAAATTCTCCAGTCAGAGCAGGCCCCTCTGAAGTTACGTGTAATTTCTTTAGATCATCGTTAAGCGTAGTCCACAAGGTTTGGCTTTTCTTATGGCTAAATTTGAGTGGTTGCAAAGATTCAAAGAGAAGTTGTCTATGCACTGGACCAAATCCACTTATAGCAATTTAGGATTCTCCAACAGCAAAGTTACATCCGGAAGTAATTCTCCGTGAGGGCAGCATTTTAGGACGTCCTGTCACTGGGAAAGGTGCTACAAGAAAACCATTTCCTTTTTAGCTGTGTTAGGCTTCTTCTTAATACCAGACTTGACTTTATTTCACGGCAATGTGAATAATTTAAAAGGAAAAAAACTTAATGGTATGGTCGGGGGAGTTGCTTCTGTTACATGCTTATGTATTCTTTCCATAACATTTCCACTGACAAAATTAAACTGCCACCATCTGTTATTCGAGAGCATCTAATTCCTTAAGAAATTATATAAATTGACTTCTGTTAGAGATTTTATCTTTTCTGCACACTTACAGTCAATAAAAACATTCAGGGTAACAAATTAAATGAAATCTCATGTCTCTTTCCTGGGTTTGTACTGCCCTCTAGTGAGTAATTGCATTTTTAATAAACTGAAGCATGATTTTGTATGAAGTTACTTTTCCAACAAAATTGTGTTTAGGTTCTATTTCTCTTTATTGTTTGGTCTCACCACCTGATATGTGTCTCTCAGCCTTTATAATATGGAGTTCAGCATTATCGTGTTAAGTGGAAACAAGACCCCGTGATTCTAACAGCAGAATGGCTCCTCACATTGCACATTGGAATATCCATTCAATAATATATTGCTCTCTACGTAGCCAAACATGCAACATAAAGGGACTTAGACCAATTTATTCTAGGCCTTCCTACTTAAAACTGACCCAGCTTCACTTCCCAACATCAGGATCTAAAGTAATTTTTGAATGATCTTTTAAAGGAAGTCAAAAGACATTACAGATGCTGGATTCTGAAACTAGACCAGGACACTGGAAGAACTCATTGGGTCAAGCAACATCTCCGGAGGCATGAGGTGCAAGTCAATGTTTCAGGTCAAGATCCTGCATCAGGAGTTTTAAGTAGGTTTCAACATCATCATGTGCTCTGTCGTGTAACATGGGCGATCATGGTTGTCCTTGGCAAACTTTTCTACATAAGTAGCTTGCCATTGCCCTCTTCTGAGCAGTGTCTTTACAAGACAGGTGACCCCAGCTATTATCAATACTCTTCGGAGTCTGTCTGCCTGGTGTCAGTGGTTGCATAACCAGGACTTGTGATACACACCAGCTGCACATAAGACCACCCACCACCTGCTCCCATGGCTTCATGTGACCCTGATCTGGGGACTAAGCAGATGCCACACTTTGCCCAAGGTGACCTGCAAGGTAGCAAAAGGAGGAAGCACCTTACACCTCCTTTGATTGAGATGTATCTCCACCCTGCCACCTAAATATGTTTAGATCCTTTAAATAGATTTAAGGAATCTAAAGATTTAACTTAAAATGTAAAAAAAAAACAATGCAAAATCATTGGTAATGTTATTATTCAGACCATTGCTGGATTAAAATATATCCATTGGTCCTTCAAAATACAGATAAACTCAGAACTTTTCTGATCAAACCTTTGCATGATAATGGTCAAACCGCAGGCACAATGATGTTTCTTTACAGGCAATAAGCTGGTCCATGAAATCAACTATTTCATGTATTTATAACAAGCTGGGATAAAGCTGCTACATCCAAATTGGTGGAGGGGGTAGGAAAAGAAAAGTTTGTTTTAAGCAAGAGATGAGGTTACCGCATGAAATGTTTTCCGATTCTAGGTCTGTGATCTATTGAATTGCCCTAAGACAAATCTGAGGTTAACACATAAGCAAGATAGCATAAAATAAATGTGCAATTGTTTAAACACAAGACATTTTGCAGTCGCTGGAATTCCAAAGCAATGAACACAAAATGCTGGAGGAGCTCAGCAAGTAAGACAGCATCTATGGAGAAGAACAAACAGGTGATATTCCATCACCAAGACCCTTAATCAGGACTGGAAAGAAAGGGGGAGAAGCCAGAATAATAATAGGGGAAGGTGAAGGACTACAAGCTGGCAGGTGATAGGTGAAGCCAAGTGTCAGGGATGGTGAGTGGGTGAGGGAGGGTCAATGAAGTGAGAAGCTGGAAGGTGATAGGTGGGAAAGGTAAAAGGCTGAAAGGAAGGAATCTGATAGGAGAGCAGAGTGAACCATGGGAGAAAGGGAAGGAGGAGGGGCGCCTGAGGGAGCTGGTAGGCAGGTTATGAGATGGAAAAGAGCAAGCAGGGAGCCAGAATAGAGTCCAGAATTGTTTATTGTGGATTCTCAGTCCGGTTTAAGGTGGTGCTGGTGAAGCCCAGTGACTAATTATTGGTGACAAATGAAACAAAGAATACAATGAAACACTTTATTAATAAAATTCTTATGGTTCCATTTCTGGTAAATGATCACCACAAACAATGGAGGAAAGGCAGAGTCGTGGCAGTGGCAAGCGGGTGATTTCAAAGCAGAGTTGTGGTGAGGTCGAGGCATATTTGAGGCAGAGAAAAAGCAAAGTCAAGGCAAACAGAGATGAGGCCCAACCACCAAAACCAAGAGCGAGGGAAGGTTTGATTGATCTGAGCACCAGGCTGATTTGGAAAAGGTCGGTATGGGCCCAAACTTGGTGACGAGCTCTAGAATCGACAGGGCCCAGGTCTTAGAGTGAGGGACAACCTGAAGTTTGGACAGATTGAACGGCATGGTGGTGGGACCAGGGGAGAAGGGTAGGCCAGTTCTGCTTGCTGCTTCGCCATGTTTACTCAGCTCTGTGCTGAGCTGAGACTGCAGTGATGCCTGGCTTCGAGTCTGCAGCCTCACTTTTGCTCCGAATGCCATTTGCTTACTTTTATTGTTTGCATGAATTGTTTTATTCTCTCTCTCTCTCTGCACATTATGTGTTTAAGTTTTCCTTTTTAAATAGGCTTTTTAAATTTCTTTGTTTTGTGGCTGCCTATAAAAAGACTAATCTGAAGGCTGCATAATATATACATACTTTGATAATAAATGTGTTCTGAACTTTAAACTTTGTTCTCTGCTCCACAAGACAAAACCCTATCTACTTCCTCGTCAGTCCACGAGGTCACACTCACCGACCGCGTACAGTTGATGGCCGAGAATTATCGTTGCAGGGTTTCCTGCCTGACATCTCAAGCATCTGAGGGTTGTTCCTGATCCAGTGCTGCCTGTGAAGGTTTGCACTGTAACCAACTGGGTTTCCCCCACATACTCCTTTTATCCCCTCATATTCTACAGCAGCATTGGCAAACAGCTAAAACGTCCTGATGCAGGGTTTTGACCTGAAAAATCGGCAGTTACTTTCTCTCCATTGATGCTGATCGACCCGGTGACTTTCTCCAGCAGATTGTTGGTTGCTCCAGGTTCCAGCATCTGCAGCTTCTTGTATTCGCTGCTCAGATGGTAATGGGAAACTATAAATTAACTCTCTTGTAGGTGGGTGATTGAAGACTCAGGGTGTTACTTGCAACATTAAGCATATTTGAGAATGGGTTATTGATTTAAAGGTGAGAGAATGGGATTGTTCTACTATCAGTAGAGATTTCATGAACCACATGGAATCCCTCTCTGTCCTAAGGAAATCTGAAAATATGAATATTATCAATCAGCTTGCTTCCGGACATGCAATGTTTCCAGCACTTGCTGTTTTTATTTCATAATGGTGCAGCTCCAGATGACATATTTCATACTGCATATCATGCGATCACACACGTACTGTCAACACCTGTCAAGATGGAGTGAGGGGAAGGGGAGAGAGTGAGAGAGATGTGGAGGACAGCAAGGATGTGACAAGGAAGCAAGGCAAGGGAAAAAGGAGGGAGGAGGGAAAGGAGAAAGTGAAGCAGCTTGTGTGAAGGAGGCAGCATGCATGCTGTAAGGAAGGACGTTAGCAGGATGTGAATGAAGGTGAAGTCAAGAGTTGTGGACGTAATGAGGAACGTTACATATCTTATCTTCTTCTGCAGGTACTCTACCTCGCACTGAGCCTAAGAACACGCTCCTTGGCATCAGGAATCAGTAGTGAAGCCGCCTGCAACATTGACTGGGAGAGTGCTGGAAGTCTTATACACATGTAATTTTAAGGACTGGCTGGTAGGATACCAGCTCTTTTTTATTATTAAATGCCAGAAGCTATGAGAAAGTCAATTTTTTCAGCAATGTCTGTTGTCTATAAAAGACTGAAGCATTGCAGAAGGAAGACTATTTCTCGTAACCAGTACTCTGGAATATCACAATGATTTTAAAGATTTTTCAAACATCTTTGGGGAGGTAAGAAACAACACTTTAATAATGAAGTAACAGTACTTTGGAATTTCTGGACTGAAATGGCTAATCTTGAGTCCAGAATCTCTGCCTGAGGCCCTACTATTATATTGATTTCTGTTATTACATTCAATCTCCTTTAAAGAAATATACAGACTAATCATATAACTACAGAAAAACACACATGGGCAAGTTGGTTGCAAAAGATGCAGACGGAAATTGAAGTGAAAAGCAACAATAAAAATAATTCACAAAGGAAGCCTTACATTTATGCATAGCTTACCTCATTCCTTCAGTACATCTGAAGAGCTTAATAGACAATGAAGTATCTTTGAAATGTGGTTCTTACTGCAATATAGGAAATGTGGCAGTCAAATTTCACATTGCAACCCTCTGACAAAGAAAGGTTAGGGTGCACAACATTTCTTCTTTACAATATCCATGCAAAGAATATTGCTCTTGCCCACTACCTAATCACATCAAACATTTCTCCATAGAAGATGGGTCAGTCTCACACAGCACTGGAGGACAAACAGAACACAAAGCCAGGACAATACACACAGCAATGGGAGCATATATCATGCACGTCACACAGATTCAAATTCAGATTTATTTATCATATGTGCATACATCGAAACGTACAGTGAAGTCTGCCGTTTGTGTTAACAATTGACGTAACCAAGGATGTGCTGGGGCAGCCCACAAGTGTAACACGCCTCATTCTTCCCTTCACCCCACCCATGCACCCGACCATGCACATACACAGTTCTCTAACCCCAGGACAGGCCATCTTTGGCCTCCACTGGATGGATTTGCAGACACTGAACCCCAACTTTTTGCAGACTTTGGGCTCCAGCCATCAGGCCTCAGCTAGGCTTCCAATCAACCTTCAGACCTTGATCTGGACCTCAAGGTCAGTCTTCAGGATTCAAGCTGGACCTCCAATCGACCTTCACGATCAGTCCAGGAGGTGTAGTCAGAGAGTGTTCTTACCCTGACGATATTGTTCATTGTTTTTCATTGAATTTAGGTTCACAATTGATTTGTGCTGGATTATTTCTGAGTTGTGTTGATGTTTTATATCAAGAACGTGAGCAGCATAAGTTCACTTTCTGAGTTTCAAGGCAGAGACTAACATGCATTTCTTTTCAAACAAATGCCATATTAGATTTATGTAGCTCTCTGCTTTCTAGTGCATACAAGATGTACCGGAAAGCAAAGAGTTAATCCAGGAAGTGACGGAGAAATACATTTAAGAAGTTGTTCGTTGTTAGCAAGAAGACACATCGGGGTGAAAAAGATTAATGGAGCATACGGTATTTCATGCGGTGAGATATATGCATTGGTTACACTTCATATGAACTCCGTTTCTGAGCAGATGTTCGAGTTTCAAAATATTGCAGAGGCACTCGAAAAAATTTCTCCAAGAAATTAAATAAAAAAGGGAAATTTATTTAACAATCTAAAAAATGACTGGCGTACATTGACTCAAAAATGCAAGGAAGTAATTCTAACACCTCTTAAAAACCTTAGTCGTTTAAAAAGCTAAGCTGTTCCCCTTTATCAATTGCCTCAAATTCCACAAGACAACTAACTCAGGGCAACATTCCTTGCAAACAGGAGTCTTGGGAAAACCACATTTTTAAACACTACTTATACATTTAAAATATCAGCTGAGAGCTTATCACCAATGGGTCAAAGTCATATTTTTTGTTATGACGATATTCTCATAGAAATAGGTTAACTGAAGGACTGAAATAAGTCACGGAGAATCCTTAAGTGTTCTTTGTTGCAGGTGCATGCAGTCAATTCAGAAATAAGTTCTCAAGAGATCTGAGGAAGGAAATTACCTAAACATCCAAAAATGCTATACAAATAAAAGGCATAATATTGTTATGAATGTTGAAGGGAAAATTTTCTACAATACTATCTAAAAATGTATGACTTCACATCAAACTGGCGTCAGAGTTACGCAGCTCAGAAAGTGGATCTTTGTCCACGTTCTCCATACTGACCACTTTGCCCTTCAGCACTAATCTCATTTGCCCATATTTGGTCCCTGTCCTTCTATGTTTGCCTATTAAAGTGTCTGGCTAAATGTCTGTAAGTGCTTGCCCAAGAGCAATGATTGCATCCGTCTCCATCACCCCATCTAGCATTAGATTCAAATATTAACCACGCTCTGTTTAAAAAAAACTATACCCCAGATCCTCTGTAAAACTCCTCTTTCTCATCTTAAACATACTATGGGAAAGAAAATCTTCTATCTACCCTATCTATGCCTTGTATATTACGTAGCTCTATCTGGTCATCCCTCAGTCTCTTTGACTCCAGAGAAAACAAAACCAGCCTACTCAGAACACAAGAGATGCTGGAAATCGAGAGCAACACACACAAAATGTTGGAGGAACACAGCAGGTCAGGCAGCATCTATGTAGAGGAATAAAGAATCAACGATTCTGGCTGAGGCCCTTCATCAGGACCCTTTATCCCATTGAAGAATCTCAACCTGAAACATCGACTTCTGTCCTCTCCATAGATACTGCCTGACCTGCTGACTTCCTTCAAAACTTTGTGTGTGTGTTGATCCATTCTATCCAAGCTCTCCCCACGATTCGTGTTCTTTAGTCCAGGAACATCCTGGTGAATCTCCTCTGCACCTTTGTTTTAAGCAACTTGGAAACAAAATAAAATACATTCTTCACCATTAACTTGTTCTGTTTCACATTCCCGTTATTAAGTCAGCAGCCTAGTAACCAAGCGGTAACATTTCTATTTTGCTGAATTCTTAAGCAAAAGCCTGAGTCAAACAAGACACAGCCTCCAAGACCAATTCCCAGAAGTGAAGAAATAGCCATAATTAGACGTCCCAACGTCCATAAGCTGCACGGAGTTGGCACTTAGAAAGCAGTCCCACATATCAGAAAAAAGGTTTATGTAATGAGCTCCTTTAGCTTAAGTTATCCTTGAAAAGCTACTGACGCAAGCACTTAGTGACAGAACCTTGTTTAAGCCTCTTTTGCCGTGATTTAGAATCTTATGTAAGTAATCAACAAACACAAGACAGCTGTTGCATAGTAAATCCATAATTTCATTACACTGTGTATGAGTTCAGGTTTATTGTCATTCATCTGCACTTATTTATTTATTATTTATTTATTGAGCTACAGTATGAAACAGGCCCTTCTGGCTCTTCGAGCTGTGCTTCTCAGCAACCCTTCATTTAACCCTAGCCTAATCATGGGACAGTTTACAAGGACCAATTAACCTACCAACTGGTGTATCATTGGACTGTGGGAGGAAACTGGAGCATCTGGTGAAAGCCCATGCAATCACACGTAGTACATACTAATTCCTTATACTGACGAGAATTGAAGCCATGTCGCTGGTACTGTAGAGCATTGTGCTAACCACTATGCTACGATGCCACCCCAGTCTTGCCACATGGATACAACTAAACAAAATAGCGTTATCAGAGAGAGAAAAGAAATATTCTGTAGATGTACAAGTTGACATAAAGCATACAAGACATCTATAACATGCTGTAATTAAGAATATCCCTTGTGATGCTGGAATCTGTGCACAGGATCATATTTGCATCAAATGTGTTCCCCATCAAACATTTTAAATTTCTTTATACTATAAATCTAGAATTTGTTCAACTGGGTCAAAAATATTATTCTGTATGCTAAGTTAAGTGACTACTAATAATTTAATAAAGAAAATTAATGAGAGATGTGAATTATAATTTTATATTTGAATATGCTAATAAGATCTTCTTCATTATTTGAATAATGTGGAAGACACTTTTAAATCTCCTCTCTTACCACTTGTCAAATTCCCTCCATTCTTCATATGTTTTGCAGAGCGAGATTAACCATCAATGACTCTCAAGACTTTACTGTATGTAACCCATTACTTGCAATTATCCCAGCAACTTCTTCAAAACACTCCAGCTGTACGGTTGGACCACAGTGAAAAACAGATTGCCACAGCAACTGAAAGTAACTGTGAAGTTAGCATTAGCAGCAACTCAGGGAAAGGGGGATGGGTGCAAAATCCCAACCGTGTGCAGCATTTGCTAGTTGAACTGTTAAAATAGAAGTACTTGATTCATCTCCTCCCTTGCAATCACCGTAAACCATAGCAAGATAAATGAAAGGACAAAAACATACTTTTGACTGGACTAACAAACATCTCCATATTTAATTTTAGAGCCAAAGTAACCTTACTATTACATATTGAATAAAATCAACACAGTGGGTAAACCTCCTAAAGGAAATTGTAACTTACAGGAGGATTCATTTATATAGAATAGTCGAGATTATACAGTTCAATCAGAGCACTGTGTCCTTACCAATTGTCAGCTAGCAATTGGAACAATTGCTGAAACCCCCGAGCAAGTTGTCCAAAAAGGGATTATTGACAAGCTGAGTTCCAGTTTTGCCTCAGGTAACTGAACCAGGCGCAATGATTCTACTTTATTCAAATTACAGGGAGAGACATCCAAACAGTTGATTATTGCTATAGAATCATAGAATTATAGACCACAGAAACAACTATTTGTCCTTTCATATCTGTTCCACAGCAGAACAGGTTTACTCTAACCCTAAACACTTGACTGATAAAAAGATAATGATATGACATTTACATTGGGCCTTTCAGAATCTCAGAGTTTACAGGAGTTATATGTTGCTTACAAAGTGTGGTCACTATTATGATGCTGTCATATTTCCACTACTTACTGCTATATATTCCTTATGACATTGCAGGAGACCACTTCAGCCACCTAGTCTGAACCAGTTCATAGAACAATCCTATTCTTAACTAATTTTCCTTCTAACTTGCTCTTCCAAATTTCCCATCAGCTCCCCCTAGATCAGGTATTCCCAATCTTTTTTATGCCATGGGTCATTAACTAACGGGTCCGAGGACCCCACGTTTGGAATCCCTGCCCTAGATTCTATTCACCTACATACTAAGGGCAATTTTACAAATACCAATTACTTACCAGCCTGCACATTTCCTTGGGATATGGGAGAAAAGTGGAGCAGCTGGCATGTGGTCAAAAGGAGAACATGCAAATTCCATGCAGCACTAGATATCAGGATTGAATTTACATCACAAAAGTGGTCATGTGGCATCTCCCTTCACCATCCACACATACAATAAAGCCAATCAAAGTAGCTATGTTGTCCTTCTTCATATTTTTGTAAAATGTTTTAAAAGTAGAAACTTCCTCGAAGCCTATAAGTCCCCTGGCAGTGTTGCCCTTGTATGCTGCTGCACAAATTTATGTGAAATCTGTTTCCTTAAACCATCAAAATATACCATTCGACTCTATATAGGAGATTCACCATTATACTTTATATCACGTGTTTTCAGTTGTTTAGAATTTGACACACAATTAAGGTACACTTTGTACTCTGTGTCTTATGAGTAATTAAATCACATCTGATCAAACATCAAGCAATTAAGCAATTATGAAGCTATGCTCTGCCTCAGAAGGCAGTGGAGGCCAATTCTCTGGATGATTTCAAGAAAGAGATAGAGCTCTTAAAGATAGCGGAGTCAAGAGATATGGGGAGAAGGCAGGAACGGGATACTGATTGGGATGATCAGCCATGATCACAGTGAATGGCGGTGCTGGCTCAAAGGGCTGAATGGCCTACTCCTGCACCCATTGTCTATAATTAGAAGGAGATACTTGTCTAACAGCTAATAACGATGCTCTGACTTACGCTTCCCTCCATAAGATCACACCTTATAGCAGCTGTTCATTCATTTTCTCCCCTAACATCCTATTAAGATCAGTCCAAACTCCATGCATGTCAAGAGGCAAAAGACACAAGTAACATGAAACTAAGTTGATGTCTGTTGTTACTGATCATACAATTATCAGTTGTTCTTTTGAAAACACCTTCAATTCATTGCATTCATTGCTGTACTGTCTTCAAACCGGACCAGTTTTTTCTGATGACTTCTGTTGTGAGAATCAGAATTGTGATCCCTTGTAGTCCACATTTTGTTTGGTCCACAATCTTGGTATAAAATTGCTTTAAGAATGTAAACTATCCCATCACATCTCTGCCTATGTTTAAATTTATCCTGTCTAATAGGGTTCTTTACATGAAAGTATAACTTTAATGAAAAAGAAAATAAATTTAAGAAAAAGAAACTTTCCAAATGTAAACTGTATTTTGTGTAAGGACTCATTGACTACAGTAAGGTATTATAATGTTTTGGTGGTGAGTTCATTTATGAAACATTCTCTTGAACTGTAGTTTTTCCTCCTCTTCTTTATCTCTCATTCTGCACTCTAGAATCCGTAGCTCTTTCCTCACCGACTTGATCATTCCACTGTCATACTCCAAAACCTTCTCAAAATCTGCTTTGGCTTCTGCTTCATTCCACACCTCAGCGTGTGCTCTGGCCCTGAGAAAATAGGCTTTTACAGTACCTGCCAAAGGAAGTCAACAAATCGTGAAAGTTAGAGCAAAGATGAAATGAAGCCTTGGGAAAAAAATGTGGGGAGGTCTGTGTGGATTTTGTTCATTACCCGAGGTAAAACATCAATGTCACACAGAATCCGTGGGGAAAGAGAGACACAAGACTGCATATGCTGGAACCTGAGCAACAAGCAATCTGCTGGAGGAACTCTGCAAGTTGAGCAACATCTGTATTTTACTATTATTAATTGTCCATTACACCACTGGCACCTAGGTCCTCCATCTCTGTCCACATAAAAGGAGACTCCATTGCTGTTTCTGTAATAACTTTTTCTTGACCAGTTAGGGTTGTTAGCCCTAAGCTGATACCCCAAACCTGGAGGACTGGTGGATCACTCTTATTCTGGCCTCTACCCTTTGACCTATTTGACATGGGTGACCCTACCAAGAGCCAAAGCGCAAGGCCCTGACTCCAGCCAACATAGCTCTCCTGGTCACTGAGGCACGCAAGCCTCCAAACCCTACAACAAGGTTGTGGTCATATTGGAGGAAGCCATCATCTGTGAAGATAAAGAATTCCTTTTACCTTTCCCCCCCCTCCCCCTCGCAGACACTGCTTGACCCACCAAGTCCTCCAGCAGATTCCTTATTGCTTGGGAAAGAAAAAGTGTTAATGTTTCAGGGCAATAACCTTTCAAAAGAACTGATGGAACATCATTTCTTTCATTAGATGCTGCTGAGTAAAATATATCCTCTTTTCATTTCAGATTTCCAGCATCTGCTATATTTTGCTTTTGTAAAGCATCATAAAACGTCTAGTGCAGGGGTCGGCAACCTTTACCACTGAAAGAGCCATTTGGACCCGTTTCCCACAGAAAAGAAAACACTGGGAGCCGCAAAACCCGTTTGACATTTAAAATGAAATAACACTGCATACAACGTTTATTTTTTGCCTTTATGCTATGTATAAACAAACTATAATGTGTTGCATTTATGAAATCGATGAATTCCTGCAGAGAAAATGAAATTACATATCTGCATGGAGCAAAAACATTTTGAACTCCGAAAAAAAGATGTTGGGTTGAAGGATACTTATAAGTAAAATACTCAATGTCTATTTGAGTCCTTCTTGTATTTATGAAAAACGCCGAACTTAAATTGTCCGCCAGCAGCAAACCAAAAATAACGTCAGCCAGCTGTCAACCTGAAAAATAAAAGTACTATTTCACTGAACAATGAAAAAATTTGGATATACGTAAAATAATAGGCAATTAAAATATTTATCATACTTAGTTAATGGGATTTCTTCTCCTGGACCTCAGTGCACAGCGTCTGCACATCAGGGCTGTATGATGTCACCTTCATCTTTACACAGGATCGCAAGCTGTCATCTGTGAGGCGTGCGCAATGTTTGTTTTTAATAAAGTTCATGTTGGAGAACACCTGCTCACATACATATGTGGATCCAAAGATCGACAGGACTCCATAAAGTGCATACTTTTTAATGTTTACATAAATGTCGGGGATAGCATTCCATGTTTTGAACACAAGTTTGTCCGGTTTGAGGAGGTTTTCAATATCTCTCCATTTGTGATTCTGAGCAAGGACGGCCTTCTGATGGGCAACATCTTCAAGGTCTGCTGTCAAGCGTCTAAACTTGGACACCCATATATCTTTGTCGGCTATGTCGGCCAGTTCCATCTCAAGATCAGGTTGACTCACACCTGCCAATGCAGTCGTATTCAGTAGGGATGGATCGGGAAGGATAATGTGTAGGCGAGTGACCGGGAAGGATAATGTGTTTTTTTCCTCTCTGAACTCACAGAAGCGTTTTCCAAACGATGTTTGCATTGCGATGATTGCAGAATGTAAATACTCCTAATTTATCATGTCGTGAGCTTGTTTGAACTCTCTCAAATTGGGGAAATGAGACAAAGTGCCTTTCTGTCAATCTCTGGCAAGCACTGTCAACTTGCGCTCGAATGCCAAATCATCCTCCAACATGTGCTGGGCTGTGCCTTCTTTCCGCTGAAGAGCTGCGTGCGCTGTCATGTCTACCATGAAGTGTAGCTTTTACAGCCACTCAAGCTGTTCCAGCTCAGGAAAGGTGAGCCCTTTGCTGCCCAGGAAAGTTTTCACTTCTTCCAGACACGCGATAAAGCGTTTCAGCACCTCCCCTCTTGACAGCCACCGGACTTTGTTGTGCAGCAGGAGATCAGAATATGTGCTTTCCAGCTCGTCCAGTAACAAACGGAATTGACGGTGATTTAAACTTTTTGCCATTATTTTACTGACAATCTGAATGACAACATCCGTTACTTCTGTGCATTCCGGAGGAAATGTTTGAGTGCACAGTGCCTCTTGGTGCAAGATGCAGTAAAAAGTCAGCAGCTTTCTGTCCAGCGACTTCTGCAGTAAAGCCACAAATCCCTTGTGCGATCTTGTCATACTTGGTGCCCCATCAGTAACTACTGACACCAGGTGGGTGGTCTTTATTCCTTTGGCTCTTAAACAATTCAAGACAGCCTCACAGATGTCCTCCCCCCGTGTCTGGCCTTTTAGAGCTATCAACTCAATCATTTCTTCCTGTGGGCCGGCAGAGTTTACATACTGGCTGGCAGAACAGCGCTATTTGTTCAATATCACCTTTGTCTTTAGACTCGGCACAGGCAATCGAGTAGGCCACAGCTGAATTGATGTTTTTAATTTGCTGTCTTGTGATGTCTTCTGCCATTTTTATGGTTCTGTCTTTGACAGACTTTGCAGAGAGGGGCATATCCCTGATTTTCTGCACAATTTCACTCTTCTATTTAAAGTCCATGAATAGATGTTCTGAAATCTTAATGAAAGATTCTTTTATATATTCACCATCTGTAAACTGCTTCCTGTGCCTGACTATTTCCTGAGCGGCAACAAAACTAGCATATGTCATTGATTTTCCAGACTTCATCCACTTCTTGAAATGATTTTTGCTCAAATCAAACTTCCGCATCAGTTCCGAAACAGCTTTTTTTCTCTCATCTCCATCCGGATATTTTTGAGCAAAGGCTGCATGTTTATTCCTGAAATGTCTTGCGACTTTTGACTTTTTGTTGTTTGCTAGTTTCTCATTGCATATTAAGCATACTGGTAAACCAGTCCCATCAGCAGTGAAAGCAAATGAATCTGCCCACGTATCATTAAACGTTCTGTTTTCTTCAGTCACTTTTCTCTTTTTAGAATTCTCCATAGTTAGCCTACCTTGGATCGAAAAATTAAAGAAATCGTGCACTGGCGGGTGTCAGGCATTGGCAGTGGTGACGTATATTAATAGCGACAAAAAACACGCTTTATTTAGATTGTACAAGATCACCATAATCTTCAAATTTAGAATTACATTTCAAAAACTAACAAACTAACATAAAATACATTTTAATTAAATACTCATCATTTATTTTCCAAAGCCACAGGAAGCCACAGCACAGAGATGAAAGAGTCGCGGGTTGCCGACCCCTGATCTAGTGGATCATTACTACAGTTTCCAGAGTTAATAAAACTACAATGGTGTACAACTTGCTTTTCTATATTCACTAAGTCTTTCTTATAACTCTTCAATTATGATTATCTTCTTAACCTTAGCTAAAAACATACACCTTCTCAGGTTGATAGATGAGTATGTGTAAGGTGGATGGTCAGAGTTCTTTTCCCAGGGCTGGGGAATCCAAAACTGGTGGTAACAGATACAAGAGGGCCAAGATTTAATCGAGAACTGAGAGGTAACTTATTTACACAAAGGATAAAGAATATCTGGCATGAGCTGCTAGACAAAGTGGTGGAAGCGGGTACAATTGCAACATTTAAGAGGTATTTGGTTAGGTACTTAGATGGGAAAAGGTTAGAAGATTCTGGGCTGAATACAGACACCTGGGACTGGCAGGGTGAAAGCTGTGGTCAGTATGGACCAGCAGGGCTGAAGGGTTTGCTTCCATGCTGTATTACTCTATAACTCTAAAATTCTAATTCATTTTCACACGTTTGTCTTCTCCATTCAGTCATTCTCCCTTTCATTGTATCTTCTCTCTCTTCTAGAATTCTTTCTATCTATCATCAGCTTTCACGTTCAATCAACATAGTGTTTAGCCTGGTGGAGTACTTAGATGGGGTAGCGCACTCCTGATTATTTCCTTTTAGGGATGCAGTTTCATGACCGATAAGGAAATTTGTTAGGAGCTGTATGCCATTAAAACAATATCAAACTGGAATCTAATTGCTTGAAGGAGCAGAGCCAAGATCTTTTTTGTGAAAACCCTAAAATTTAATTGGAGCAGAGTAAGCATGTTGTTTACCAGTCAGGGTTGTTAGTCCTGAGGGGCACCCTTAAACCTGGAAGACCAGTGGACCACTCTTAGTCATTTAATTAAATATGTACCATTTAATTAAATATAAACTTTTACAGACTCTGTAAATATCTAAAATTATATTGTTTTTGTTTTGCAAAGTTGAATCCTAAGTTTCTGGTTGTGACTTGGCAGATTTGCCCATACCTGGATGCCTGTTGAGGATGTCTGTTGTTTGCTCCAGCACTTCATAGTACTCTTCCATTTTCAAAAGACATTGGCAGTAGTTCAAAACTAAAGTGACAACCATCTTCTCCAATTTCAGCCATTGAATCTCCCAGGGCTTTAACTAACATAAAATATAAAAATTATTAACCAAACTTTGTTTTGAGCAATGCGTCTGTTTATTATCTGAGAGCAAAGTGCAAATATTAAGTTATTCCTTAATGTTTTCTATCAGTATACTTCAATAATGTGCTGTGTATTTATATTGTGATTTCATCAGGTCTCTTTATTATTAAGGAATAGAGGTTTAAACTAATAAGACAAGAGGTTGTTGTGCAGGGGATAGTTTTATCCTAGGAAATAGACACTGGATAATGAACAGGTTCCATAAGTCAGAGAATACACAATACTCACCCTGTATGGATGGTTATGAAGTCTGAATGGTATCAAAAGCGCATGAGATCAATAAAAAAAAGAATAATTTGTGTAAGTTGGGGGGGGGGGGGGGAGGAAAGTAGTGCTTCTATAAATGTACAGCGGAGAGTATCCTGACTGGTTGCATCACAGCCTGGTATGGAAACATCAATGCCCTTGTTAGGATTTTTATTGCTATGCAATAGGTATTTCATTTTAGCAGTTTTCTGCAAAAGCAGAATGTCCTGCTGGTAGAGTGTTTTGCTTTCGGCTAAAGAGGCCCTGCTTTCAATTATGAATGCTGTGTCAGCCAATCAAGATGGTGAGATCTGGAGAAAGTTCTAAAGAAAGAGTGTGGCAGAGAGAGATTTGTGAGAGACAGTAGCCTGGTTTGGGTCAGTATCATGTCATCAAGCAGATTGAGGCATCTCACACAAAGTAACGTGGCAGCTGACTATTGCATACTATTTTACTAAAATGCACTAAAGGAACTATCTCAAACAACAGAAAATCTGCAGATGCTAGAAATCCAGGCAATACACACAAAATGCTGGAGCGCAGTCGACACTTCAGGCTGAAACCCTTCAGCAGGATGGATGGAGCCTGACCTGCTGAGTTCCTCCAGCATTTTGTGTGTGTTGAAAGTTACTATCTGCATGGTGATCATGGATAAATCCATAAAGGAAGCTGATTCCTCTGCTTCTTAAATGTGATTAAAATAGCTCAAATAACAGAAGTGTAATTTTAGTTCCATCCCAATCATCTCCAAAGCCATGACCGTCAAAAATGGCAATGAAAAATGAATGAAAATACTTTTATATTTAAAAGTGATGGTAGATTGTTTCTCCCTTGCTAAATTGCTGTACAGCACAACAGCAGGGCCTACAGCCCATGCCAATCTATACAGTGACCTTTCGTAATAATCCTACTTTATTCTCCCAAATCCCCATCAACTGCTCCCAGATTCTACCACTCATTTACACATGAGGGGCAAGTCATACTGACCATTGGAATGACCAAGCTGAATGTCTTTGGAATATGGGAGCTGGGAGAAACCCATGTGGCACCAGGGAAATTGTGCAAACTCCACACAGACGTCAGAATCAGGTTTATTATCACCGGCATGTGTCATGAAATTTGTTAACTTAGCAGCAGCAGTTCAATGCAATACATGATATAGAAGAGGGGAAAAATAATAATTAATAAATAAGTAAATCAATTACAGTATACGTATATTGAATAGATTAAAAATCTTGCAGAAAAACAGAAATTATATATATTAAAAAAATGAGGCAGTGTTCACGGGTTCAATGTCCATTTAGGAATTGGATGACAGAGGGGAAGAAGCTGTTTCTGAGTCGCTGAGTGTGTGTCTTCAGGCTGCTGTACCTCCTACCTGATGGTGACAGTGAGAATAGTTCCGAAAGTCAGGATTGAAGGAAAATTGTGTGAGTTATGAGGGAGCAGCTCTACGAAATGCTCTGATGAGATGGTGGTGAACATATGCAGTTCCAAGTGAGTGGTTTTCTTTACTGTCTTGTGGAAAGTTAATCTTTTACTATCACTTTATAAAGAAGTAACCTTTTATTATAGATTCTGGTCAAATATATACCAGGTCAGGCAGCAATATCTGTAGTCTTTTTGTAATGTTAGTGCACAACTCACCAGATTAATTTAAAAAATCATTTACTATGATGGTATTTATTTAAAAATCAATAGGTTTCTTCTTCAATACCATACCCATTACATTATCACAACAACTATATTACCATATTCAGTATATTAATATACTGAGAACACCAAGAGCACTCTTGCATTCCCATTCTCCCCATAACCACTCATGACCAGTGCATAATCATATCCAAAACAAATATAGAAAATTCTTTTTTAGATTGGATAACAAAACACAATAGAGAAAAAAAATGTGGTCTGTCACCTGAAAAGTCATTGATCCGAAGCAATTATGTTGCTTCTTTCTGCACAGAAGTTTTTTCAGTGTATTTTCAGTGTTCTCCACTTTTGTTTCGATGTTTTGGGCTGAGACCCTTCGTCAGAACTTCACGAAGACTTCATCAGAACTGATGAAAGGGCTGAAATGTCATCTGTTCATTCCTCTCCATAGATGCTGCCTGACTTACTGATTTTCTCCAGCCTTTTGTGTGTGCCACATGATCAGATCTTTTATTTTACCATTTCTTTTGGCTTTCCCTTTCTTAATACTTTATCATACCCATTTTTCATGATGACAGATTTCCTTTAGAATGTTTAAGATTAGCTCTTCACTGCTGGTATTTTCTGGTGCCCCCAATGTCTTTCTATTACTGGACTTAGCTAGCAAAAATACAAAGATTAAGGCTATATGACCAAGAATTCTTTCAAAATCAGCAACTGCCAAAAACTGAAAAGTGAGCTCAGCAAGTTCATGGGAACAGAACCAGCACCAATTGCTAGGGGACACCAACTTGAACTTATTCCATTGTAACTGTGTTGTCACAGCATTGTGCATTGGCCGTTATTACAAGGACCACAAATGTTCAAGAACCAGGTCAAATGACATAGTGTCAAAGACAAGGAACAAATCAGATCATGATAGCCTTGCCAGTACTGCCCTCTCTGTGAGAACTAGCAGTTAAGAAAAATCAGAGGGTTACTTTATGGTTGAACATACAACCAACATTTTCAGATGCCTGACATTGTCAAGCATATTTTTTTCAAAATGCAAATTAACTTCACAAAGACAACACACACTTAAATACAATGCTGTATCAATTCCACTTCCACCTGCTTCATGCATGTCAAAACAGCATCAATGAACTGGATGATAATGTGGCAAAATGGATCAGCAAATTTGCGGATGACACCAATATTGAGAGTGCAGTGAACAGCGAGGAAGACTACCAAAGCTTGCAAGGGAATCTGGACAGGACCAGGTGGGAAAATGGGCTGTAAGTTGGCAGAAGGAATTGAACGCAGTTAAGTGTGATATATTACACTTTGGGAGGATAAATCAGGGTTGGATTTACACACTGAATACTAGGACACTGAGGAATGTGATTGAACAAAAAAAGCGGTGGATGTGCGTTCAATTTCAACATTTAAGTGTTTGGATGGGAAGTATATGGTCCAGTTGCAGGTTGATGGGACGAGGCAGAATAATAGTTCAATATGGACTAGATGGGCAGAAGGGCCTGTGTCTATGCTGTACTGCTCTATGACCCTATGCCCAGTACTTGCATATGGGCGGACTGTTGCCATGGATAAAAGGTTCATGATATAATTCATGGGAATAGTGCACTGACTTTTTTGAGTGTAGTTCTCAGCAACCTCCAGTTCAAACATACCCCTTCTTAACTTAGTGATCATCTGTTTAGACAACAAATTTTTCTTTCACTTTTCTCAATGACTGCAAGCTTAATCAGAGCATTGTCATAGAAGTCAAGATTTAAGTATCAATATCCAGGATTCAAGAACAAAGCAGAGCCCATATGTCAATTGGAATAATTTCAGACTTTTTCAATTTAGTGCAATCTTACCTATGATAAAAACCTTTACGATGATTTTAGTTTATAAGTGTTAATATACCTTTACTTGTAGGTTCTTCAGGCAGATAACCCCTTCACGATATTTTGCCAGTGCCTCTGGATACCTGCCGAGTTTGAACAGTTTGTTTCCCGTTCCGTGGAGCAGAGGAACAGCCTTAAGCTTCTCGTCATCATTCATGGCCCAGGTTTCTCGTTTGTAAGCACTTGGTGACTCAACCTAGGTTTTTAAAAAAATTCTTTTTTACTTTGAAGGTTAGAATACCATTCATTATTTACAAAGAGAACAAACTCAGATGTAGATCTGACAAAGATTTAAACAGTAAGAAAGGAAGTTGGACATCACAGTTACAATTATACATAATTTTCTTGTTGTCACACCTTATGCCCATTATAAACTTCACTTTCTATTTACTTCTCCCTTAGTTTTCCAATTAATCTTGTCTATATTTTAGTTATCAACCAACTGCATTTTCAAAAGTTATCTCAATCATAATTTCTTCTTTTGCTGACGGATAATTAAGAGTTTAATTATCTTGGCTCAAGATCGACCCCACTCTTAGGCAATTGCAATGCCTTCAAAGTGTTCTTTGCTTCTAGATTATGCTGCAACAGGCTTTAAATGGTCAGACTAAGGGCCTAGGGCCAGGTAAAGTGTAATGTGCATTTGCAAGCTTGAACCTAACATCTAAATGACAAATCCCAGAGGACATGCACTTAAGGTGAGAGGGAGAAAGTTTAAAGGAGATAGACAAGGCAAGTTATTTTTAACACGAAAGGTAGGAGGTGGCTGGAATGGCTTAATAGGGGTAGGAGAGGAAACAGAGATGATAGTAGTGTTCAAGGTGCTTTAAAGTAGATACATGAATACACAGGGAATGGAAAGGTGGCACATATGCATGCAGAAGGGATTTGGTTTAATTTGACTTTGTATTTGGCACTAGCCAAAGGGCCTGTTCCAGTGCTGTACTGTTCTACGTTCTGTCTGGAAACCAACTCTGAGACACTACAGAATTCTTCAACCTCTTTCCTTTACCCCACAACCTCCAAATACAACAGGATATATTCAGGAAACCTATAATTCCACCATTTTGCTTAAAATGGCACCAAGGGCAGAAGAAGCAAAGCTATCAGGCATCAGGTCAGATCATGCCCAGCCAGCCAATCAAAACCATGCACACTTTGGCTTCACTGTTGAGTCGTGATGAGACTGCGGTGCCCAGGAAGTAAGGGATTCTGGGCAGTGACAAGCAAGGAGAGAACACAATCAAACTGAAGCCTGGGAATTGTCTGGACTGGACAGGCAGGTAAGCGGAGCAGCCAAGAGCTGTGAGGGAGGGGAAGGGTTTTGTCACTTTAATAGAGAGACAGACTACCCCTCCTGCAAATATGTGAGGTGACTCTCACTGTACTCAATGCATTAGCACCATTTTACCACAATTTTTGGTGTCTATTGCCATTTTGTAGCTGTCCCTCCAATGTTTGGGATCCATGGTATTAAAGATAGGTTTTTCAGTTTTTTATTTGACGTGGGTCAATATAGTGAAGAATGTTTTACTCCTGGCTGTGTGCATTGATCTAAATCTTGACAATTAAATGGTTAAAAAGTGCACTTTGGCTAATGATGGAGTTTGGTGGAGAGAGTTCAGAATCTGCAGGCCCAGTAGTGAGAGATTCATCTGATTTTGCCTTCTTGAATAATCACAGCAGTCCTGTGGTGGAATACATGATCCTGGCAGTTGCTATTTTAATATAATGATTAAATTATTAAACCAGTATATTGAAGGCTTTTATAATTATGACATAGGACCTGTCAGAACCAATATGTACAGATCATGTTTATATAGAGAGGTCTGTTTGATCCTGTATTGTGTATCAGGTTAAGAGACAGAAATGATGTTGAAAGATTGTAAGTGCCTGGTGATTGTCCAGTAAGTGGAAGATAGAGATACATTTGCAAGGAGATCTAAAAAAAATCTGCAGATGCTCGAAAGCTGAAGTAAAAACAGGAAATGCTGAAAACGTAATGTAGGTCGGGCAACCTCTATGCAAAGTGAAACAATTAAAATTTCTGATTGAAAATCCTTCACCAGGAACAAAAATATAGGAAATCAAGCTAGTTTTAAGTTGCAGAGAAGTTTTAGAGAGGGATGTGTAATAGGAAAATCTATGATAGGCTAAGGCCAGTGATGCTGTGAGGACATTGCTCCAGTCAAGTAAGTTAGACTATTCACATCCCTTTCATAATGTCTTAAACTGCCATCAATGGCATATTTTGGAAATTTAGTTATTGCTCTACTGTAATAAATAGAAGCGCCAATTTGTCCTGAATAATTTGCTGCTATTTGCCAACAGTTTTTCCAATTGAAAATGCTAATTGAAGAGCAGGTATCGGCCAATCGCCAGAATAAGCAGTCTGAACTTCCTTGAAACACCCTCTTACATGAAGTACAAAGTGCTGATAGGGCCAAGGATTAAAAGTTCCATCTGACAGGGAGAGCGTCCAGTACTTTGGCAGTTCCTTAACACTATCTAAGCCTGGGTGTTGTTCTCAAGGCTGAAGTCACTAGCTGTTGCTATATTGGTATCACTTCTTGTTACGTCCTGAACTTAAAAGTAATCCGAACCATTGCATTAGTTCTTACTGCCAGGCGGATGCTACTGGGAAAAAAAAACTTCTTGTTTGAATTTGAATTTGAAACGGAATCTTTCATGGTAATTATGAAAGATTTACCTATCTTAGTAACTTATCTATTTAATGAAGAGGATTATAACTAAGAATTCAGAATGACATATTTTGGCACATTTTTCCCCTCATAACCTATTCCTTTAGTCTTATTAAGATCACAGATGAAATGAATTGAAGATTAAATATTTTAATCTTCAAGACCCGAGGTTTAGAGAGCAGATGAGATTGGTTCTCTCTCAATCTTTCTAACTTTTCTGGGTGATGTTTTAGGAAGAGCTGAAATTACACAGAAATGCCATGTTTTACCCAGAAAGAATAAATAAAGCACTGAGAAAAAAAAAAGAAGGAAGGAAAGGAAGACCCGTAGAGTTACATAACACACCAATGGGCACAAAGATGCCTCGAATCTGCACTGACTATTAAAGACCCATTTAACCAGTTTCATTCCCTACACATTCCCATCGACTCTCCCACAGATCCTACCACTCTGCTACACAATGGGGGCAACTTACAGTGGCCAACGTGCCATCTTGGCATCCTTGCGATTTGGGTGTACCCCAGACTACCAGAGGAAACCTGGAAGCTCCACCCAGACAGCTCTGGAGACTAGAAATGAGCCAGCATCACTGGAGCTATGAGGTAAAAACTCTAACAGCTCAGAGATATAATAATCCATCTGAAAAGACTAACTGTGAGCTCAATTTACATTTAAGAAGTAGAACACATTTAACCTTTAATAGTTCAATAACAAAGATAAGCGGCTGAGGTTCTTTCTGCAGCTCATCCAGGTCATCGTATCCCAGGCTATGGTATGCAAACATATTGGCAAGGCCACAGGTATGAATGTGCCAGTCTGTTGGATCTTTTCCTTCGACAATGCGGCGCAAGCTCTTGGCTACATTTGGATACAGGCCTGTATGCTGTGGGAGGAGAAAACAATTTTCTCAGGATTAATCTTTTTAAGGAAGATCAAGTAATGTATTTTCACAGCTGGCAAAATACAAACAGTCAACATTCCATCATATCTTGGAGGGAACAGAAAGTTATATAAATTGTAACACACACAAAATGCTGGTGGAACACAGCAGGCCCGTCAGCATCTACAGGGAGAAGTGCTGCCGACGTTTCGGGCCGAGACCCTTCGTCAGGACTAACCGAAAGGAAAGATAGTAAAATAGATTTGTTTTTTAACATATTTTATTTTAATTTAAATATTTTGATAATAATTTTATTAATTATATATACTGAAAAAGGCAATAGTAAGGGTCTAGAATCGGGCTGCGCAACTGTCTTCATCCATTTATAACAAAGCACATTACAGCAGTGGTTGATGTGAAAGGAATGAAATTTCTGAGACTACCAGTAGATAGCCGCCACCATTTAGCATATGTGACTGGGGTCAAATTTCTTCTCCAAGAGTAGTGGTCAGATAGAACCTTGTAGTTCACTTTGAAAACTTCAAATTATGGACAAGAAAAAGTCTATAGATGCTGGAAATCCAAAGCAACACACACGAAATGCTGAAGGAACTCAGCAGGTCAGGCAGCATCAACGGAAATAAATAAGCAGTCGACGTTTCAGGCCGAGACCTACTTCAGGACTGAGAAGGAAGGGGAAAGATGCCAGAATAAAAATGTGGGGGACGGGAAGAAGGATAGCTGGAAGGTAATCGGTGAAGCCAGATGAGTGGAAAAGATCAAGAGCAGGGGAAGAAGGAATCTGTTAGGAGAGGAGCTTGGACCATAGGAAGGAGGAAGGGACCCAGGGAACAGGCAAGTGAGAAGAGGCAAAAGGTCAAAGTAGGGAATATAGGAAGGGGAAAGAGGGAGAGTTTGTTTACCAGAAGGAGAAATCGATAATCATGCCGTCAGGTTGGAGGTTACCCAGACAGAATACAAGGTGTCGTCCCAAGATGATGTCAGCTCCTTTCCATTCCAGGACATCAGAGAAGTCCTTCTTCTTTAAAGTGGGTTTTTCTCCCTCTACTATTAATGCTGCCCTCACCCACATCTCCTCCTTTTCCCATACATCTTCAATCACCCCATCTTCCCACTGCCCAAACAGCGATTGAGTTCTTCTTGACCCTACCTACCACCCGATCAGCCTCCATATTCAACATCCTCAGCAGCCTCCACCATCTCCAGAGGATCCTACCACCAAACATACCTTTACTTTCCCCTACTTCTGCTTTCCACAGGGATCGCTCCTTCTGTGATTCCCTTGTCCATTCATCCCTCCCCACTAACCTTCCTCACGGCACTTACCCCTGCAAGTGGCTTAAGTGCTACCCCTGCCCATGCACCTCTTCCCTCACCTCCATTCAAGGGAACAGGGCACCCTTTCAGGTGAGGCAACAGTTCACCTGCGAATCTGCTGGAGTTGTCTATTGTGTCCAGTGCTCCTGATACGACTTCCTTTATACTGGTGAGGTTCTTCATAAATTGGGCGGGGGAGGTGCACATCATCGAGCACTTCCACATCATCTGCCACAAGCAGGATTATCAGGTGACCAAACATTTTAATTCCAATTCCTATCCCTGTTACAAAATGTCGATCTGCGACCTCCTCTTGTACCGGCCACTGGTCAGGGTGAAGAAACAACACATTATATTCCCTCCAGGTAGCCTCTAACCTAGTGGCATGAATATCAATTTTTCCTTCCAGTAAACAAATTTCTCCCCCCTGCCCCTGCCTCTATTCCTTTCTCTGATCTTTTACTTCTTCACTACTGCCTGTTACTTCCCTTGGACCCCTCCTCCTTCCCTTTCTCCTTTTGTCCATCCTCCTCTCTTATCAAATTACGTCTTCTCCAGCCCTTGACCTTTCATACCCAGCTGAATTCACCTATCACTTTCCAGCTAACCTCCTTCCCCTCCCCCTAGCTTTTTATTCTGGCATCTTGCCCCTTCCTTCTCAGTCCTGAAGAAGGGTTTCAGCCCAAAACATTGATTGTTTATTCCTTTTCACGGATGCTGCCTGACCTGCTGAGTTCCTCCAGCATTTTGAGTGCGTTTCTTCAATTTATGTCCTCTTTTTTGGTGAATATTCTGTAATTTGTAAAAAAAAAATCTTTCCTCTTTTCTTCATCAGTTTTCTTCTTTCCAAGCCTAGGGTATTGACTCTTGACTGAGATAAAACATGAACCTTCCTTAGTAAGGTTACCATTCCCCAACATTTCAATATTGGCTGCTATTGTATTATCTTGTCCAAGTAAGGTCCACATGAAGTTCAAATTGCATAGTATCAGGCATGGCTGCTGGGAGTCTAATTCAAACAATTAGTCAGCCATTGGAAGCTGTACTCAGTTCCTCTATGTTCACAGATCCTGTTGTATTGAATATTTGGACAATGTTCCCCATTCCTGGGATGAAAAATGATGTATGTTGAGCAGATTAGGCCCATTCTCTTTGGAGTATAGAAGAATGAAAAGTGATATGATCGAAGTTTACAAGATTCCAAGAGGAAATGGCAGGATAGATGCTGAAAGGATGTTTTCCCCAGTAGGATAATCATGAACCGGGTGACATATTTTCAGAATTAAGGGGTAGTCTATTTAAGGCAGAGTTGAGAAGAAAAATCTTTCCTCAGAGTGACAGAGTTGAGGAAAAACTACAGAGTTGAGGAAAAATTTAGAGTTGAGGAAAATCTTCTTCTCCCAGAGAGTTGTGAAGGTGTGGAATGCACTGCCTCAGAAGACGGTGGAGGCCAATTCTCTGGATGCTTTCAAGAAGGAGCTAGATAGATATCTGATGGATAGGGGAATCAAGGGATATGGGGACAAGGCAGGGACTGGGTATTGATAGTGAATGATCAGCCATGATCTCAGAATGGTGGTGCAGACTCAAGGGGCCGAATGGTCTACTTCTGCACCTATTGTCTATTGTAGTGATGCTTTGGAGTTACAGAACTGTGAAGGCAGAGACCAGGAGACCTTTAAACTACAATTGTGTCAGTGAGTACAGGGCAAAAGTAGGGAAGTGATGTTGAAGTCATGACTGGATTGTCTATGATCTTATTGAATGATGGAGCAAATTCAAGGACTGATTGTCCACCATTCTCATTTACTAAGTTCTTATTTATTTTAAGCAGAAAGGAAGAACATTGATTTAGGTTGCTAACTTAATACCATTTTTTTACTGGAGAAAGTAACATAGATACAGTTGTTTAACCATTTAAAAAAATCTCATGGACTTTAAAATGTATTTAGTAACTGTAAGGCATCGTTTTATGGTTATTGGCAGTCCATATGGTAGCAGCTTCATTTAACCTGCTTAATCCTCCCTAAGGATAAGTATTACTAACTGAAGAGAAAAACAGATTATGGAGCATTGCAATAGGCAGAATTAGGCATCTAATGTTAATGAAAACACTGGCAGATTCAGTTACTTTACACTTTGTCTCAATAATTCACCATTTCCCACTGAAAACTTGCTTCCACCAGTAACACTTACAATGACGTCACACCAGAACTCAGCAACCTCTCCAATCCTCATTGATGAAATGAGGATTTCCCAGACTTCCAGCTTAAACATGTTGCCTATAACTATTTCCATTGGCCTGCCAACTTGTTTACTGTCGTCAATGACTGTTCGATCTCCATCACATTTTAAAGTTCGAAAATGAAATGTGACCTGGACAATAACAAATAAAGAATATTATTTTTAATTCCATATCAACCATACTGCTTTTTAATTCTAATGGTTTAACTAGATGAATTATTTAATTTCTCTGCATATGCACTAGTTATTACACTGTATATTAGCTCTTAATTTAGCTTAAATTAATGACAAAATATTAGTACACAAAATAGTTGGCAAAAAAATTTATAAGTGCACAGTTTTTAGCGCAACACAGGAAGATATAAAACCCATAAGGTTTCTGTTTATTTCCTGCTAAATTAATCAGTAAAATTTACTTGAAATCTATAAAATTAATTCTAAATGAAGGCAAGATTATGTTATTTATAGAACACTTCAACTCAAGAAGCAAGTAATTTCCAGTCTATTGATTGCTAAAGATTGACTGTCTTTGTAACATGAGTGAAAATATGGCTGGATATTAAAATGTATAAGTGAATTTAAAGTTAAATTGATTGAACATAATAGATCTACTGAAAATAAAGTAAATTGAATTTAATCAGCATATATAACTTAAAATGATAATACATTATCAGGATAAATATTCACGACACACTCGACCCAATCATTCTACCTACTTTGTTTTGATACATTGGAAATGCTGAAAATTGATATTTTCAGATTACTCATAAAGTATTTAAATATAGTTGAACCTACTTTGGATCCTGTGAGAAATTTTGGCAGCTCACCAGTTCCTCCATGAAGAATAGTCTTTTTAATGCCTTCAACATTTGTAAGATATGTTTCCTCCATGACTTGTTATTAAGGACTGCAATGTAACACTACAGTGTGCACTTAATGCATCACTGATGCATTTGGTAATGATCCTAATAATCCCTCTCTTTAAAACTAGATTAAGCAGAGGGAGGATTTGGGAGTGGGAGTGGGGGTGGGGAAAGAAGCAAGGAGAACCAAGCTAATCAGGTACTCTGCATTGTTAATAATATTTGATTATATAATTCCTGAGATTTTGTATTTCTTGGCAATATTTAGAATTCCTTTTCATCCTGATTCTACTTACGGCATTTGCTTCAAAAGAACAGACATCCGGGGAACACATGAACTCAAAGGAAACATTCAAGTCATGTTAAGAACAATTGCTTAGAAAGTGAACCCGCATTTATGTGTAAATTATGCCTCAGAAGTTTGTTGGACACATTTTTTGTTGAGTTCCTGTCCATGGAAATTGGACTAGGCACTTCCTGTAAAATCTCACACACCTGAAGTCAGTGATGTGTGTATCACCTGGTGTTGTTTAATTACCAACTTAAGACCTTGATTATTAGCTCACAGTTCACAAGCAGTGCATCAAAGTAAAATAAATGAATCTTGTGTGAATTAAAGGGACAGCATTCTGCCAAAGATTTTATATTTCATAGATCCAACCCAATGACTTCATTGTCATCACGCTGCTGGCAGTCAATGCTTCCTCCATCATCCGATTTCCCCTACTTGCTTCATTTCTTCTTCCCATTCTATTTCGTGCCCTCTTTTAAACCACATTTCACTTTATTGTCACCAAACAATTGATACTAGAGCGTACAATCATCACAGCAATATTTGATTCTGCACTTCGTGCTCCCTGAAATACAAATCAAAGTAAATATAATAAAAATTTAAATTATAAATCATAATTAGAAAATAGAAAAGGGGAAGTAAGGTAGTGCAAGTTAGGTCCAGATATTTGGAAGGTACGGCCCATTTTACCTTAGAGATAGGAGAGGGAATATTTGGGAAGGATCCCATAACTCAAAATGGTGAAAAATTTTATTACCTTGCTCCCTATCTGCACAAAATTGCCTATAGATAAAATTGGTTCTACAATCATTCCCAATTATCAAGCATGCATTGATTATTGGGACCATTCTTGACATAAAGTCCAATTTATAAAGTGACAGAATGTGTGGATAATATTTTACCAGCTGTAGCTGTGGATAGTTCTGTGCAATGCCCTGGTACATTTTCAGGTCTTTTCTTATTCAATGTGATGTTCTCATAATTTCAAAGACCCTGATATCCAGGACTAGTTGATGGTGGTGTAGTGGCATCCACAAAAGACTTTGGGGTGAGTGGTCCCGGGTTCGAATCCAACCGGCTCCTTGCACGCTTTACATCCGTGCTGGGTTGAGCATTGAACTAGCAACCTGGCCTTGTAGAACACACAAAAGCTAAAGAAACAGCAAGTTTGCCACTCAATGCAGCAGTGGGGTGTGGGAGGAACTTGCTGATATTCAGGAACGTCTTGACAAGAAGTCCAAGACTATGAAGAAAAGGCCTTTGGTTTTCATTGATCAAATTTATGAGCAAGTGCAAAACTACAACTATTGACTTGCAAAAATCATTAAAACATGAAACAAGAAATTTAGAATAAACATATTTACACAAAATGTCAGAAAAATGTGGAATTCTTTATGAGAGTAGAGTCAAATAGATGCTACCATTAGGTAGTAAATACAGAAACCTGAAGTCCCAAAGCACCAAGTTCAAGAACAACTACTTCTCTTCGGCAATTTGGCTCTTAAACCTATGTGAATGATGCTAACAACGACCTCAAAAAAGCAACACTCTGACCACTTTCATCAAATTGAATTATGTGTGCTTTCTTGTATGCTGGTTATCCATTAGATTTGTGCAGTTCTATTGTGTGTCCAGAGGTGGCTCCTGAGTGCGTGCTGTGGGCAACATAGACATCCACGATAAGGACTTGGAAACTGTGCTGGATCTGGAAGTGGAGCCATTGTACTGTTTTCCATCTTCGTCTGGCAGTGACTAGCACTGCTCGGCATCTCTCCTCCAGTTGTGGTGAGTGGTTCTCACCAAGGCTCACCAGCCACTCTGGTCATGCATAATCTGTTCCAGCCATTTTGGTACAAGCCCAGCATGTGCAATGTTAGCTTTCATGCAGTCTTTGAACCTCTATGGGGCCTGTCCAGATTCCTCTTGCCCAGCGAAAACTCACCACATAGTATAGCTTGGGGATTCAGGAATCCTTCATGTGTGTGACATGTCCTGTCCACCAAAACTATGCATAATAACCTTGTATAATTAGTGCCGTTAATTTATGATTTTATTGTAAAGGCTCTGTATTTATTGTTATATGCCTGTGATCCTGTGCAGTTAAAATTTTTACTGCCTCTGTGCATGTATCTACTTGTGCAAATTACAATAAACTTGACTTAGATTTTGGATAGATATTTTGAAAAGTGCAAATGTAAGAGAAGGAATAAAGAAACCCATTGGCCTGAAGAGGTCGGAGAGACTTATTGGTATTAACTTATACAGGGGAAAACTTTTGTTTGCGCACTTTCCAGACAGGTCATTCCATAGGTAAGTACATTGTGGAAATAAAATGGAAAGCAGGATGCTGAACTATTACTGTTACAGAGATAGGCATGACCAGGATGAAGTAGACCGGGAGAACAGACGTTCAGTTTTTAGGTACAGGAGGTCCATTCAGGGTCTGATAATGGCAAGACAGAAGCTGCCCTTGAGCCTGGTGGCACATACCCTCAAGCTTTTGTATCTACTGCCCGATGGCAGGGGAACAAACAAAAAAATACAGGCAGAGATGGGGCTGAAAGGTATGGCCCAGAGCCAAAAATCCAGTGCATTTATGTATTTCTTTAAAATTATTATTTTTTTATTTATCCTGTATCTGCACTGGATTTTTTTCTTCCATCCTTGGCAAGAAATAGAACATCATAATATTGATAACATCTTGGAATTGTATTAAAAATCAAATTTATTCAATGACAATAGAACAGCAGTATACACCATACATTTACTTACATTAGAAATAATGATAACAATTATTACAATCTACGTGCTACATAGTTGTTTTATGCCTAGTATTAATACACACAACCTCCTCATTCTGTATATTTTCAAACTTCAGAATTTAATTTATCTGAAAATTAAAAATTAGCTTTATTTATCACATGTTCCTTGAAACATGCAGTAAAATGCATCGTTCTGTATCAATGATTAAAATAATCCGAGGATTGTACTATGGGCAGACTGCAAGTGTCACCACACTTCTATCACAAGTGTAGCAAGCCAACAACTCGTTAACCTTAATCATACTCCTTTGGAACGTGGGAGAAAAACAGAGCTCCTGGAGCAAACCGGCATGGTCAAGAGGAAAATGTAGAAACACCTTACAGATGGCAGCGAGAATTGAACTCCAATCGGTAATCACTGGAGCTGATCCACTCCTCTGAAGGACCCAAAAATGATTTGACATAACCAGTTATTTCTTAATGGCTGAGTAGCTTTTATCACAGGATGGAATTCTTGCACACTTGTTGAATGAAGCATTCCGCAGATAGAAACAGTGGGAACTTGCTGAACAAAATGGAATTGTAAAGCCTGAAAGAACACAGACTTGTGAAAGATTGTAAAAACACGATCAAAAATGACAGACCCAAAAAGCAACTAAATATATCCACATCCCACTATCACTGGTTTTGAAATTGCCACTGACTTTCTCAGCCATATATTATCATAGGAGCTAATTTATCTATATGTATCATATTTTCCACTCTTTCATCGTCATCTTACAAAAAAGCACAAATGTATTTGTCTTTAATTATGTTCAATCATGTTTATCTTCAATTTTATGTCTCATTTATTTTCTTTTGAGTGTACATATATCCATGAACAACACATTCCATCCTCCCCATGCCACTCTGGATTTTTCTTTGGTAGTTCTCATTATCAAGACTCTAATTTTCTTTTCAAATTTTTATATTTCTTTGGACATTTTGGACATTGCTGGGAATAAAGAAAAATGATGGTGAAATCAATATATTTAGAAATGCAGTAAATGTGTTCACTTACTATTAGAAAACACAGTATAGCTAACTGAGGACAATCCTTTCCAAAGCTTCAAGTATAATTGGGTTGTGTGGTTCATCGTTTTGTAGTAATTGCAATACATCATTTATATAAACAAAGTTTATTGTAACATCTGCTTTCAAACAGGCTACAATTTTAGAAATACCTATTAAAGCTCAAATAAAGTACATCAACATCATACATTTTATATAAAGCAACTACATACTGTAAATTGTCACAGGGTGTTTCACAGGAGCATCACCAAACAAAATTTAACACACAGCCATTGGAAAGTGATGTTAAGATTGATGACCAAACACTTAGTCAAAGGGAACGGGTTAAAGATTTAAAGGAGGGTGAAAGGATCTCAGGATGGAATTTTACATCCTATGAAGTAATACTGGTGACACTGGAGACTGCAGAGAGTGGAGTACAGAGCAACATACAATCTGCTGGAAAAACACAATGGGCTAATCAGTATCATCCAAGGGAAATGAATTGCTAATGTTTCAGGTGGATATCCTGCGCCCTAATGTAGGATGCATGGTTTTGACCTGAAAATTTGACAATTCCTTTCCCCCACAAATGTTGGTTGACTTTCTGAGTTCCTCCAGCAGGTTGTTTTTGCTACAACATATAGTGGAGTGGTTAAAAATCACTCCCAGAACTGAAAAAGAACCAAAATAACAACTGGTTACAGGAAGATTATAGGATTGGAAGAGGTTACAGAGAAAGGTAGAGAGAAAGTTATAAGGTTGCTAGAAAGGAGATTTAGAACGGAATTAGGAGAGCCAGAAGGGGCCATGAGAAGGTGTTGGTGAGCAGGATTAAGGAAAATTCCAAGGCATTCTACAAGTATGTAAAGAGCAACTGGATGAGCCATGTGAGAATAGGACTAATCAGGTGCGGCAGTGGAAGTGGGTGCATGGAATCGGAGGAGGTAGCGGAGGTACTTAATGAATACTTTGCATCAGTCGTCACCAGGGAAAAAGACCTTGGCAATTGTGGGGATGTCTTATAGTGGACTGAAATGCTTGAGCATGTAGACATTAAGAAAGAGGATGTGCTGGAGCTTTTGAAAAGCATTAACTTAGATAACTCACCGGGACTGGATGAGATATATCCCAGGCTACAGTGGGAAGTGAGGGAGGAGATTGCTGAGCCTCTTGCAGCGATTTTCAATAGAGTTGGGAGAAGTACTGGAGGATTGGGCATTTGCAAAGGTTGTTTCCTTGTTCAAGAAAGGGAGTAGAGATAACTCGGGAAATTGTAGACCACTGAGTCTGACGTCAGTAGTGGGCATGTTGTTGGAGAAGATCCTGAGAGACAGGATTTATGAGCATTTGGAGAGACATAATCTGATCAGGGATAGTCAGCATGGCTTTGTCAAGGGCAGGTCATGCATTACAAGCCTGATTGAATTCTTTGAGGATGTAACAAAACACATTAATGAAGGTAGAGCAGTGGATGGAGTGTATATGGATTTCAGTAAGGCATTTGATATGGTTCCCCATACAAGGCATCCAAGGCACCTTCAGAAAGTAAGGAGGCATGGGACCCAAGGAGACCTTGCTTTGTAGATCCAGAATTGGCTTGTCCACAGAAGGCAAAGGGTGGTTGTAGATGGTTCGTATTCTACATGGATGTTGGTGACCAGTGGTGGTCCACAGGGATCTATTCTGTGACCCTCTCCTCTTCGTGATTTTTATAAATGACCTGGATGAAGAAGTAGAAGGGTGGGTTAGTAAGTTTGCTGATGTCACAAAGGTTGGGGGTGTTGTGGACAGTCTGGAAGGTTGTCAGAGATTACAGTGGGACATCAATAGGATGCAGAACTGGGCTGAGAAGTGGCAGATGGACTTCAACCCAGGTAAGTGTGAAGTAGTTCATTTGTTAGGTCGAATTTGAAGACAGAATATAATATTAATGCTCGGGATCTTGGCAGTGCGGAGGATCTGAGAGGTCTTGGTATCCGTGTCCATAGGACACTCGAAACTGCTGCACAAATTGACAGCAGTTGTTAAGAAGGCATATAGTGTATTGGCATTCATCAACCATGGAACTGAGTTCAAGAGCCGTAAGGTAATGTTACAGCTATATCAGACCTTGGTCAGACCCCACTTGGAGTACTGTGCTCATTTCTGGTCACCTCACTACAGGAAGGATGTGGATACTATAGAGAGAGTGCAGAGGAGACTTACAAGGATGTTGCCTGGATTGGAGACCATACGTCATGAGAACAGGTTGAGTGAACTTGGTCTTTTCTTCTTGGTGCAACAGAGGATGAAAGGTGACCTGATAAAGGTATATAAGATGAGGGGCATTGACTGTGTGGATAGCCAGAGGCTTTCTCTCAGGGCTGAAATGGCTATCATGAGGGGGCATTGTTTTAAGGTGCTTGGAAATAGGTACTGAGGGTATGTCAGGGGTAAGTTTTTCACACAGAGAGTGGTGGGTGCGTGGAACGCACTGCTGGCGGTGGTGGTGAAAGCAAATACAATAGGGTCTTTTAAGAGACTCTTAGGTGCATGGAGCTTAGAAAAATAGAGGGGCATTCAAGGCAGTCTCTAGAGTAGGTTACATGGTCAGCACAACATTGTGGGCCAAAGGGCCTGTAATGTGCTGTAAGTTTCTAAGTTCTAAAGTCTTAGAGAAATTTTCAAAGAAACGTGACAATCTTAAAATATAGATGAATTCAAAAAGCACTGGAGGAACTCAGCAGGTCAGTCAACATCAATGGAGGGAAACAGTCAATGTTTCATGTCAGTAACCTTCATCTGGCCTAGAAAGATAAAAGGAGATGGCCAAGATAAAGCAGATGGGGGAGAAAGGGTGAAGCAAGACTTAGCAAGTGATAAGCAGATGAGGGTGGGATCGTGGCCGGAAATATTGACTATACTCTTTACCACAGATGCTGCCTGGCCTGCCATGTTCCTCCAGCATTTTGTGTGTGTCACTTGGATTTCTAGCATCGGCAGATTCTCCCTTGTTAGAGGGTGGGAATGATGTGTGAAGTCACAAAGGACTGAAGATGATGGAATCTGATAGGAAAGGATGGTGGAGCCTGAAATGTATAGAGGGAGGTGGGGAGGGGAGAGACATAGTCAGGAATGTGTGGCCGATAGGCAAATGGCGAGGGTGGGGAAGGGGAAAGACACAAGGGGAAGGGGGCAGTTGGATCAGGAGAAGGGAGAGAAAAAGAAAGCAAAACAAAAGGAAAAACAGGGGAAGGGACAGGAAGAGCAGTTAGTGGAAACCTGCGAATTCGACGTTCATGCCAGTAGGTTAGAGACTGCCCATGTAAACATAAAGTGTTGTCTCGCTATCTTTCACTTGGCTAGTAGAAGAGGATGTGGACAGGCACATCCATGAAATGGCTGGCTGTCAGGTAGTCTCGGCTACGTTTAAATGTAGGTGCTGTTCGACTGGAAGCAAATAGAGAAGATCAACAGGATGAAGGTGATGGGTGAATAGGACTTCACCCATCATATAGGACAGTGGGGCCTTCCATTAGCTCAAATGTATAGAGGCTGGAAGCAGAGTGAAGACGATGTAACAATTAAGTCTACAGATAATGCATAAATAAACGTAAAATGTGCAATTTTCTTTTAACTTACATGTGTGAAACTTGGTTGGAAAATTTCACTTAGAACAAATATGACAGCAAAATCCAAAGATCACTGCCAATCCCAACATCAGAAACTCTCCATTTTAGGGCATAGAAATCAGCTTTCTCTAGGAGATCCTTCGTAATGATTATGTTTGGTTTGACTGCATCATCACTGAGGTAAAAGATAACAAACTGATGAACTTCTGACACCCAATAAAATAACAGCAGTGTTTCCAACAATAGAATCCAATGAGAAAGTGTAAGTGTCACACTGTTCACAAGTCAAGCTGACAGAAATTGTATAAAAACATTAACTCATTTTCTCCATACAAAGCTGCAACCTGGTCTGTTGAGAGTATGCAGCACTTCCTGTTTTTATTTCAGATTACAGACATCTCTGGTTTATTGATTTCCATTTACTGACACAGCTGATCCCAGACACAGGCCCCTATAGTTACTGGGAAGTCATGTGTGGTAACATTCAAACACACCATATTCCTTTCTCAAACCAGCATCTGTCATTGCTGTACAAGCAGATGTACCCACCCAACACAGATTGTCCACTGCGATCAGCAGAAGACCCAAGCACTTAAAAGTTGAGATGCTCTGCTCCTCCAGATCTTCAGGACCAGAACCCAAAAGGACACTAATAATTTGAAGATTTAGTTAACTGGTCTGATGGTGGTTTAAAGAAAATGTCTCTCCATTGATCATCAACATCATGAGGTGACTAAAATCAAAGAAGATTATAAGGACATGGGTCTCCCTGCTCCAAAAGTTCTGAAGGTTTCAAAGAACAACTGAGGTGCAGGAATTGAAGCAGCTAACATGTTAGCCAATAACACTTCCTCAGGCCAATAAGTATGGGTCTTACTAGCACTGACCACACCCCTAAAGTAAGTAAAAAGTGTATTTGTTATAAAAGCATAGCAAAAGCTTTCAATTAACAGAGCATTCATGTTTCCAGTTTGCTCCCAGCCTAGGAGGAGGCCATTTGGTCCATCACATCCGTGGTTACATTCAGAGCAACCCCATCTTCCCCATTAGCTTATTTATTTCCTCACAACCTGTTCTGTCAGACATGCTCATTAATTTCCCCTTTATATTCCTATCACCCATCCTTACTTCAGTGATGTTCAGTATCTGAAACTAGAGCACTCAGGGAGACACACTGAATCTCAAGAACAACATGCAAACTCCGTGTAGACAAAGCCAGAGGTCAGGATTGAACCCAGCTCACTGGAGCCAATTGCTGTTTTGCTCAGTTTTTGTGTGGGAAGAGGGATTTGGGGTTCAATGTGCCTAATCCATTTTTGTTTGTGTTTTTTATGGGGAGGTGGGATTTTGGGGTTGATGATTGTGCTGCCTTTCTTTGTTTTATGGCTTCCTGGAGAACTGAAGAATTTCAGAGTGTTATGAACCCCGTAACTGGGTCACTTACCAGCAAAGATGGAGAGGTCCGTTGAAATCTGATGATACTACTTTTAACAGTATTTATTAGTAAAAATACACAAAAATAATATCAACGCAAATATACAGACAAAATACGTCATCAATACTAAATCTAAAAGTGCGGGGATAATAATAATCAATAAGAAATAAGCTCTATCGTTGTCTAGGGGATAATGTATTGTCCAATGGAAATATAAAGTTCACTCAGTTCATGCAGGCTGCCGCCTTTGGGGACTGCTGGGTTGCAATGGTTGGAGTGAGAGAGAGTTTTGGGAGAAAAGCTTGCCGGCTTTCCTTTTATGATTTCGATCCGTCAGGAGTCCCGTTGGTGTGGCCGTTCACTTGTGGCCTCTCCTTTAGCTAAGCCGTTCTTCCGTGGTGAGCCCGCCAACCCAGGCAAGGGAAGACGCACACGAGCCCCCCCACCGGCTGTCGCTATTAAACGCTGTCACAGGATTTCTAGCATTTCTCCTGGTGCATCTAAAGGGGTTGTTCCCCAGACCCTCTTTTATCCTTACTCACGGAGTCTCAGATGTCAATCAGGTTGGGATGATGCAATCCCTCAACCAGCCCACTCTGGTCATCTCCTGAGGGGCTTCAATGAATAGTACAGTACTCAATACCCAATCCCGTCTCCAAGAGACAATAGCCATTATCAGTGGTTTTGTTTTGCTGAGGCCAGGACACATTCCAAACCTTGTGGATTCTGCGTGTCTCGCTCTCAATTCCTGGGTCCCAGACCCGAATTAATAGTGATCTTGCGATTCTCAAAAAGGAGGGGGCGACTTTGTACCCTTCGGCCCCTCAGAGTTGCGTCACATTCATAACACCCCCTTCCTTCTAAGATTTTTACCAGCAGGTAAAAATTAATTAATACAGAGTCTGACAGGATTTCAGAATCTAACACAATACAAAAGTTTTTTTTTCACTACAGAGTAATACAGTTATACATTCAATTCAGCATCTAAACAGTTAATGATTACATTGTCACTTCCTTTAATATCTTAACATCTTGTACCTTAATAAATTCTTGTAGCATCAGACTCCAATTTAATAACCACCTATCTTTATTCCTTTTCTTCAGCAAACAAAAACTAAAGAGTTGTGATCTTAGCTTACGTGTATATTACAAAAGTTCATGCAAATACTAATCTTTATTTTACTTTCAAACTTAACAGTCAATCTTCCATGGGGTTGTCTTTATTGTTCACATGCTTTGTCGAAATCCCTTAAAACTGAATCCTGTTATTTAAAGTGGCATCCCATCAACCCTCGTCCCGTTTCCAGTTAACTCCTACGTGGTTAGCTTGTGCACCAGTGTGGAATAGGCTTTTGCATGCTCCTTTCATAGGAGTTATTTTATCAACAATGTGTTCCAAACTTAGACCATTTTCCAAATTTCCACACACTTCTTTAATTTTAAACAAGTTGTTAGTTTTATCTTCAGGACCCTTCATGCTATTAGTTTTAAGTTTAAAATCTGCAAGCAATCCCTCTTTGTCCAAACAGCATTTCAAATTCTGCCTCTTCACAGCACACTCTTGAATAACAATAGCGTGTGGGGCACCTTTACATTCCAAATCAACCTGTAATTGAATCGCAGGCACCGTGTTACCAAGCCATTGTCTGTAGCCTGGTTGCTGCTTCTGACATCAATCCAGACTTTAAATTTTCTTCATTCAATTTAGGAACTACACTTTTCCCTTTCCCTTCAATAATAGTATTCACCTCACCACCTTTTATCTCCTCACTAACTTTTAACATACCTTTGAACACAAACAACTGGGAATTCTCACTTCCCACTAGTACCAAGGTTAACCCTTTCTTCACTGAACCAAGTCCATCTGATCCACAAGGACTGCATTCCTTTTCAACTGAATCAAATACCTCAGACTTTTACTGAGTTCCCTTACTAGGTTCAGTACCACGTGCATCCACATCTTGAACACACTCAAACGGGACATCTGCCTCTTCCAGGCTTTCAATACCCGTACCCTTTTCAAATTCTAAGTTCCCCTGATCCTCCCAGTTACTCTCTGGGCAACTCCCTTCTGGAGTAAACTCAACCCTGCGGGCTGAAACAACCTCATCTGCCAACCCAGCAGACTTCTTCAAGATAATGGCATTCTTTTCATCTAGGACTGCCCTCATTTCATTATCGGGAACACATTTAAGATTTTCAACTTCTTCAAACAGTTCTGTCAAACCAGACAGATCATTCATGTCCAACCCTGGACCTTCTAACAGCCTTATCTGTTTCTCATTGTTACTCTGTGCCTCTATAAATTTCCTCCTGGCTAAGGGCAGGTCTACCTCCTCTCCCTTACTCTCTTTTACTTTCCTATTCTCCATTTTACCACCCTCTAACTCCTCTTGGTACAGGGTCGATAAAAACGTCTCGGCCAAATCGACACTGGCCTGATTTAAACTGGTCTCTTTCTCAGCTGTCTTTTCCGACATGCTGCGAGTGGTCGCACATGTGGGATAGATCTTGGAATCTAGGGGCGGGTCCTCAACACTGGCTTGTCAGCTCCATGGCCGACCAAACGTCACCACCAGCTAAATCGTTACCCAGAAGGAGGTCTACATCAGTTCTTGGGAATTCTGATAGCACCCCTATTTCAATTGGTCCAGATACCAGCTCACAATTTATAATGATCCTATGCAAGGGCACCACTTCTGTCCCTTTTTCCTATGCCTCTCAAAGCTACCTCTCCAGTCTCGCAACCAAAATCTAGTACCGTACTGCGAATCAATGACACCTCAGCTCCCGTGTCTCTCCAGATCTGCACTGGAACTGGTGTGTCTCCCTCTTTCACAGACACAGTTCCTTCTGAAATACATTTCTCAAATACATTTCCCTCTCGTTTTCTGTCTACCTGGGGCTTTCTCATCGATTTACTGATCACCACAACACATCCTGTAGGGTCTGCTGCTCTCCCTTTTCCTACCTCCTTCCTTGGAGCAAGGCACTTAGATGCAATATGACCCACCTTTCCACAATTAAAACAGGTCAAGCCAGGACCTCTCCTGCCGTCTTGCCTTTCCTCCTCCTTAATTTTACCACTAGCTCCCGGCGGGATCTCTGCCTCAGACCCGAATTAATAGCGATCTTGCCGTTCTCAAAAAGGAGGGGGCGACTTTGTACCCTTCAGCCCCTCAGAGTTGCGTCACATTCGTAACAAGAGTTACTTTGATTATAAAATGAACCTTTGTTTCTTTGTAACACTGTGCTTATAATGTTTAATTCAGTAAGTACTTCTACTGAAAACTTCATCTACGGCCACAGTAGATGGAAAGTCTAGACTTCTGTCCTTCTGGTCAAGTTAGACAGCTCTTGAACATATAAAACCAATTAATGCTGAACTAGCTTAAGAAGCATTGAGTAGCAACTCATTCAAATAGGGCACTGTACTTACATTGGCTCTTTATCCAGAATTCTAGACATCAAACAGCCAAGAGCGACGAATAATTTCAGATCCACTTTGAAATCTTCATTGACTTTTGTCAAGGTGTAGAGTCTCTCAATATGCCGGTTATTCAGCTTGTAGACAAGCAATAATGCATGTTCCATTTCCTGAGAAGGGAATCCCGTAGAAACTACATCATTAAATTGCTGCTATTCTCAAAGAATTTGTATCATTATTCCGAGAAGGCACATTTATAATGGTACTGAGAACCACAATGCCACACCTCAGGAGCACACAGAAACCCCTTATTATTAGCAGAAGAAGCATGCAGCATCACAAACCAGCCACCCACTAACCCCATCAGAATTCTCCTGCCTATTGAGGGCACAGACATCTGTGGTTCCACTGTGTGCATTCTTCACCTCAGAACTCACAAGAACAGAGTAGAAACATTATCCTCAATCCCAAAATAGTGCCTGAGATGGAGGTGGAAGAGGGATTCACCCTCTCCCTGTTTCCTTATGAACAATGGGCCTGATTGGTTGATGCACTATTAATAACTCCAAAAGACTGGAAGTAGAGTAAGTACTGAAAGCCTTTTATTAGCAGTAAAATGGACCATGTCTATGCTGGAATACCGCCCAAGACTGTGGGAGGAGCAGTGACACAATCACCTTTATCCAGGGGTCTGTGGGAGGAGCCACAGGAGCAGTCAGCAGAGGAGCGTGTCCAGACAGATATACATGGTTTACCTCATTGGTAAAGATTCCCGTCTTCCCAGTTCAGGGTTAATGACGTCATGAGCTGCACCTTCCTCTCCCTCTAACTCGATTGTGACCGAGTCCAAGGCCTCACTACGCGTTTCAGAACTACCCTACACAGTTCATTGATGCACGCCACTAGACAAGCCAACTTGATTGATTTCTAAGGCATTACAAAGCCATTCTGGAATTTGCTTTGAGTTCAGAACAGAACAACTTCCTCCAAAAGTCTGATTAAGGATCATCATGTGTGTGACTACAGAATATCTGAATTGGAGAATTAATTTGATTGGGATCTGGTCTTAATGCATTAGGCCAGGGGTAGCAACACTTGTTGAGAGCATGTGCCCAAATTGGTGATAATATTCTAGAAAATTCCCTTGCATGCCATTGATTAGTGGATTAGTAACAATAGTTAGGACTTGCTTAAAGAAAAAGGATGGGTCCTATTGCTTATTTAAGTCCATTCATTGCTTTACTATTAACAAAATTATAACAAGGATGGATTGAAATAAATGAAACACTTAAAAAACATTAGTATTAATAAAACAATTGAAAAATAACACACACAAAATACTGGATGGACTCAGCAGTTCAGGCAGTATCTATGAAAAGGAATAAATAGTCAATGTTTTGGGCCAGAACCCTTCTTCTCTCTTCCTTCCCAGTCCTAATGGTCAGAATAAGAAGGTGGGGGTAGCGGAAGGAGTACAAGCTGAAGGGTGATAGATGCAGCTGGATGAGGGGGAAGGTGGGTGGATGGAGGAGGGGGTAAGAAGTGAGAAGCTGGAAGGTGATAGGTGGAAAAGGTACAGTACAGGACTAAAGAAGGAGGAATCTGATAGGAAAGCAGAGTGACCATGGGAGAAAGGGAAGAAGGAGGGGCAGCAGACAGTTATGATAGGCACGTGGGGAGAAGAGTAGAGGTAAGAGGACAACCAGAATGGGGAATGGACAAAGAGAGAAGGGGAGGGGGAGAAATTACTGGAGGTTAGAGAAATCGATGTTTGTGCTGTCAAGTTGGAGGCTACCCAGATGGAATAAGGGGTGTTGCTCATCTAACCTGAGGATAGTCTCACCATGCCAGCAGGGAAGGCTATGGACCAACATGTCACAATGGGAACGGAAATTGGAATCAAAATGGTTGGCCACTGGGAAATCCTTTCTTTTTCAATCTTTTTATTGATTTTCACATATACACAAAAAAAATAACATAATAATAGGTAAATTATAAATACAATAGACTTGAAATCACATTGATAATAAGATAATAATATCCTACTAAACATCAGCAAAAGATAGTACCTTAATCAAGTCCACATGATTATATGAAAAAAAAACAAATAACCATTAAAAAAGAAAAAAAAATATTAAAAAATATGTGAGAAAAAATATATGTTAAAAAAAATAAAACACTAAACTAAACTAACATAGGCAATAACAACAGTTTACAAGTATAAGATAGTGTCAAAGAACTCCGGAACTCCATACCTGAACATGAATAAGCAGAAAGGTCCGGAAAAGGCCAAATTAATTCATATGAAAATGTCGAATAAACGGTCTCCAAGTTTCTTCAAATTTAATTGATGAGTCAAAAATAGTGCTTCTAATTTTTTCCAAACTCAGATAAGAAATAGTTTGAGAAAGCCACTGAAATGTAGTAGGAGGATTTACTTCTTTCCAATTTTGTAGTATAGACCTTCTGGCCATTAATGTTACAAAAGCAATCATTCGTCTGATTGAAGGGGAAAACTGATTGCCATCTTCATTTGGTATGCCAAAAATTGCAGTAATAAAATGAGGTTGTAAATCTATATTCCAAATTGAGGAAATAGTAGTAAATATATCCTTCCAATAATTATGTAAAGTGGGACATGACCAAAACATATGGGTCAATGAGGCCACTGCTAAATGACATCTGTCACATAGAGGGTTAATATGAGAATAGAATCGAGCAAGTTTATCTTTAGACATATGAGCTCTATGTACAATTTTAAATTGTATTAAAGCATGTTTAGCACATATAGAAGAAGAATTAACCATTTGCAAAATTTTTTCCCATTTATCTGTTGATATGTTATATTGAAGTTCTTTTTCCCATTCTTGTTTAATTCTAACTGATATTTCTGGTTGTATCTTCATAATCATATTATAAATAAAAGCTACTAATCCCTTCTGACAAGGATTTAAGATAAAGATCAAATCTGTAGTATCCATCAAAGTTGAATTAGGAAAAGATGGTAAAACTTTATGTAAAAAATTTCTAATTTGTAAATATCTGAAAAAATTAGATTTAGGTAATTCAAATTTATTAGAAAGTTGATCAAATGACATCAAAGTATCTTCAAAAAAGAGATCACGAAAACATTTTATACCTTTCCTTTTCCATATGTTAAAAGCTTGATCTGTCCAGGAAGGTTTGAAAAAGAAATTAAATAAGATAGGGCTATCAAGAACAAAGTTTTTCAAAATAAAGAACTTACGAAATTGAAACCAAATTCGTAATGTATGTTTAATAACAGGATTAAATATTTGTTTATTAAATTTAACTAAATCCGTAGGAAGACAAGAACCAAGAACAGAGAATAGAGAATATCCCTTTACCTCATTACATTCCAAATTTACCCACTGTGGGCACAGTGGTGAATCCAAATCCAATTTCCAATACAATAAATTACGAATATTATTTGCCCAATAATAAAATCTAAAATTAGGTAAAGCTAAACCACCATCTTTTTTTGATTTTTGTAATTGCTTTTTACTTAACCTAGGGTTTTTATTTTGCCACACAAATGAAGAAATTTTTGAATCAATGCTATCAAAAAAAGACTTAGGAATAAAAACTGGTAGGGCTTGAAATAAATATAAAAATTTCGGTAAAATCATCATTTTGACAGCATTAATCCGACCAATTAATGATAAAAACAAGGGAGACCATCTTGTAGTAAGTTGATGAATTTGATGGAGCATAGGTAAAAAATTCATTCTAAATAAATCTTTATATTTCTTGGTAATTTTTATACCTAGATAAGTGAAGTTATCAGTAACAACTTTAAATGGTGTCCTATCAGTCAATAAAGTTTGTGCATTTAAAGGAAATAATTCACTCTTATCAGGCCACTGGGAAATCCTGCTTGCCGTGGGCAGGATGAAGTTGCTCGACAAAGCAAAGCCCCCAGGCAATGTTGGGTCTCATCGATGTAAAGGATACTGCACCAGGAGCACCACATACGATAGGTGACCCCGACAGACTCGCAGGTGAACTGTTGCCACACCTGGAAGGACTGTTTGGGGCCATGAATGCTGGTAAGGAAGGAGGAGAATGGGCAGGTGTAAAACTCCTATTTGCAAGGATAAGGATAAGTGCCAGGAGGGAGATCAGTGGGGAGGGACGGATGGATAAGAGAATCACAGAATGGGCAACACATGTGGAAAGCAGAGAGTGAGGGGAGAGTGGTAATGATCTGTTTCGCAGACCGCAATGGTAATCATTTCTAAAGAGTATTGTTATTATATCTCTTTGCTATGTGTGGTGAACTACATATACCTGTCTGCACACACCCCCTGCTGACTGCTCCTGTGGCCCCTCCCACTGACTGTGATTCCTCCCACAGACCCCGGTATAAAGGCGATTGAGGCCTGAGCCCGGCCCTCAGTCTCCAGGATGTAGTATGGTGGTCAATTACTGCTTGTTCTTTCTTCCAGTCAATAAAAGCCAATATCTCGCCTCACGTCTCAGAGAGTTATTGATGGTGCATCAATTTTATTGACTGGAAGTTTTAAAACATGGAAAGTATTTTACGTCTGGAAAAATTGGATTTGGACCCCCAAGCCCCTGAAGCAGCTCTTGCCTTTGAACTCTGGCTTGCATGCTTCCAATCATACTTGGAGGAGGTTAGTGCAACTGAAACCACTGTTATGCACAGAATTCTACTCTCGAGGGTCACCCCGGAAGTTTACTCACTTATCAGGGACCTGCCGACCTACCAAGGGGCACTGGATGCACTCAAAAAACAGTACCTGCGGCTGGTGAACACAGTCTATGCAAGACATCGCTTAGCTACGCAACGACAGCGGGTTGGAGAGTCAAGCGCCGAGTTTCTCCGAGCCCTACAGACACTCATGCGAACTTGCGACTGCAAAACTCTCACAGTGGAACAGCATGCGGAGCTCCTCGTACAAGATGCCTTTGTTACAGGTATCAGGACAGTGTACATGCGCCAGCGGCCGCTGGAAAATGCCGATCTTACCTTATGCTCGGCGATCGAGACAGCTGACACGCTGGAGGCTGCTCTGCACAACGCTGACGCTGTCCAGCTGCGTAATCCCCCGCCGGATCTGTGGACACCTCAGACCCCGCCGCCACCGGTTCCCGCGAGCGAATTCGCCAACGCCGCTGCCAGTCGTGATTCTACTGTTACCACAAGCGGGGTCGGGCAGCGCTGCATGTGAGGCATGGAGGCCACCATCTTGGTTGCCGCCATCTTGCCTGCCCGCCTCGTGCAAGGCATGGGGGCCGCCATCTTGCATGCCCGGATAGGGGCAGCCATCTTTGTCGGTGCCAACATGCCCCGCCCCCTACCACCGGTGCTTACCGGGCACCAAGACAGCAGTTCAACTCTGGCCTCCGTAACCCTCGACCAAAGCGCCCAACACCAGCTTGCAAGGTCAATGATGGACATCCTGGTGGAGGGGCACAGGACTAGCTGCCTGTTTGACACGGGCAGCACTGAGAGTTTTATTGACCCGGACACAGTGCAACACTGCGGACTCGTGACACGGCCGGTAAGCCAGAAGGTCACCTTGGCTTCTGGGTCGTATTCCACAGACATCCGGGTGGGTTGTGTAGCGACATTGGTGGTGCAGGGCACAGAATATCGGAACTTTGCGCTACTGGTCATGCCTAAACTGTGCGCGCCTGTGCTATTGGGGCTGGACTTGCAGAGCCACCTCGAAAGTGTGACTATGGCATGTGACGGGCCCCTCCCACCACTCACTGTCAGGAATCCTCATTTTTGTGGGACTTCGCCTTATACCCCGTTACGGCACACACACACACCGAACCACACATCCTGCCCAGCACCAGGCCGACAGCTGCGCTACTGACACCACTTGCAGCCTCTCCACCCTCAAGATCCCTCCCCCACCACTGTTCGCCAACCTGACCCCCGACTGTAAACCTGCGGCAACTAAAAGCAGGATGTACAGCGCGGGGGACAGGGCCTTCATTCAGTCAGAGGTGCAGCGGCTGCTCAGGGAGGGGATCATTGAGCCAAGCACAAGTCCTTGGAGGGCCCAGGTGGTTGTTGTTCGGACCGGGCAGAAAAATAGGATGGTCGTGGACTATAGTCAAACCATCAATAGGTTCACGCAGCTTGACGCGTACCCCCTACCCCGCATCGCGGATATGGTCAACCAGATAGCTCAGTACAAGGTGTACTCGACAATAGATCTGAAATCCGCTTATCACCAGCTCCCCATCTGCCCAGAGGACCGCCCCTACACCGCCTTCGAGGCGGGCAGCAGTCTCTATCACTTCCTGCGCGTCCCATTCGGTGTCACAAATGGTGTCTCAGTCTTCCAGAGGGAAATGGACCGGATGGTGGACCAGTGCCAACTGAAGGCCACATTTCCCTATCTGGATAACATCACCATCTGTGGTCCCGACTGGCCGGATCACAACGCCAACCTCCAATGATTTTTCCAAGTGGCCGAAGCCCTGAACCTTACTTATAACAGGGACAAGTGTGTGTTCGGAAGCACCCGACTCGCTATCCTTGGGTATGTCATGGAAAACGGGGTCATTGGCCTTGATCCCGACCGTATGCGCCTCCTGTTAGAATTCCCTCTTCCCACCACCCTCAAAGCCCTCAGACGGTGCCTGGGCTTCTTTTCCTATTACGCCCAATGGGTCCCTCACTATACAGACAAGGCCCATCCCCTGGTCAAGTCTACCACATTTCCCCTCTCTGCTGAGGCCTGCGCGGCCTTCAGCTGCATTAAAGGGGACGTTGCCAAAGCAACCATGCATGTGGTGGATGAGACCATTCCCTTCCAAGTAGAGAGTGACGCCTCCGATTTCGCGCTGGCTGCTACCCTCAATCAGGCAGGCAGGCCAGTAGCATTCTTCTCTCGTACCTTTCAAGACTCTGAAATTAGGCACTCTGCGGTACAGAAAGAAGCCCAGGCCATAGTGGAAGCTATTAGGCACTGGAGGCACTATCTCACCGGCAAAAAGTTCACCTTGCTGACCAACCAGCGCTCAGTTGCATTCATGTTCAGCAACCAACAGCAGGGCAAAATCAAAGATGATAAAATTTTGCGGTGGAGAATAGAACTCTCCACCTCCAATTATGATATCCTGTATCGGCCTGGAAGGGTCAATGAGCCCCCTGATGCCCTATCCCGCGGAGCGTGTGCCAGTGCACAGCTCGACCAGCTATACGCCCTCCATGCACATCTTTGCCACCCGGGGGTCACCCGATTTTAGCATTTCGTGAAAGCCCGGAACCTGTTGTACTCCCTTGAGGACATCAGGATGATGACCAGGGACTGCCAAGTCTGTGCTGAGTGCAAAGCGCACTTCTCCATCCTGAAAAGGCACAACTTATCAAGGCCACCCACCCCTTTGAGCGACTGAGTGTTGACTTTAAGGGCCCCCTTCCCTCCACCGACCACAATGTCTACTTTCTCAACATTATCAACAAGTGCTCGCGGTTCCCCTTCGCCATCTCCTGCCCCGACACCACTACCACGTCCGTCATAAATGCCCTGCGCCAGCTCTTCATTCTGTTCGGATATCCCTGCTATATCCACAGTGATAGAGGGTCCTCCTTTATGAGTGACGAGCTGCGCCAGTACCTGCTGGCTAGGGGCATTGCTGCTAGTTGGACCACGAGCTATAATCCCCGGGGTAATGGACAGGTGGAGAGGGAGAATGCCACAGTGTGGAAGGCCACACTTTTAGCCCTTAAGTTAAAAGGGTTGCCGGTCTCTCGATGGCAGGAGGTCCTCCCTGAGGCACTCCACTCTATCCGCTCTCTGTTATGTACGTCCACCAATGCCACCCCTCACGAGCGCCTATTCTCTTTTCCCAGGAAGTCTGCCACTGGGACCACCCTACCAGCTTGGCTGACATCCCCAGGGCCAGTGCTGCTCCGGAAACATGTGAGGAGCAATAAATACTCCCCGCTGGTCGAGAGAGTTCACCTTCTACATGAGAACCCCCAGTATGCTTACGTGGTCTTACCTGATGGGCGGGAGGACATGGTCTCCGTCCACGACCTGGCACCCGCAGGAGTAGCAGACCACTACCCCGAACACTCCACGGTAACTATGAACCCTGTATCCAAGGTGACACCGCGCACACCGAGCCCTACACAGACTCCTCATGACACTCCTATACCGGGCATCTCGTACACGCATATACCAGGCGCCTCACACATGCATGGGGGGATCAATGACGCCTAGTGGGCTGACACCTCCAGTTAGGCCGGAACCAGCACAACCACCGTCTCCGGTGCAATCACCACCGGCACCTGTGCAATCACAGCCGGTGCTACGTAGATTGCAGCGACAGATTTGACCACCTGATAGACTTAACCTGTAAATATACTTGTAAGAAACTTCGCCCCATGGGGACTCTCTTTTAAAACAAAGGAGGGGGGGTGAATGTGGTGAACTGCTTATACCTGTCTGGACATTCCCCCTGCTGACTGCTCCTGTGGCCCCCCCCACTGACCGTGGCTCCTCCCACAGACCCCGGTATAAAGGCGATTGAGGCCTGAGCCCTGACCTCAGTCAACAGGATGTAGGATGGTGGTCAACTACTGCTTGTTCTTTCTTCCAGTCAATAAAAGCCAATATCTCGCCTCACGTCTCAGGGAGTTATTGATGGTGCATCACTATGTAAATACTGAAGTGTACACCAGTTCAGCAAGGATTTCAAAAGGTCTCAGGAAACCAATGATTCCAGCTGATGCCAAGCCAAGGTGAGATTTTTCCTGTGAAAACACTTCACTGCTCTCTGGCTGTAAAATTAAAAATCATTCTCTGCTTCATTTAGCGGTAAACATAAACATAAGCGGTAAATATTTCTATTATGGATAAATTTTAATGAATGAAGGGGCAGCACTGCATGCCACACGCCAATTAAATTTTTTGCGCTATAGGTTTGCCACCCCTGAAATCGAGGATGTGTTTTCAAAACAATAATCTCAGTCCAAAAAAATTGATACAAATTGCAGTGGGACTTGTGCTTCCACATTCCAGTTTTGGAACTGTATTCCAGGGCGCAGTTCAGGTAAATCTGTAAATCTTGCCTACAGGAGGAAGGTACAAAAATTCCTCGGAATCCATATCAAGTCAAGCAAGACTCATTAATGCACACTGATGAGAGTTTGGTCATGAGCCTGTTTAAATAGCCATGATCAGGAAAGAAAACAAGAGCTAATAATTCATGTTTATGACTATTCATTAAGTCTAATGAAAGGTCATAAACTTTCATTGTCTCCTCAAATTCGATATCTGACCAGTGGAATATTTCCAGTAATTGCTATTTTTAATTTCCGCTTTCCAGTATCGGCTGTATTTTGCTTTAGGTTAATTAATATTAGCAGAGGCTGTGTCAATTCAGCTATGCTATTTTGGGCTGTCTCAGAGCATGCCTGTTGACAATGGTCAAGGATTCACAGGGATCCCAGAACACTAACAGCTCCCTCTCAGTTGGCACCAAGTCAGATTCTCATAGTTCTATTTCCACTACCCCAGATACAGTTCCTCCACATCTAACCTGAACAGCTTTTGCAGGTTGGAAATGTGGCCACAAACCACGTTTCCACAAAGAGCAAGAGATGCATGCAACCCCTTAACAGCCAGAAAATCCACCCGGCCAGTCTTCTAAACGCTTGCTCATATGTACACATTTGCACAAGTCAGGCATTAGGACCCTGGGAGGACCCATGCAAAGAAGCCAGACTCCCTCTATTGTACTACGACAGTGAGAGGTTTTAAACAATGTGACTCATAGGGACCGTGCTGTAAAGAGGAACAATAGGATTTGTCACCTGCAGGTTAAACCATGGTACCTCTGACATTCAAAAAGCCTGTGAGACAGGCAAGTAATTTCATCAGATAGTCTCATCGGTCTGTGATCCGTGAAGATCTTTAGCCAAAGGCTAAATATTCACACAGAATTTAAAGTTTCCTCATAGGCAACATTACCTTTAGTGCAAGTAATGATTGATAAGGAGCTTATTGAAAAGCTCATAAACCTAGTATTGATTGAGCCTTGTGTTGAGTGTTATTAATATTATACTTGTATGTCCTCATCACTAGCAGAACTGCCTTGCATTCAAGGCACTGCTATAGCTCCAGAGTATCCAAAGGGCATAATATAAGACTGTCTCACCTTTGAACCTGTTCCAAAATCTGTTTATCAGCTAAATCACACAAAGGTTCTGCCCCAATGGTGATGGTTATACAGTTCAATTTTCCACAGAGATCTGTGTATTCTGCATGAATGATTAACTGAACCTACATACAAAAACAGCCAGAACTCCCTTACCGGCAATCTGTTCTTTATATGCTCGCCTCTGAAGTAATGTGTTATTTGCAAACCTCTTTTTCTCTGTGTAATAAATGAGAAATTGTGAGCTCTAGGCTTATGTTTTGTGGCCAGGGATTGTTAGAAATCCTTTGCTGGATGCACGTCGGCAGATTCTGTGGAGAAAATCTTGGCAGTTTGATAGTCCGTGAGCAAGTAAATTGATGTTGTTGTTGCAGAAGTAGCAGAAAGGATCATTTACATGTAGCATTTCTGATAAGCAGAGCAAGTTGGCAGCTCATAAATTAGCATAGAACATTGGGAAATCTAAAGGGAAAAAGGGGCAAGAAATAATTATAGAACATAATACAGTACACCACAGGAACAGGCCCTTCAGCCCACAAACATTTCAAACTAGTAGTTAAATACCTAACTAATCTACCGGTAATCTCTTCAGTCTATACAACGTGCATTCCCTGCACATTCATGGTCTTCTCCAAAATGTTTCTATCATATTTACCTCCATTACCAGTACAAACAGCACATTGCAGGCATCCACCTCTCTCTGTGTAAGATAAACTTGCCCTTTGAACTCGCGTCTCTCACACTCATCATGCCCTCTAGCGTTAGATATTTTGACGCTGGTACATAGATACTGGCTGTCTACTCTCTCCAGGTCTTCAAAATCCTCTAAACTTCTATTCGATCTCTCCTCTGTCGCTCAAAAGAAAACAACTCAAGTTTGTCTCACGTTATAGCACATGGTCGCCAATCCAGACAGCATCCTGTTAAACCTCTTTGGCATCCTCTCCAAAGCCTTCACATCCTTCCTCTAATGGAATGACCAGAAGCAAATGCAATACTCCATATTCAAAGAGAATTTTATAAAGCTGCAACATTCCTTCCTGACTCTCGATTTCAGTACCTTGATTGATAAAGGTAAGAATGCCCTATGCCTTCAAACCGATACAGCAATAAAGAAGCTATATTTCATTAGGAGATTGAATAGATTTGGTTTGTCAACTAAAACACTCAAAAACATCTATAGATGTACTGTGGAGAGCACTCTGACTGGCTGCATCACTGTATGGGGGGGGGGGGTGCTAAAACACAGGACCGAGAGCTTCAGAAAGTTGTAAATTTAGTCAACACAAAGTACACTGCAGATGCTGTGGTCAAATTAACACGTACAAACAAGCTGGATGAACTCAGCAGGTCTGGCAGCATCCGTTGAAACGAACAGTCCTGACGAAGGGTCTCGGCCCGAAACGTTGACCGCTTGTGTAAAGTTAGTCAACTTCATCTTGGGTAATGTTGCACCCACGACATCTTCAAGAAGCAGTGGTTCAGAAAGGCAACATGCATTATTAAAGGGCCCTCGTCACCCAGGGCATTCTCTCTTCTCATTGTTACCGTCAGGAAGGAGGTACAGAAGCCTGAAGGCACACTCTCAGTGATTCAGGAACAATTTCTTCCCCTCTGCCATCCAATTCCTAAATGGACCTTGAATCCATGAACACTACCTCCCTTTTTAAAAAGTATTTATTATTTCTGTTTTTGCACTATTTTAATATATTAAATATACATACATATATACATACACACACACTTGCTGCAATTGATTTACTTATTCTTTTTTCATTCTATATTATCATATATTGCTGCTGCTATGTTAACAAATTTAATGACACATTTTATCAGATAATGAACCTGATTTTGATTCTCTTTCTTTGTCAACTGATCAACCTATGTAATGGCCTTCAGCAAGCTATGGACTTGGACCCCAAAATCTATCTGTTCATCAATACTGTTAAGTGTCCTACCATTAACTGTTTACTGTCCCTTTACGTTTCGTCTTCCAAAGTGTAACACCTCATACTTGCCTGGATTAAACTATCTGCCATTTCTCTGCTCACAACTGTAACTGAACTGTATCCTGAGGCTGTATCCTTAGGCGATCTTCTACACAACGTTCCTGCCACTGTCTGTAAGGAGTTTGTACACTCTCCCCATGACCATGTGAGATTCCTCTGGGTGCTCTGGTTTCCTCCCACAGTCCAAAGATGTACTGGTTCGTCAGTCAAGTGGTCATTGTAAATTGGCCCATGATTAGGCTAGGAGGTTGCTGGATTACATGCTCAAAGGATGAAAAGGGCCTATTCCACACTGTATCTCAATAAATAAATATATATTTTTGTTGCCTGTGAACAATCTAACTGTACCCACCCACCAACACTTTCATCCAAGGCAATTATGTATGTCACACACAGCAGAGGTCATAGTAGGAATCCCTGCAGAACACCTCTAGTCGTGGACCTTCAACTAGAATAAGTCACATTAACTACTGTCCTTTATCTTCTATGGGCAAGCCAGTTCTGAATCCAAGTGGCCAAGTCACTATGAACTCCATGCATCTTAATCAGCTGGACAAATTATAATCCATAATATTTTAAAATTCCATTAAATTCATGGATTTCATTATATAAATAAAATGCAAGGTCAGGAATTTGAAAATCTGAAATGGTATTTTAGTGCTAGAAAAATGCACCAATTTCACCTGGTATTTACATAATAGGGCAAATGTAGCGGAAAGGAAGTCTTAAAGTCCAGGGTCTTTGCCTAAGCACCAGGAAGATGCAATTCACATTCCTGAAATGGACACACTGTCTCAAATCACTTCACCTAAACATTTCCATAAGACCATAAGATACAGGAGCAGAATTAGGCCATTTTGGCCCATCTAATCTGCTCCGCCATTTCATTATGGCTGATCCAGCCTCAATCTACTGCCTTCTCCCTGTATCTCTTCATGTCCTGACCAATCAGGAATCTATTAACCCACCTTAAATGGACATAAAGATTATGAATAGGAATGGAAGTGGGGTTAAAATTGGTAGATTGATGTAGATTCGGAGATCACTTCGCTGAGCACCTACGCTCCATCTGCCAGAAAAAGCGGGATCTCCCAGTGGCCACCCACTTTAATTCCACTTCCCATTTCTATTCCAATATGTCAGTCGATGGCCTCCCCTACTGTCATGGTGAGGCTACACTCAAAGTGGAGGAGCAACACTGGATAGCCTCCAACCTGATGGCAAGAACATCAATTTCTCCAACTTCTAGTAATGCCCTCCCTCTCCAACCTTCACCATTCCCCATTCCCTCTCTCACCTCCTCCTAACCTGTCCATCACCCTCCTCTGGTGCTCCTTCCCCTTTTCTTTTTTCCATGGCCTTCTGTCCTCTCCTATCAGATTCCACCATCTCCAGCCCTGTTTCTCTTTCACCAATCAACTTCCCAGCTCTTTACTTCACCCCCCCTTCCAGTTTCACCTATTACCTGATGTTGCTTCCTCCCCTCCCCCCAATATCTTACTCTGACTCATCTTTTTCTCTCCAGTCCTGATGAAGAGGCTGTGTGTGTGTGTGTGTGTGTGTGTGTGTGTGTGTGTGTGTGTGTGTGTGTGTGCGTGTGTATGTTGCTTGGGCTTCCAGCATCTGCAGATTTTCTCTTGATTCTGATTGGACTCTCAACATTTATATTCCTGTCTTCTTGAAATGAATGCTAATGATGCATTTGCCTTCCTCACGATAGACTCAACCTGCAAATGAACTTTTAGGGAATCCTGCAAAGTTCCCCCAAGTCCCTTTGCACCTCAGTTCTTTTGTATTTTCTGTCCATTTAGAAAATAGTCAATCTTTTGATTTCTTCTACTAAAGTGTATAACCGTACACTTCCCAACACTGCCTCTTTTTTGCCCATTCTCATCTGTCTAAATCCTTCTGTAGCCTACTTCCTCAAGATTACCTTCTCATCCACCTATCTTTATATCATCTGCAAACTTTGCTACAAAGCCATCAATTGCATCATCCAAATCATTGACATATAATGTAAAAATAACCAGTCCCAATACAGATCCCTGTGGAACACCACTAGTCACTGGAGGCAGCCAAAAAGTCTCCCTTTATTACCACACTTTGCCTCCTTCCAATAAGCCACTGCGTTATCCATGCTAGAATCTTTCCTGTAATGCCATAGACTCGTAACTTGTTAAACAGCCTCATGTATGGCACCTTGTCAAAGGCCTTCTGAAAAGGCTGGCATAGGCAGAAGATATTGTGTTTAAAATAAATTTTGGTCTTGAACTTGAACATCAATATGTCTTCCCTCAAAGTGTTTTGCTTTCCCAACTTAAAAATTTGCACATTCAGACCCAACACCTGGTTGAGAGCTCCTTCATTCCATCCACAACAGGCAGAACTTCCTGGTGTCCAACTATTTTATTTTCACTCCCCATTCCAACATGTCACTCCATGAACACCTCTACTGCCTTGATGATGTCACTGTCAGGTTAGAGAAGCAACAACTTGTATTTGTCTGGGTAGCCTCCAACCGGACAGCATGAACATCAATTTCTCTAACTTCTGGTACTTTCTCCACCCTCCTTTTCTCTTTTACTCCATTCCCCATTCTAACTCACCTCTTACCCCTTCTCTTCTCATCACCTGCTTATCACCTCCCCCTGGTGTCCCTCCTTCTTTTCTTTTGCCTTTGTCCACTTCCCTCTTTCTATCAGATTCCTTCTTCTGCAGCCCTGTACCTTCTCCATCTATCACCACTCACCTTATAACTTCACACCCCCTTCCCATCCATCTATCTCCCCCCCTAACATGGCTTCACCTATCACCAGCCAGCTTTTAATCATTCCCTCCCCACCACCCACTTTCTTATTCTGGCCTCTTCTCCATCTCTTCCAAATCCAGATGAAGGGTCTCGTCCTGAAATATCAGCAGTTTGTTCCTCTCCATAGGTGTCACCTAACCGGCTGAGTTCCTTTAGCGTTGTGTGTGTGTTACTTTTGATTTCCAGTGTATGCAGAATCTCGGGTTTAAAATAAAGTTTGAACTTGAAAAAGTCTTCCCTCAATGTACTTTGTTTTTCTGTCTAAAATTTTCCAATGATTTTACAGGTCTCATTGACACTCAGCTGAAGCCCATCTGGATGTTTTGGCTGTAGCTTCTCTACCCTAGCTCTAGAGAAATCATAGACAACTCTAGATATACCTTCATGATGTTGGATGGAATGAGGCTTGTAAATGTTTAAGAAATAGATGAATCTCCAAGAAAACCATTATTAATAAGGGCTAATATGACAGGAATGAACGATTTCTTCTTAGCATTTGTTAATTTATACTGATATGGTGATAAAGATGCATCAGTTCTCCTACCTTCAAGTTAATGAGTCCATCCTTATCCTTGTCTTTCTGACTAAAGACTGCTTTATACAACATACTCAGATCATCATCACACCTACAATAGGTGCTTAAATACTGTGTAGGTGACATGTCTGCAAAACAGAGTAGCAAATGGGAGGTCTTAAACTGAAATGGTATTGTACAAATGAAATTTAAATGTACTGTTATAAAAAGAAAATGATTGTGTTCATTATCTTTACATGCCTTACATTTTTCGTCAGTAGAATTTTCATACTTTCTCAAAAAACCAACCATGATCTTCTTCCATTCTTCACTGCATACTCCCACCACCATCCCCCACCCATCAAACATCAAGGAATCATATCTGACAGAGTCTTGGTATTTTCCAGAAGTTGCACCAAACTAATTGTGGTTGAAATTCCTAAGCTTTGAATGATCCATATTTCTAGTGTCTGGCCTGTAGAGGGGGACGGGGAACTGTCCTCAGCTTTCACTTTAGTGTCAAAATTCAAATCATGTGATCTTACTCCACAATTAATGGTGTTGTGTTACTATTTGGTCGTCATGGCTATCCCTCAAGGTCAAGGATGATGGTCTTCATTCCGTTGATCTGCTTATGTGGCCCACAGAGCGAAGAGACCTATGCGTGTATTTGTTTAATGTATTCTTGATGTTGCACTCCAAGAAGCACACGATACTTCACAAATCAACCAACTAATTCCAATGGCATGGAAACCACGATGATTGGAGCTGATGGATTTGTTGCAGCCTTCATCCGCCTTCACAACCGTTGAGTTTGAAGTAACTTTGTCCGCCTGTTCCACTGTTGAAGTGTTGATTGGATTGTTCTTTGTCGGGGACCTCACCTTCTACCTTACCATCATGGGTGACCCTACCAGGAGTGTAGCTCCAGACGGCATCACTCTCAGGATCTCAGGTCCAAGCTTCTCCACCATGACAAGGTGACAATCCGCGGAGATTGGTACTAGTTTGTTGGCATTTTGCAAGATGACATAAGAACCTGCCTACATATACAGAAAATGATTTTTTTGTCCTTTATTCCAAAAACACCAACAAAAAGAGATGAGACTGAATAAAACTAGAATCATGTTGTTCTTGGCTTATGAATTTTAAATAAAATTTTGTTTCATAGGTTACACTCAAACCCAATAAACTAAAGGTGTGGGAGATGGTGTATTTGTCTGAAAATGCTAGCATGACAATTTTGCATCTCTCCCCATGTCCAGCTGTGTTTTTGACAAGTCATTTCTAATAAAGAAATTGATATTTGAAGCATTTCATTAAATGCTAATCATTGACCAACTTACCTTTGAGAAGCCAAAGATCAACAGGAAGTTCAAACCGCATTGAATGTTGAGAAAAGCTTATTCCAGAAGAAATTATGCTGCTACTCTGCTGATTGGTCTGGAACAAAATAAATGAAATACACTTCTCTGAAAAATATTATTCTCTTCATGATCAATTCATCAAACTTACTGTCACCCTTTTTGACTTGCAATATAATTAGAATGACTCTAAAATCTCATTACAATTTGTTCTAAAATGGGAGCAGCAGAGCCTATGAACTGTTGTTAAAGATCTTATGAAAAATTGTTTCGTTTGGTTTATTGTTGTCACATGTACCATGATAGAGTGAAAAGCTTGCCTTGCATATTTGTTCAAATGACATCTAAGTCTCATCATAAAAAGGCAATTGTGTTCAGCAACATAGAGCAGAAATGCTTCAAATTAAGTAACTGCCAATAAAGATTCTGTCTTTTGCTGCCTTTGAAGCATATTAGCATTGCATGGAAAGTGAACACTATTTTCTAAAGTGTCAGTGAAGTTGTGATTGGGTCTAATAAGAACATTGAAGAGCTGTTTGACAAGGTTTCTCAAGCTCAGCTCATGTTACTGAAAGTAATGTCATATGGCTCTAATGCCCAGGTGCTCTGTTGTAAGTTAAAGGGTTGTGACCTCAGGATGCAGTCTTTAAAGAGGTGAGCCTACTACAGTAAAACCATAGCTGCAACCTGCAACATGTATGGAGAATGGCTGATTGAGAAGAGGCAAAGGTGAGATGGCAGACTGTACTGCCATCTTCACAGATGGGGTCCTGCCTAAAACGTCGACTGTACTCTTTTCCTAGATGCTGCCTGGCCTGCTGAGTTCCTCCAGAATTTTGTGTGTGTGTTGCTTGGATTTCCAGCATCCGCAGATTTTCTTTTTTTCGGATATGGCCCTGGTGCTTTTATTGGAGGAGACCATCTCAGGACTGAGGGACCGTGGATCCAAGGGATACAGAAGATATCCAAGACATCAACCAGGTGCTGCTGGCAGGAGGCTACTTGGGACAGATAAGCCAAGAGCCAAGATCCTACATCGAAACATTCTGCGAGTGCCTGCACTTGGGGAAACACTGCAATGCTACGAAGTCATTAGGGTTGGTCAGCCTGATCCTGTGGAACAAGGGAGCTTGCGAGACCTCCTGCATCAAGCAGCAAACTGGAGGTTGCAAAATAGATCAAAGGGAATCTGGAACATGAGACTAGAAGGATGAGAATGGCCATAAACTTGACTATTACTCTGAGAGAAATCTAGGCAAGTGTATGAGCCCATGTTTGAAGTCATAGATCTGAATGAGGACTACCCTGATGAATATTACTTCTTGGCAAAGTCTATCACATAGATCCCTATAAATCCTCACTGGTGAAGGTCACCCCTGCCTCCTTTCACAGTCTGTGCTGCCTCCAACACTCACATTCCACCTCCACATCATCTAACAAGAGACTAAGGTCATTAGATGTAAGTTTTCAAAGTCCAAAGGAGGTTCATTTACTTGCTCCAAGAGAAAAGGAGGCCATTCAGCTTGCTGGATAGATGCTAACTCATAGCAGAATAATCCCTTGTCTTCCATTCTTTCTCACTCATTTCTCAGTAAGCCTGCAATATCTTCACACTCACACATCCCCGCCAGCTTTGTGGTCACTCACGTGTGGGCAGCAACTTTAGAAGGTGGGAAGAAACTGCAGCACCCAGGAAAAAAAACACACACATACACACACTCACACTCACAGACACACACATACACACACACACACACACACACACACACAGACACACACATATACACACACACACACACACACACACACAAAGAACATAGAAGCTCCATTTGGACAGCACTGGACCTCAGAATTGAACATAAGTCCCTACAGCTGGAAGGAATCAGCACTAACTGCTGCACCACCTATTCTGCCCCTTAACCTCATGTCTAGGCAGTATCCAGAGTTAACAGTGAGGAAGCAGACTGCTGAGGAGTAGCTTAGCATAGAATGGAGTCAGAGTTTGATTGACCCTTTGATCAGCGTGGTCTCAGTAGAACCATCTGGTTATTCTGTGAGTAAATACAATCTGTCATGTTCTGAACCAGGGAGCTCAAAAATGATGCTGTCAGATGACAGAAAAACGATCCTTGTATTACTTCCAGAGGTGAAAGTCATTTACCATCCTGGTAACTTTCTTACCCATTTAATTCATTTATACTAACTGCCTTCGTCATTATTATATTGATACATCATACTGGCAACATATCATTTACTATTCAGGTACATCTCACACCAGAACTCTGCATTTAATACTATCAAAAATTTTGACAGAAAATATGTGGTCGCATTTCTGACTGATCTCCAAGATCATTAACTTGCTTTATTTCCCATTGATTTATTTTCAATTGCACAGCATTTTGCTTCAACATTCTGAGAAGCGGTCTCTTTATCCATTTCTTTTATACTGTATAGCCTTATAGTTGATGTTGAGAAAGGAATGTGCACCAAGCTGCTGTGAGAATGTGCCCTACTTTAAGGAGTATGATAGAACACTAGCATCATTCCAAAATGCCAGAGCATCCTCAACTATGAAAGGAGATATTCCATGTAAGAATTTTAGAAGACTCAAGAGACTAAAGATGCTGAAATCTGGAGCAAAAAGTAAATTGCTGAAGGAATTCAGCAAGTGAGGCAGCATCGATGGAGGCAGCGGGATGGCTGACGTTTCACATCAAGACCCTGCATCAGGATGGCGAGGAGGTTTTGATAGTCCTGATGAAGAATTTATCAAACTTCATTTCTGAGTGAAGGTGTTAACAAGATGACTCTTTAGCACACTGATATCATACAAGAAACAAAGCAAGAAAATCACACTGAGTTTTGAATCCAAAATTATAGGCTTTTGCAGCATTCAAAAAGTCCTTCGGCCCAATTGGTCAATGCTGACCACAACATTGTCCCTGCTAGGCCCATTTGCTCTTGTTTGGCCCAATAACCTCCAAGCCCTTCCCATCCATGTGCATATCCAAATCCTCTTAAATGGTGCAATTCTACCCACTTTGACCACTCTTCTGGCAGCTCAATCCAGAAACCCACTACCCTCTCTGTATAGAAGCTACCTCCAAGGCATGGTCGGAGGGGTGGGGTGGAGGAGTGCTTACAGGATTGATTTGAGTCCGTGGATTGGACAATGTTCAGAGCGATTCACCTTTGAACCTGAATGAATACATCACAGATGTCACCAACTTCATTAAGACCTATGTGGATGAGTGGGTGCCTTTGAGAAAATACCAGACATATCCAAACCAAAACTAAGGATGAACCATGATGTTCATAGTCTGCTGAGGGCTAGAGCTCTGGTATTCAAGACCAATGATCCAGAGCTATATATAAAGTCCAGGTACAACCAAAGGAATGCTATTTTAAGAGCGAGAAAACAATTCTGATTGCAGTTAGAGATGGAATTGGGTACACGTCAGCCGTGGCAGGGTTTGCAGGCCATTACTTCCCACAAAGTGAGACCTAACATCATGAATGGCTGTGATACTTCAGTCAGATGAGGTCAATGCCATTTATGCATGCTTTGAAAGGGAGAATAGAACTACACCCGTGTGAATCCCAGCAGCACCTGGAGACCCTGTGATCTCGGTCTCAGTGGCCAATGTTAGAACCTGTTTCAAGAGAGTGAACCCTCAGAAAGATGTCAGGCCCTGGTAGAGCTCTAAACATCTATGCCAACCAGTACGGAGTGTTCAATGACATCAATCTCTCACTGCTGCAGGTGGAGTTGCCCACCGGCTTCAAGAGGGCGACAATCATACTCATGCCTCTCAAAGCATTTTGTCACAGTAGACATGGTCGTTGAGGCAGCTCAGCCTGACTGTGACAAAATGCTTTGAGAGGTTGGTCACCACCAGGTTCAACCCCTACCCAAGCAAGGGCCTGGACCTGCTGCAATTTGCCTATTGCCACCATAGGTCTATAGCAGATGCAATCTCACTGGCTTGCCACTTAGCCTTGGATTGCCCGGACAATAACATCACTTACAGTAAATCAAGCTGCTATTTGTAGACTCCAGCTCAACATTCAACACAATCATAGCCTCAGTTCCAATCAACAAGCTCCAATACCTGGGCCTCTGCACCCCCTTCTGCAACTGGATCTTTGACTTCCTAACAGGGAGACCACAGACTCCTCCTCGCTGACAATCAACTCTGGCCGACCTCAGGGATGCGTGCTAGATCCCTGCTCTACTCTCTCTACACCCATGACCGTGTGGCTAGGCACAGCTTAAATGCTATCTATAAACTTGCTGGTGACATGAACATTGTTGGCAGAATCTCAGCTGGTGATGAGGAGGCGTACAGGAGTGAGATAGATCAGCTGGTTGAGTGGTGTTGCAACCACAACCTTGAACTCAGTGTCAGTAAGACCAAGTAAGTGATTGTGGGCTTCAGGAAGCTAAGTTCAAGGGAACACACGCCTGTCCTCATCAAGGGATCAGTGGTGGAAATGGTGAGCAGTTTCAATTTCCCGGGTGTCAACATCTCTGAAGATCTACCCTGGGACCAACATATTGGTGCAATCACAAAGAAGGCATGACAGCAGCTTCATTTCATTAGGAGTTTGAGGAGACTTGATATGACACCAAAGACAATTGCAAATTTCTACAGATGTACCATGGAGAGCTTTCTAACTAGTTGCATCACTGTCTGGTATGGAGGGGTCACAGAAAGAAAAGCTCTAGACAGTTGTAAACTCAGTCAGCTCCATCATTGACACCAGCCTTCCCAGCATCGAGGACACCTTCAAAAGGCGATCCCTCAAAAAGGTGGCATCCATCATTAAGGACCCCCGTCACCTAGGACATGCCCATTTCTCATTGCTATCATCAAGGAAGGGGTAGAGGACCCTGAAGATACACACTCAGTATTTCAGGAACAGCTTCTTCTCCTCTGCCATCAGATTTATTAAAGGACAATGTTTCCATGAGCATTACCTCAGTATTTTCCCCACCCCCATTTTTTGCACTAAGTCTCTTTAAAAAAAATATATATATACTTCTTATTGTACTTCATCTCTTCTTTGTCATTTTTGTTATGTATTGCATCGTACTTCTGCTACAAAAACACCAAATTTCAAAACATATGCCAGTGATATTAAACCTGATTCTGGTTCTGATTCTGACAATTTATCTTAATGAAACAAATTAGCAGTGATTAGTAATGCGACAATGACTTTTACTTCATAATCTAACAAGGAAACTGAACAAAATAGCAGACACTGCAATTCCAGAATGAAGAAACAAAATTTCAGGGAATACTCAGAAGGTCAGGCAGCATCTGTAGAGAGAGAGAGAAAGAGTTAATGATTCAGGTTGATCTCACTTTGTTGGAATTACTACTTATTCCTGGCCAACATGGAGGATGACTATACCTCTTAAGCAAAAGTCAGCTTAATCAGACTTCAGGCTGTGCAATCATCAAGTTAACTAATGCTGTCACCAAAGCAGCTGCTATTGCTTACTGAGGTTGGCATCAGTGTGAAAAAGGACTTTTATAAAACAATCCTGAAACTCAGACTTCTGCTTCTTTTATGATGGTTGGCATCAAGATTGAAAAAGATCATTATAATGGTATTATAACAGTTGTAATTTACTGCCAAATTATTTCAATAGGACAGTATTTCAATAGCTTGAACATTAATTTCCTGGGTTTTATTATTTTCTGATTTTTTTAAGTCTCGAAGAGTTACTGCAGCTTCACGCTTTAAAATTATTTTCTCAGACCATCCACAACTGAGCACAATTAACACTCAATAACCTTTGTTTACTCAGCTGTGGTTGAATGAATCACATCAGTTTTCCTCAATGATAAAATCAAAGACATCTGTGTCCTTTTTATTAGTGTTTATACGACCTTTTCCAGGGCACTGATCCAGCGGGCTTTATTTATCTGCATGGTTTTATTTCTGGAATGATAAGGTTAACCTTATAACTTTACAAGGCAAAGAACTCTTCACTCAAAAGACAATACTGACTTCTTTATCCTGTGAAGATCATAGTGTTGGAAAAAGATTCTAGTGCTTTTCCAGAATATATAACAAATAAAATCTTCTCAGGGTTCCAGCCAGGTACAGGTATCAATTTTAACCTTCTGTTTCAATGACAAACTCTGCCATTTTTACCAAGGATGATGCCTGGCATGTCTAGTCTGATGGTATTTATACCCCTGCATCCAGCCCTCCTGGTTAGTCCTCATCCAGCCAGGTTTCCACTATGCCACCTTATTTACAATCAAATTTCTGCCCTTACTTAGAGCGAGACATTCATCTTTGTTAAAATTCTTTTCCTCTAGTTTTGTTTCAATGGCTTCCTTCACCAGGTGGTCCCAAAAGCCTTTGACGTGGAACAGTAGTTTTGTGCTGTCAAAGTCAATCCTTTGGCCATTGGGTTACATGGAGAAATTGGCAGAAGCAGAACATTGCGCTCGCAAAAGTGTTTTCACAAAGACAAAGGTCTCGCGCCAAATAAGAACTGGAATTCATTTTAAACAAGATGGCATAGCAGAAACCTGACTGGATGAGGACTAACCAATCAAGAGGGATGGGCGGACGATGAGGTATATATACACCATCGGACTAAATATGCCCAGGCATCATCCTTGATGAAGACGACAACCTTCAGTTAAAATGGAAACCTGTACCTGGCTGGAAGCCCAAGAAGAGTTGATTCATCTTAGTGTTGTGTTTCCATTTCTGTTTCTTAGTCATAAGCTATTCTGTTGATAGGACAATGTTAAACTGTTCATCAATATTAATTCCTTGGGTTTTATTATTTAATAACTAAGTATTATTCAGTAATTTATTTTAATGGCTCTGAAAGAGCTTCACCCATCAATATTATTTTCTCAGATCATTCTCACCCAAGCTCAATTAACACTTGATAACCTCTGTCTGTATTTGGCAGAACATCAAAGTACAGTGGATTCCAGTTAATTGGGACACTTCGGAACCTGTACATTTTGCCCCAAATAAGTGGCTGCCCCAATTAGCCAAAGTTTCATGGAAATAGCTAAAAGTGTACAATAAGAAGCAAACTACCAGTTAACTGATAATAAATTATTTAAGTGAAATGCAGAACAAATTGTAACACTACCAATGCTACAACTGTACTATAAAACTGTTTTAGTTCCCAACAGTCAATCAACAGAAGCGTACGCCGCCATGTATGGGGTATCCAAGGAGGGGTTGCAACTCTGCTGAAGGAGCCTGTTGTGTCCATTCTGGGGCAGTTCACTCATTTTTACTTCACACCAGACATTCTGCACTCACCTGTGGCTTCAGGTAGCTGTTTGCATGCAACAATAACCAGGCCTTGGTACACCGACAGGCAGTACTAAACTGTCAGGCTAAACCAGGTAAGGCTAGCCAGAGGACCTCATACCGCAGTGAAATAGGGACATGTCCGACCTAGCATGTGAAGTCAGCAGAATGGGCAGATGAGACCAATAGTGAAGCAAACAGCCAAGAAGGAGGTTCTGCATTTATTCATGGAGAGTGAAGCACTTGATAAGGCACAAAAGTCATGGTTATCGACTGCAACCAAGGAAGATCTTAGTCTGTGATGACTACTTGTGCCACAGGATCCGAACTTCCAAAGTTGAATAAGTGTAACAGCTTTTCCACTTTAAAGTCTCTCCTGGACGTTTCATTGTTATCATCCGACATGATGGACAATCAACAAGCTGCCGTGTTCTTTTGATTGACTGTAAATGAGCAAAATTAGCACAGGCACCTAGTGCCAATAATGAAGTACCTTCATACAAATGATATTGACAATTGCATCCTCCAAATCTTCATTCTCATTGAAACATTCAAGATGATTGTGGATACCTTCAAATTCCTTGTAGTTCCTAATTTGCTGAAGTAGTGAAAAACTTCCATTTTCACTGCCAGCCACTTCTGGCATCTTGAAGACTGAATGCTTAAAACCACGGTGAGCAAAACAAATCTAAGTTGTCTTACTGCTGATTTCTCACCAACGATCAGTGACTGCTTTTTGAACAAAAACACACACCAATGACGCTATTTAAAAGCTGTTTGCTCTATGCATGTTGTAGTGTCAAATAGCTACACAAGTTCAAGCAACAGACACTAGTTAGAAACTCACAAACAAGAGAAAATCTGCAGATGCTGGAAATCCGAGCAACATGCACAAAATGCTGGAGGAACTCAGCAGGCCAGGCAGCATCTATGGAAAAAAGTACAGCCGATGTTTTGAGCCAAATCTGTTCAGCAGGACTGGAGGAAAAAGGCTGAGTAGATTTAAAAGGTGGTGGGGGGGGGGAGGGAAGAGAGAAATCCCAGGCAATAGGTGAAACTTGGAGGGGGAGGAATGAAGCAAAGAGCTAGGAAGTTGATTGGTGAAAGAGACAGAAGGCCATGGAAGAAGGAAGAATGGTGTGGGGGGGGGGGGGGGTCGGTGGTGAAGGAGCACCAGAGGGAGGCAATAGGTGGACAAGGAGATAAGGAGATAACATGAGAGGGGGACAAGTGAATGTGAAATGGTGAAGGGGGGTTTGTTGGAGGCATTGCTGGAAGTTTGAGAAATTGATGTTCATGCCATCAGGTTGGAGGCTACCCAAACGGAATATAAGGTGTTGTACCTCCAACCTAAAAGTGGCATAATCCCGACAGTGGAGGAGGCCATGGATGCCCAACAAGCAGGATCTCCCAATGGTCATCCATTTTAACTCCACTTTCCATTCCCATTCTGAAATGTCTGTCCACACTTAGGTTATAAGACACTAACCGGAATATCCCCATCTTTCAAATCTACTTCTCAGCATTTTCTCCAGTCTTGCTAAAGGGTCTCAGCCCAAATCTTTTCCCCCATAAATGCTGCCTGGCCTGCCAAGTTCCTCCAGCATTTTGTGTGTTTTGGCAGCTGGAAACTGTTCAGTAATAGTCTTCAATCCAATTTGAATGGCATAGTGTCCCAAATAAACTAAGGGAATCCTGGTTATTTTCTCAATTAGTTTTTGTCCTTTAAGAGTAGTCCAAAATTAAGCAGTTGCCCTGATTAACCAATGGAATTAACAGGAATCCACTGTACTTTTGACAATATATTCACAACTTCAAATATATCCAAGGCATCTTGAGAGCAGAAATCTAACATGTATTAATACTTTGATGGAGAGCGCTGGAATGCTGCTTTGTTGCAAGCACCAAATTTCTGATATGACCTTAACCCAAAGCCTTATGAACATTAGGATCACGTTTACTTTGACTGACTTACTGCACATTAGGTGAAATTTGTTGTTTGGTGGGAGAGGTCCAATGAACATATCAATAAACCTTTGATACTCTAATCCAGGGACACTCTCCGGAATATCCCGGCCAACACTTACACCTCAACCAATTCTTGGAACAAGTTATCTGATGATTATCACAATTCTGAGGGAGTTTTCTATGCATTTTCTCCATCACAATAACAAACACTCTACAAAAATGCTTTATTGTCTATAAATAGCTTTAAGATTTAGACTGTGAAAAGCACTGGGCAAGTACACTTCTTTCATATTGTGATATACTAAAATCCATTACGCTAACACTCAATTTCAAATTAAAGGAAGAGATTACTTCTTCCTCATCAATGAAATACCAAAATGCTTGGGTTCAGTTTGGGCAGTATTTCTTTTTAAAAAGAAGTTTGTTTATAAATTGCTGTACGTTCTCTTCATTCACAGCTGTATAACCAACTTTTTGAAAACTTTGCAATGAATATACATAATCAAGTTGATCAACGTGAAAATGACACAGACATATCAATAGCTTATGTATTTTGTGTTACTAGGAGTATTAATGAAAGGGATTTCAACAAGTTAACTATGTATGTATCTTTGGCTGAAATAAATTAAATGCATGTTGGTACAATATTGCTTACTGAGGCTAAAGGTTGATTTTTTCTTAAAATAGGGACAGTCTCCAAAGATAATTGCCAAAAATTTGTTAACAAAGGTTCTTGGGATGCCAATATCCATACGTTATTACGAACTAAACTGGATAATTTTTCTCTACTCAATTCAGTAAAACCACAAACGAGCATTCGGAATCCATGTGATATTTCTGCAGTTTGTCAACTAGAAAACCTTGCTCCCTAGTGTCTACCTTTTAAACTTGTACTGATACTGCGAACTATATAAAATCAGGATTGTTGTATTAGCAGGCACACAAAGAAACTAAGAAATGTAGATATAAGCCACTGTAAATTGTCTATAGGACATGATGTGATGAGAGATGGAATTGGTGGAGCTGATGAAAACATGGGGACAGCAAGAATGGGATTAATACAGGATTGCAGTAAGTGGGTGATTGTGGTTGGTGAGGATTTAGTGGACTAAACGGCCTACTTCCATCCGGTTATCTCTCTATAAATAGAGCATTCATTAATCTGCTTAATAAACTGAAGCTTTCTTTACTCAATGTTTAACTCTCACTTATGTTATATTTGACCATGGTTGCACTGCATATCATTATAACACATAGCATTTAAAAATGTACAACTATGGACTGAATTTAAGACCATCTGTGACTTGTCCACATTCCTGTGATTGCCTCAGATGCAAACGGCTAAAGAAAGCCCCTCTTTTCAGTTTAGAGAGATGGTTGATAAGGTGTCTGGAAACACAATGCAATGGCCCAGAACTGTCTGGAAATTGATCAGGAAGCAGTGTGATGCTTAACATTAACTCAATTTTATGTATGTATGTATGTTTGTAATCAATTAATGCCATCATAGGTCTTTAGCCAGCCAGGTTGCACTAGAGAAGTGCATAAGGGGCATGTGATTTTGATTGTTGAATGGAGAAATGACCAAGACAGTCAGCAGCTTACTTCCAAGCAATATAAAGTTTTGACTATTGAATGAACTGGAGTGCTGAGTGATTCTTTGATTGTCTTCTGTTCATACATTAGTATTAAAGATGACACCATGGTCTTCAATCAAGATAGTACGGTATCCTATGGTTGCAAAAAAGATATAGATATTGAACTTGCACAAAAATGCCAATCATTATTTTTTAACCAATTTTGCAAACATATCTAGAGTATCTAAGTTTTAACAAATATGCACCCATTGCTCTACTTCTTCATTATACATAATATTAATGCCCCAGTAGATCATCAGGTCAATGGATGCAAATATTCATTCATTGAATAATGGATTATCCATCGGTCAATTCTTATATCCATTAGACAATCACTAATTCACTGAACTATTTAAGCATAGGCACATGTAATTAAAAATTCCTATTAAATATCCCATTGATAAGGTCCCCGGAAATGGAGGGAGAACGAGTGAAGCTGTAATGATGGTAATCATCTGGAGCTTTTTGGCTTCTGGGATGGAAGATCTTCACCACTGAAAGGAAAATGATTTCCATCCTGAAAGCAAACAGGGAGTGAGAAATCTCTTCATCCAGTACCTAGTTGTGTCCCTCATTTACTTTGAAATGGAAATAATGACATTTCCCAGAGGAAGGTATATCAAATCTAAAAATGTCAAGCTGAAAATAGCAATAGAGTCCTAGAGAAGTATAGAACAGAAACAGGTTGTTCGACCCATCCAGTCCATGCCAAACCATTTAAACTGTCTACTCCCATTGAGCTGCACTGGGACCATAGCCCTCGATATCCCTACAATCCACGTACCTATACACACTTCTCTTAAATGCTGAAATCAAATTACATGCACCACTTGCACTGACAGCTCATTCCACACTCACGACCCTCTGAATGAAGAGGTTTCCCCTCATGTTCCTCTTAAACTTTTCACCTTTCATCTTTAACCCCTGACCTCTAGTTGTAGTCCCACCCAAACTCAGTAGAAAAAGCCCACATGCATTTACCCTATCTATACTCCTCATTATTTTGTATACCTCTATTCCTTGGAATGAAGAAAACTGGAAGGAGATTTGATAAAGTCCTAACCTATTCAATCTTTCTATATAACTCAGGTCTTCCAGACCCAGCAACATCCTTGTATATTTTCCCTGTACTCTTTCAGCCTTATTATAACCAACATATTGAGGAAGATTGTCTAAAGGATATAAGAATTAGCTGATAGAAATTTTACTCCCACACTTAAATTTACCCTTTGGTAATGGTCAGGACACAGGAATGACAAAAAACAAATGGCATCTACCACAGAACAAAGAAAACAAGGCTTTATTCCACAGTGTATGTGGTAGATAATTGAGAAGGCAGATTTCCATCATATTTTTGGATCAATAGTCATTCAGATTATTAGAAACAAGATCTGTACCCTATTTCCATATGACTGTTATTTGCTTGGAGCAGCGCTTATTTTGCTACTTTTGTCAGATCTATTTTATAATAAAAAGTCACTAATTTTAGTCCTTCAACTTTCATTTGATTGACAGGGATTTCCTTGATGCTCACTTCAAAATTCACACATGAAAAGCTCATTACGCAGAATACTGGTGAAGCATAGCGGAGAACAGATGGTGTGGGGTTATTTAACTTCTGGATTGAATCTCACATGGCAAAGTCTTGGATTAATTTGAGGATTTCTTGATAGAGTAAAAAAAATCTAATTTTACTATCTCCCAGAAAATAACCTGTAAATGGGTGCAGGGAGTTTTAAGAAAAACATTATTACTTGATGCTAATGCAAGTTATTTTAGCATAAGTAGCTTTAATACATCTCACTGAGTTTAGGTACATCCATCATCACAGAAGCTGGTCATATCTGGAATATTAAAATTAAAGGCCTTCGTCATTTCTATTTTCAACAAAGCATACAAAGGAAAAAAAATAAGAATATGTTTTAAAGTTTGCTAGTTCTATGTCAAGAAATTTTGCTCCTGGCCATTTAATTCCACATGGCATTGCAATCAAAGAGAGTGGAATTTAACAGATACACAGCTGCTGAACTGAAGAGAGAGGGCACAGAAAAAACAAAGACTCCATTCCGTCTGTGTTCAGTCTGTTCTTGAGGTACAATATTTGTAAATAGAATACACAGTGATTAAAGTAGTAGATAAATACTTTTGTACTCTCGTTATCCACGGCAAACAAGAAAAAATATTTTAACCATCACAAATTCTTTCATTACTGCACAGTTGGCTTAGAAGGAATATTGATATTGAATACTTTTCCCCGAGTGATTTTGAAGTTACTTTGAGTTGGTTGTGCATGGACGTAGCAATCTATATTCGTATTCCAAGAGGCTATTTACAGCTTTCAGTGATGTTTTATAAATGTGTGTAGTATTCTGAATGTGTTTAGAAAGACAGTATGTGAATACGCTCTGTGTATGCCTGTCGGTGTGTGTATATCTGTGTGTGCATGCACTTTCGTATTCTTGTGCTGTATTTTGCATTTCTGCCTGTTTGTTTGTCTGTGTGCATGTGCTAAGTGCTTGTAACAGAACCGTTGCAGGAGACAACACGCAAGTGTTGCCATTCTTCCAGCATCTACATAGCACGTCCGCAGCTTACTAACACATATGCCTTTAAAATGTGAGAGGAGATCTGAGCTCCCAGAGGAAACCCACACAGTCAAGTGGAGAACATACAAACTTCTAACAGACCACGATGTGAATTGAACCCTGATCACTGGCACAGTATTAGGCTAACAGCTAAGTTACCTTGCCACGCCCTTACGTCCCCTAGAATACCATGACCTCCTTTAACTGCTCACCTGTAAAAGACTTTTGTATTGTTGGAATCACTTCTGATGGAGTTATTTTAAAAGTATTTGAATAAAACAAAACTAAAAAAAACATAAAATAGTAACAAACAATTAAATGTTAAAATAAAATTGAGTAACTCAAGAAATTAATGCAGCTACCTTTACTAGTATCTGTTCATTTGGCAATACTACCTAGTACAAGGATGAAGGTCAGAGGTGAAGTGCCATGACCCCACTAAGCATCAGTGCTCAGCCATGGGGTCCAGTGGAGACTCCAGCAGCGGAGTCCTGGCATTTGGCCTCCAACTCATTTCGGTCTCCATACTGGGTCAAAGTGTGAGGAGGTCGTAGATGGCCCGAGGCCCAGGTAGTTAACAGCCGGTGATTCTTTAAAGACCCTTCAATCTCCCTCAGCTCAGGACAGCTCAGTGTTTGTACCTTGTTATCAGTGGGTGTTTCTGCCCGGAATTTCTCATTTCTCAATTAAAGATGGAATCACAGTACAATTTCTAATGCACCTCATGTATCTAGATTTAGCAGTAGTTTAATTTTGTTCCTTATTATCATGTCATATTATGCTTAGAAGGGAAGACTGAGGCAGATACCAGTAGTAACCTTCTAGTCAGGTGTCGAGCTTTAGAACTTTCTTGGAACATTCAAGAACAAACAGAAATGAATGACTTTATTTCCCGCTACAGTTACATGTCATTACCATCTTATGGCATTCTTTAAACTAGAAAATGAATGACTGAAAATGAAGCAATTGAGACAACTTACAGCAGCAAGAAAACTTAAAATATTGTTGAAACATAGATCGTTCAAGGTGCACACTGAACCTAGTAGTAATGGTGCCCTCTAGTGGCAACTGAGATTGCTGCTTGGGACATTCACCCACACTGAATGCTTGAGGAATACATCTCACGGTTACATGGTTAACTGAAGAGCAAGCCATTACAATCAGCACAAAGCTCTCAGTCTCCTGGGTAACACTGCTCCCCAAAAGTTCCTCAGTCCAGAACTACCTACAGTAGGCATCTCAAGTCACCAGAAAGATAACAAAGTTATTTCCACAAAATTCTCTTAATTCTCTAGAAGGATACATGACCCAATATCAGAATCCTCTTGCCTCAGAATCCAACATTGCCAGCGCTAAAATTCCAAATGCCTACTCTGTTCACATGCACAAAGCTGAGATCTTTAACTGGACACTAATGTGGGAGGATATTACAAGATAGTTAGACAAAAAGATTCAAAGTTGTGTTGAAAGACTTCTTGGAGAAATGGGTCATCCCTAAATTGTCCTTGGAATTTCTTGCCCATGACTATTCAAAGTATAGAAGGAGCATTCAAAATAGTATTAAGGATCTCACGGCCAGGCACTGCGAGCACATTGAAGGCCAGTGTAAACAGCGGAAGTTACTTCACAAAGCTTCAGCCCTTCCTGCCCCATCTGAGTCGGTGAGTCCCCCAATGGAAGAGTTTTTGGGTTCCCCCTTGGCATCAGCAGTCACCTCAGAATACGTAAGACAAGTCACCATACCTTTGGAAGGATGCAATAGCATCCAGATCTACTATTAACAAATATTTACATTTTTATTATTGTTTTAGATCAATATAGCTAGTATCTCAAAGTTAATAATTTGACCATTTGGATTGGTTGGTTCTAAGATAAGTTAAAACAATTAGGAGCAAGTATTTGTCTCCTTAAAGCAGCTCCAGTATTTGGTGAGATCATGGCTGAACTTTATCATCAACTACATTTTCCTGCCTTCCCTCTATGTTCCTTAATGCATTTGGCATAAAAACATTGCCTCAAAGGGCCAATGACAATTCTGTACTTTTCCAGAAGATTCTCACTCCCCTTTTCCCCCTGTTTCTCTCTTTCTCCCTCATCTTTTCCACTAACATCTTACAAGCAAGACCAGAGTGGGGGGAGGAACAAGTGAGGGAGAGAGGGAGGATAAACAAGCAGAAGAGAGGGAAGGAGAAGGAAGAGTGGGATGGAGAGAGACCAAGAGTGAGAACACCATCATGCTCTTGATATTACTACAAATTTCTCCATGTTTCGGTTACCTGAATAGTTAAGATGCCTAATTTCCATGTTAATCAAGTTTGGTGACTATTCTACCATTTGTAACAGAGAATGATTTTACCCAAGCTACAAATAACCATTCTCCATTCACTGCACCTTTCCAGAGAAATTATCTGCTTTCATCAAAAGTATTTTCCACTTTTTCTGTTTCATCCATTTTTTAAAATTACGCTTTGGTATTAAGTAAATAATCTTGTTATACAATAAATTGTTGTATATTAAAAGAAAACTGCCTCACCAGCACCTTTTGACTGATGTGGTGCTGTCAAGAAAGAGCACTTAGCATAAATTTATTTTGGAAATATAATAAACTTCGTTATTGACGTCAATAAATAGGTGGCCATGACAAAGTCATCTGGGGGGTGGGGGGAGAAATCTCATTATTAAAACTTGCACATCAACATCTATTGCCAAGCAGCCACTAGTGAGTTCCGGCTCAGTATCATAAAGGTGAGATGGCCTACCTGAGTAGAGGAGTGAGTAATGGTCTTCACCATTTCATTCTGGACTCCATCGGGATCCCGATTTCTCTTCCTATTAGGTTTATTCTGTTTTCAAGACACAATGAGGGACCATCAATGATCTCACCTCACGTTATGCCTTGTGTCAACTGCTTCTTGTAAGATGAGGAACGGCATTTTACAAGCTGCAGGTAGAGGATAATTTTTGTGTTGAATATGGTGACTATATACTATAGCCAGGAGGTGGACTGAACAAGTAAAACACTTGTCAATCAAATTTGACAACCAATTGGCTATATCTCACTGGCACGGACCATGCCCATAATCTATATATAGCCATCCTCCACTTACTGTATTTTTGTGGAGACCTTGCTGTAATTGTATTGAGTGAACAAGAAGGAGCATTCCCATTTTACAGTGTAACCCAGTGAGATTTTATTGGTAACACTGCTGCCTGACAATATGGAAATTAATAATGCAGTTACTTCTTACCTTGTTTGACAATATTGCCAGCTTTGCCATAATTTCAGCTGTAGATCTGAGTCAAGACAAAAGAAATAAATGTGTCTAATAAGTAAGTTGCATTGAATTCCTGGTTTGGTCTTTTTTGCCGGTAAGTTTTAAGGCCCACACAATTCCCAGGGAGTGAGCTCAAGTTCAGTCAATTTCCATTCCAGCAAATTCATCCAGGAAGATTAATACATCACACTGCATGTTGCTTTTTAAAACTATGGATAATTCTTACTGTATTCTAGATACAATAATTCATGGCGAAGTAGATTTTAAATATTCAGGCAAATCATTTCTCACAGTACACTGGTGGAAAAGAATAGCTCAGATGCAAATGTCCATTTTCCAGCTAATCTGTATATCCAATTTGAGTAACATAGGGGATAAGGGAAATGAGAGAGAAGTCCTAACTGACAACCAATCCAAGGCTACCCATTTTGCACAACTCCCCAATGTAACATAACAGTTATCCAACATACAGCTTGCAATAACAGATACTGTAGCCCGTAAATGGGCTGACCACCAAAAGTAGGCATGCAGATTGCCTCTTGAGTCGTATGTGCTGGTAATCCAGTAGCTGTCAATTACAATAATTATTGCATACATAGGCCTAATTCGCATTTTCTTAGAGCTGGCCTTTACTAATGGAAGCTAACAAACATTTTTTTTAAATGAAATGCAGATGCTGGAAATGTGAGATAAGACAGAAAATAGTGGTAATATTCAAATGGTCAGGAAGCATCAGTGGAAAGAGAAACAGTTAATGTTTCAAGGCCAGAGCCTTCTCTCAGGGATGAAGATAACCTGCACCTGTTAAGGAGGAGATGCTTTGTGGCCTCTTTTTAGAATTTTTCTCCAATTTGAACCAACAAGGGAAAGAGAAAAGAATTAGTGCGCACAGATCCCCAGGTTTTTGGCTGCTACATGGTTGTACAAGAAGTCGGTGAGGAATTTGAAGTATTATGCGCAGTTTTGGTCACCTAACCACTGTAAAGATTTTAATAAGCTTGAATCAGAATCAGGTTTAATATCACCAGCGTATGTTGTGAAATTCGTTAACTTAGCAGCAGCAGTACAATGCGTTACATGATAATAGAGAGAAAAAAATTATATCAATTACCGCAAGTGTATATATATATATGTGTATATTAAATTTTAAATAGTGCAAAAACGGGAATAATACATTTTAAAAAGTGAGGTAGATTTCATGGGTTCAAAGTCCATATAGAAATCGGATGGCAGAGGGGAAGAAGCTGTTCCTGCATCACTCAGTGTGTGCCTTCAGGCTCCTGTACCTCGTTCCTGGTGGTAGCAATGAGAAGAGGGCATGTCCTGGGTGGTGGGGGTCCTTAATGATGGACACTTTCTGAGGCACTGCTCCTTGAAGATGTCTTGGATACTACGGAAAAGCTTACCACTTTTACACAGTCACCACCCCCCCCCCCCCCATACCAGACAGTGATGCAGCCTGTCAGAATGTGCTCCACAGTACATTTGTAGAAGTTCTCAAGTGTCTTAGGTGACAAGCCAAATCTCCTCAAATTTCTAATGAAATATAGCTGCTGTCATAGCTGCATTTATATTTTGGGACCAGTTTAGACTTGCAGAGATCTTGACACCCAAGAACTTGAAATTGCTTGAAGAGTGCAGAGAAAATTTACAAGGATGTTGATAGGACTTGAGGACCAGGGTTATAGGAAAAGATTAAAAAGATCAGGACTTTATTTCCTTGAGCACGGGAGAATGAAGGGAAGTCTTATGGAGGGAGGAGCAGCACCTCCAGTGAAGGAGCTTGTCACATCCATGCTGGGGCAGCTTACTCACCTTTGGTCCCCACCACACATTCAGATCTCTCCCTGTGGCTCCAAGTAGCTGTTTGCTTGTGGCAGAGGCCACGCTCTGGTACATCAACAGGTGGGCTAAACTAGGTGAGGGTACCCAGCGGGCCTCTTACCCATTGAGTCAGGGGCACGGCTGTCCTAGCAAGCAAAGTCAGCTCTGGTGGATTGGGCAGATGAGATCTACAGTGAGATCTAATGACCAGGAAGGCAGTACTGCAATGCTCCGTGGAAAGTGAAGGCACAGAAGACGTCATTGTCACCCACTGCGACCAAGGAAGACCCCAGTTTGTGATGGGTGTCCGTGCCCTGGACGTGGACTTCTGAGGTCAAAGAAGTGGAACTACCCCAGTAGTGGCTTTTCCACTTTAAAACTCTCCCGCACAGGTTTCCCATCATCATCGGACATGACAGGCAATCGCCAACCAACATCCTTCAGTGAGGTGTTCGTGGACTGGCTGCTGGGACACACTCTGAGAAAGTTATTTTCTTGGCACTATTAACACAGTAAGGTGCAGGTGACACCTTAAATAAGCAACAATGCAAAAAAAGACACAAAACCCCAATGAAATAACTCTATTCACGTTGGTGAACACCAGGATCAGTTGAAATGGCAGCGGGGCCTAGAAAGATGTCTTGTCAACCTGAAATAGCGTTATTTTGACAGGTACCAGACGTCTATCAGGAACTCAGCATTTGCAGAGTCAACGTGGGACAGTTGTTACGAACCCCGTAACTGGGTCACTTACCAGCAAAGATAGAGAGGCCCGTTGAAGTCTGATGGTACTATTTTTAAAAGTCTTTATTTATAAAGGGGCACAAAAATAAGATTAATACAGACATTCAGATAAAATACGTCGTCAATACTCAATCTAAAAACGCAGGTATAATAATAATCATCAATTAAGCAATAGCTCTATCGTTTGTCTAGGGGATATTGTATTGTCCGATGGAAAGATAAAAGTCACTGTCCCTTCAAGCTGCAGCTCTTTGGGTTTAAGAGAGACGGTTTGAAACTTGCCCGAGTCTTTATGAGGCCAGTCCGTTCAGTCAGGGGGAGTTGGTTCCCCGTTGTTAGTTCCAAGTCGTTTTCCGTGGTACCAGCCACCAGCCCCCAGGCAAGGGAACCGAACGCATGTGGCTTCCTTCAAATGGCTTCCCGCTATTACGGGATCGCTAGTGTTTCTTCTGGTGCGTCTGAGGGGCTGTCCCTACAGCCCCCCTTTTATCTTAACTCGCCGGGTAGTAGATGTCAATCAGGTTGGGATGATGCAATCTCTCTCTCAACCAGCCCACTTTGCCCGAGGGCTTGCACGTAGCATAGTTCCCAATCCACAAACGTTGTCTCCAGGTGACAATGGCCATGTCTCTCTCTCTCATTTCCTGGGTCTTCTGACTCAACCCAATAATGCTCTTGCGATTCTCACAAAGGAGGGGGCTACCCCGCACCCTTCGGCCCCTCAGAGCTGTGGTACATTCATAACACAGTAAAAGCTTAAAGCTGCTTGGATAGGAGCCATCAGTGTGACAACCTCTTGCATGAAGCCAGCACTGTTGATCAGCAAGATCCCATACTTCCTGACATAAATTCCATGAAAGGTCGTAGTGGAGCCAATACTCCAACAGCCACCAAAGGCATCTTGGATGGTTGCAACTACCTCTAACATTCAAATACTATTACCAATTAAACCTACTATTAGAATGTAATATAGAAAGCATTAACATCAATTAAATTAACATTTATAATCAGATAATAACATTTATAATCAGATTCACCAACTTCTGCATGAAGAAATTTCTCATTTCAGTCCACTGCATGCTAGTTGGCAGGACAACTGCCACATGTAATCTACCCCAAGTGGCAAATGGGTGAATTGGGGGGGGTTGTAGTCCAGGGCCATCAGCCAACACATAACTAAAGCATTAATCAATGTTCAGAAGTACCTCATACGCTAGAAAACATTTTTGGGAGAGTCCAAGGATGTGAAAATGTGATAATTTTTGATAATGCCTGGGTGAAAGAGGTACTAGGTAGAATCAAACAGCTAGACTTGATTTAAAAATAAATGTGAAGTGATTATTGGCTTCATTTTTTCAGGTTTACCATTTGCAATTCCAAACCAGCTCCTCATTAAATACACAAGACTACACAAATACTGTGATGCTGTGGGTGTGTCCTATTTTTTAAAACTAAATTTGTGTGCAAACTTCTTCTTAAGCCCCATCACCCAAACTATGGCATCGGTCACCAACAGTAGTTTGCCAGCACCTTCTGGCCTGGACCAGTCCTTCATGCCGTCTCTAAATGTAGCCCATCTTCTTGGTGCATCCCTCCTCTGCCAGGGATGAGGTCTTCAGGGCTTCTGTTGCCATTTCTGTAGCACTGGACTTTTACAGAATAGGGCAGCTCGCCCCATGTCCTACCCTCCTCATCAGCTGGGCGTGTGACCATCACAGCAGAGTTTGTGTTCAGACTACTTACTTTTAAATTTAAATCTTATTGCACAAGATGAATAGGACAAAGTATAAAAATTGGACAATTTGAGGAGTGGAGTAGATTTGATAGCTTAAATCTGCTATATATTTCCTTTAGTTACTCTACACTAAAATCACAGCAAGGAGAAGCTCCAGCCAGGTTGTGTCGATGTTTTTGCTTTACAAGAACATTTTCCGGACCTGTTTTTTCACATAGCAGCAATCCTTTCAAATTCTCTCTTGAGGAAAGCTGAATGATCATTGGAGTTTTGTGCAAAGCAGCTGATGTGCATGTAAGAACATTTAATACCTTTACTTTACTCAGGATGCAGCATTAGAAATAATTGATGGTCTGATGCATTTCATAACATAGAGCTATATACTAGTCTCTACTGTAACTCAGCATCCAAATCTTAATCATCTTTCTGCATTTTACCTTCTGCTCGAGTCAGTGTTGTTAATGTTAGCTTTCTTCTCCATTTATCACAGCCCAACAACAGAATATGGTAGAACCTTATGTTGCACGGTCTCCTTACAAGGACACTCAGAAAAATAAACCAGGTTAAAAGGCAAAGCTCTTATGAGCTAATATGTTAGTGGATCACGAGACTTTTTTCTTTTTTCTGTTTGCTGGGCGCCTCATTCATTGCATCTTTAATTAGGTGTTATCTAATTACATCTAGAAGCGGATGCCTTTAGGTGAAACAAGTTTGGTCTTGTTAACCACTTTCTCAACATGTTGCCTATAGGCCAGTTAACAAAGGGAAACTTTCTGTAAAGAAATGAATGACTATGTGTGGAACTATTCAAGTCTCAAACAGTTTCATTACTTTTTCAAATGTTTACATAGGTGCTATGTCATTGATTGCAAATCATGGAAGGACAGATTGCAAGCAGTTTTCAAAACTTGACCAATTATAGGAAGGAGGAGATTGTTACCAATTAATATTTGTCGCACAACCTCCATTATATACTGGAACCATAGAAATGTAAGTTTATACATAGAGATGAGGTGGGGCTTGATGCAAGTAGCCATTGCAGTTGCTCCAATTCGGAAGTAGTCAGGGGACAAAGAGCATCTTCAGAAAGAGAAGTGGTGATGCATTCCATTGGTGACCTGCTACGCCAGACGCTGCCCCACCTGCTGAGTATTTACAACACTGTTTTTATTACTGATGCACCTTCTGTTCTTATTCCGATTTCTAGCCTGTCTACTTTTATCTTTGCACCCACGGTTCTAAGAATACCCTTTCCATTTTCAGTCTGAGCAAAGAATTGCTGAAGACAAAAACATACACAAGTAACAGACAACTGAAAAGATGTTTACGTTCTTTATTTTTTTCAGGATCGAAGGTAGATTCAACTTTTTAATTTTGCTTAATTACCATTATAAACATTCTTACTGATAAACGGAGTTACTGACAATGCATGTTTGCACAAGGTCCTGTCGATCCTGTCGACCTTGATGTGCTCCCCTCCTCAAAAAAAAGCTGAAACCAAATCAGCTTCCTCATCTCTAAAGCGGTTCATTTGACAAAATGTAAAAAGCAATGAACAAGAGTCAATTGTATTTTGAGCAGTGTAAGTTTCACTCACTAAAACCCTTCAGCTTTAACGGGAGAAATACAAGTCACTTCAATTGTCCTTTAAGTCTTTAATACACAACAAGAAGTTTACGCAGTACGACATACATGTTCTTCATACAGTACAGATAAGGAAAAGTATACTTTTCTGAATCTATTCTCATTTGATCACGTTATTCTTGATTCTGCAATTATAGCCGATCAACCAACGAGCATAAAATATTTTCCTAAAAAATTAGACGTCTTTGGAAACCGTATTTACTCCCTCAAAGGGGTGAATAACTTTCCCAAAGTTTTGCGAGTTGGAAATTGGAACGGCAGGCTGTAACCACTCCGAGGCAACGCCAGAGGGCGACGAGTTCACACAAATACAGAATAAATCACCATCAAATTGCCGCGCATCATCCCACCGTCATTATTTCTCCCAACAATCCCGAGGAGAGGTCAGATAATGCAGGGACAGCTTTGTGGTCAATCCCTGGGGAGGAAAACAATTCTATTCATTGCAGAGCGAGTGATGAAAGCAGGAGCCAATCAACGGGAAGAGAACCCCGTGATGTCATATAGTTGTCCAATCAGATCGCGGGAATATCGTCCGGCTCTAAAGTTGCGCCAAATTCAAAAAATACCGGGGACACAATTCGCAGCGGGAGAGCGGTATGCAGGCGAGGATCATGGAGTCCATGGTCACAGGCTGGAGGAAGCAGCAGCAGCCTTTGCAGGAGGAAGACGACAGCCCTCAAGCCGACGTACTGAGGAGGAAGCCATCGTCCGGCTCCCTCAACGCCCTCCGCATGTCCCTGAGGAAGAGGCTGCCTCTCAAGCAGGTGGACTTCAACGTGGAGCACACTCCGACCTGGGAGAGCCTGGAGCTCGCCAAGAAGCCCACTGCCATCCGAGCCCTGGGGCGGACGGCGAGGAACACCTGGGGCAACGTCTCCCAGGTAAACCGCACCTTCCCATTGTGTCGGGTCGAATGAAGCTGCTAACATTTAACGTTCAATAGGATCGCGCATCGGAAAAGTCAGAGTAGTCGCCCATAATTGGGGCAGCTGGGGTTTTTTTTTTGCAGGTTCAGGATGTTAGTTATAATGCAAAATGTGATGAGCTGCATCTAGAGTTAAATCGTTTGCATTATGCTATCAGCTAGTATTAAACTAGCGAGAGCATTAGATCGAAAACAAAGCCAGCCATAAAAACGTACACGTACGAAAAAACGAAATACAATGAATCAATTTAAAACAATCCTTAACTGTTACTTAAAGGGATGATCGGTACGGGATGATCGGTACACAAAAGTTTAGTTGTCAAGGAACTCCATAACGTTCTCGCTCTCTGACAATAGCATCGCGTCCCGCTGAAGGGCACCGGAAATAATCCCAATTATATCCCTAGCTCTTGGAATTACCCACCATCTGGAAAATAGCGGGGAAGGTTTTTTTTTGCCTTGCGCTGGATGATTGAGCCCATTTCCCCTCCTCGTGCTCAACTATATCTAAGTGTGTACGGTGGGTCGCATTTGAATAAGCTGATGTGGCATACCACCGGGTCCCGGCGACGGTGTTTTTATGGTGTTATTACTGGCAGCTTTCACTCGGGTAACTGCTGCTGATTGGGTGTTGGTTTATTAGTCGTACTTAGAGAGATACAGCAAAAAGCGTCTGTTGGCTCTTATTGTTCCTTACAGGCGCACAGAAGGGGAAAACGCCCATTACTCTGTAGTCTCAACACTCAGAGCAGGTGGATAACGTGACGAGGTAGTTTGAGAGATCGAGTCCATCTAAGAGTCGAGTTACTTGCCCGGTGTGTTCTCAATGTTTTGTATCTACAGCGCAGTGGGAGGGGTGGAAGAGAGTTGGACTGACGTGGGAGGCTGTAGGCTGCTTTTCCCCAGGCAGCACAACTGGGCGCAGGGTGGGGTGGGTGCCGGTTAGTGCGGCGGACTGAGCTGCGTTCCCAACTCACACGAAATGCTGGAAGAACTCAGCAGGTCAGGCAGCATCTGCGGAGGGAAATAAAGATTCGGCGTTGCGGGCTGAGGACGTTCAGGACTGAAAGGAGGCAGAATCAGGAATAAAAAGTGGGGAGGGGGAAGAGTACATGCTGGAAGGTGATAGCTGAAACCAGGCGAGGGAGAAGGTAGATTGGGGGGGGGGGGTGAGTAGTTAAAAGCTGAGAGGTGATGGGTGGAAAAGGAGGAGAGTGGACCATGGGAGGAAGGGGAAAAGGGGCACCAGAGGGGAGATTCTTCGCTTTTGTGTGGATCCCAAGCAAGAAAAAAATAGATTGACGAAAAGGAGGCGGCAAGGCCAATAGGTAGTAGCAATGTGACGAAAGTAAACCATGGAGAGGGGACGGCAGATTCTGGAATCTGGAACAACTCTGTGGGTTGAGCAACAGCAGTGGGAGAGAGAGAGAGAGAGATTGAAAAATATTTTGGGACAAAAGCCTGCCCAGATGCTGCTCAACCTGCTGAGTTCCAGCCCTGGCAGATTGTGCTGTTAACAATAATCTTCTGGTGAAACTGTAAATGAGCAAATCAAAAACAAAATGCTTGACCCGTTTATAAAGCAGTGTTGGCCACTAAGTATTGTAGTGTTTGTATTGGTCAAAATTATATGGCGTCCTTTCCTGCACACAAGTGTAAGCAGAACGAATTGTTTGTTACTCTGGATCCGATTAAGCACAAAGTACACAATAACGATAATTTAAAAAGGCACAAATATAAATACATGTAGCTTATATACATTGATTGTGTGTCCATAAAGTGACGTTAGGCTGTGCATAAGGTGGCTGATGAGAAATAATAAAGTGGTGCGGGAGTTGGTGGGTGAAGGTGTTGGCTGACCCTGCTGCTTGAAAAGTAACTGTTTCGGAGACTAATGGTCGTGGTGTGGATGCAACACAGCTTCCTCCCTGATGGGACTGAATGAACCATCTGAGGCAGGGTGAAATCCTTCACGTTACCTGCTCTTTTTCCGGTTCCGTTCTGTATACACGCTTGATGGCGGATAGGCTGGTGGCAGTGGTGCATTGGCAGTTTTGACTGGCAGAGCCTTCCTGTCTGCCGCGGTGCTGTTTCCATACCGGGCAGTGATGCAGCTTGTTGGGACGCTCTCTATTGCACTTCTATAGGAGGCATTGGTGAGCTTTCTTGATTTCTGGGACCATGAGGGTTGATGTAAGATGTGCACTCCCAGGAGTCTGAAACGTTTGCAGTTTTGCAGTGCTGTGTCACTAACAGGTGTGAGTAATGCAGGTTCTTCTGAAGTTGACAATGTCTGCAAGACAAAGGTGGTTAAGGAAGAGGTTACTTGCCTGATACCAGGCCTCAAACTCTTCCACCACCTCTGTAGGCTATCTTATGCCAGTGGCGGGTCTCGATGTGATTGCTTGGGTGTTTATCTGTGCAGTCACGTGTGAGCAGTGTACAGCAATGGGCTCCGTGCACAGCTCTGGGTCACCTATGATGAGAAGAGAGGAGTGGTTGTGCATCCTGACTCCCTGAGGTCTGTTGGTTTGGAAGTCCAGCACCCAGTTGCACGGTGGTATATTTAGACCGAGGAGTAGGAGCTTGTTCGCCAAGCTCCGTGGAACAATAGTGCTGAATGCCAAACTGAAACCCGGAAACATCATTTTGACACAAGTGTCCTTGTTTTCTAGGTTTCACCAGCTCAGACGGGTGTCAAAAGCAAATTCAAAGTCAATTTGTTATCAAATCCTGCATTTTACTATAAACTACCTTGAGATTCATTTTCTTGAAGGTGTTTTCAGGGAAAAAGAAACACAACAGAATTTTACAAAACTATACATGAAGACAGGATGACAAACACCAATGTGCAAAAAGACAAACTTAAAAAATAATACTGAGGATACGTGGAAAAAGTACTTGAAAGTGAGTTTGTAGATCGTAGAATCAGTTCACTGTAGTGGCAAATGAAGTTTACACGCCAGTTCATGAGCCTGATGGTTGTAGGGAAGTAACTGCTCCTGAACCTGGCAGTGTGGGACCCCAGGTTTCTGTACCTCCTGCCTGATGGTAGCAGCAAGGAGAGGACATGTTCTCGATCACGGGAGTCTTTGGAAGCTGCTTTCTTGTAGCAGAGTTCCATACAAGAGAACTCAATGTGTGGAAGGCTTTGCCTGTGATGGACTGGGCTATATCCACAATTTTCTGTAGCCGTTCCTGTTCCTGTTTTCTTTTCCTGGGCATTGGTACTTCCATACCAGGCCATGTGCTGCTTCCCATTGCGTCTATTGGCGTCTGTCAACATTCTTGGTTACGTGCTGAAAAGATGCAGACTTCTAAGAAAGTAGAAGTGCTGTCATGCCTTCTTTGTGATGGCACTTGTGTGCTGGTCCCAGGAATTTGAAGCTACTGACCCTTTCCCTATCTGCTCCCCTGGTCAGAGACTTTTCTCTTTCTCCTGTAGTCAACGATCAGCTCTTTGGTTTTGCTGACATTAAGTGAGAGGTTGTTTTGCCGCTGAACCAGCTTTCCAATCTCCCTTTTCATGCCAATTCCTCACCACCTTTGATGTCATCAGCAAACTTAAATATAGCTTTGGAGATGTACTTAGCCACACAATCATATGTATAAAGTGAGTAGAGCAGGGGGCTAAGTACGCAGCCCTGTGGTGAACCTGTACTGATAGTGAGGTTGAGGGGGATGTTACCGATTAGTATCAGCTGGGGTCTGACATTGAAGATCTATTTGCCGAAGGATGTATTGAGGCCTAGGTCTCAGAGCTTATTGATAGTCTTGAAAGCTGAGTTGTAGTCAGTGAAGAGCATCCTGAAATATGCATCTTCATTGTCCAGGCTTTGTAGAGCCGAGTGAAGAACCAATGAAATGACGTTGGTTCTTGACCTGTAGTGACTGTAAGCTAATTAGAGCAGATCCAGAAAATTGAGAGGAACGCAAGTGTCTCAGTTCATCTGTTCCACTTCAATCTCATTTAAATTAGTAATCCTGGCTTTTGGAGGATAAACGTCACACTGTCAACTTCAATGATTTATTCGTAAGGGCAGAGTGCCTTGTGAAATAAATCTCAAGGTGTCATTTCTGGTCGTCTGGGAATGTGGTTGGTTCCATCGATGTTGTCGCTGGTTTCATTTGTTAACGCTACATTTGTCAACACTTCCACTTTTCTGGCATGTCTTTTCATAACGTGGCATTTTTTTTTTTTTTGCGCTTTGTTTGATGGACTCTAATACTTTTAAAGTCTCACTCGGAATAGTGTTGTTGATGGTCTTATCAAAACCAACGTTTTAAATTCTACAGCTGTCAGATGTATTGAAGTTATCTGTGACTAAGTGCTGCTGGCAGGACAAGTGCTCCTTTTACAACTTGGTGTTTTAATTGTCCTTTTGGGGTAAATAAAAATAAATCTACAGCAAAAAAAACTGTAGAAGCACAACAGTTCAGACAGCATCTGTGGAGAAAACTGGCCCATAGCTAGGGTGCCTAACTTTTGCACAATCACAGTGTCATATGACGTGGGAGATCATGGTCTAAATATCTATCTGCTGCATTCCTACAACACATGTGACGTTTTTACTCCAGACTCCAGCATCTGCATTCTCTTGTAGATTTATTGGAGATACAATACTTATTACCACCTTAAATATAGCCTAAACCAAGAATCAACAATGAGATAGTTGTGAAATGGGTTGGACATTTCACGATGTCATAAGCATTCTTGAAATGCTTTCAAGAAGGAACTAGATAGATATCTGATGGATAGGGGAATCAAGGGATATGGGGACAAGGCAGGGACTGGGTATTGATAGTGAATGATCAGCCATGATTTCAGAATGGCGGTGCAGACTAGAGGGGCCGAATGGTCTACTTCTGCACCTATTGTCTATTGACACTAAGATAATTCTCAGTTTCACAGGATGGGGAGCATGCCTTCATTGGTTAACATTCTCCTCTTCAAGTCAGATTAGTACTACAGTGGGCAATGCGCTGGTGAAGTTTGGGAAACGTTAATATTCTGCTTCGCACCCATGAGCAGCCCAGTCAAGGAGCAAATGCAGCTGTTTCCTCACAGTTCTGGTGGTCTGGTTTCAATCCCAACCTCCAGTGATGTCGGTGTGAAACTTGCATGCTCTCCCTAAGATTGCAAGGACTTCGCCCAATAACTTCAAGCATTTAGACCATAAAACATAGGAGTAGAATTAGGCCATTTGGCCCATTGAGTCTACTCTTCCATTCAATCCTGGCTGATCCTTTCTCCCCTCCTCGGCCTTCTCTCTGTAATCTTTGATGCCACATCCAATCAAGAACCTATCAAGCTCTGCCTTAAATACACCCAATGACCTGGCCTCCACAGCTGCCTGTGGTAATAAATTCATAAATTCCACAAATTCATCACCCTTTGGCTAAAGAAATTTCTCCACGTCTGTTTTAAATGAACGCCCCTCTATCCTGAAGCTGTGCCCTTCTGTCCTAGACTACCCCACCATGGGAAATGTCTTTTCCATATCTACTGTCCAGGTCTTTCAATATTAGAAGTTTCAATGAGATGCACTCCCCTCCCCCCACCTTGTCCTTCTGAATTCCAGTGGATGCAGGCCCAGAGCTATCAAACATTCCTCATATGATAACCCTTTCATTACTGGAATCATCCTCGTGAGCCTCCTCTGAACCTCTCCAATGCCAGATGGCATTTTCTTAGATGGGGAGCCCAAAACTGTTCACAATATCCAAAATGAGACCACACCAGTGCTTTATAAAGCATCAGCATCACATCCCTGCTCTTCTATTCCATACCACTGAAATAGAAACATAGATAACCTACAGTGCAATACAGGCCCTTCGGCCCACAATGCTGTGCTGAACACGTACTTACTTTAGAAATTACCTCAGGTTACACTTAGCCAGTCTGCACTATCTCTATTACTGGGCTTCGGCCCTCTCTTTCCCCCACCCCCCCCCCCCCCATTCCTGATGAAGGGTCTCAGCCCGGAACGTTGGCTACTCTTTTCTCACGGATGAGGCCTGACCTGCTGAGTTCTTCCAGCGTCGTGTACGTATTCGTTGACCCACAGCATCTGCAATTGTATTTTCGTGTTAAGATTGGTCTAATGCAGGTGCAAGGTGGAATCTAAGAGAGTTGATGGGATATGTGGACGGTAAAATTGTCTTTTGGGGGGGCAAGAGTATGATCAGTGTGCAAAAAGTGGGCTGAAGGGCCTTTTGCATTGCTGTGTAACTCTGGCACTACAAACATCATCGGGGAGTTTTACTATGAATCTTGCCCTTTGTCAACATTGCTATCTGTGTCAGAATGTGTTGTGCAAAACAAAAATTCCTGCATAACATTGACTACATGTGAAGATCTTTTGGGTTGTAGAATGTCAAAGATTGGCTTTATTTGTCACATGTACAGTGCAATGTTGAAACATAGCGGAATGCTTTGCTTTCTGACAAGTTTAATCAATGAAAATCACGTTGGGAGCAGACTGCAAGTGTCTCCATGCATGTCCACAATTCAGCAATCGTGACCGTACATCTTTGGTATGCGGAAGGAAGTCAGAGTTCCTGGAGGAGACCCCTGTGGTCATGTGGAGAAGGTGCAAGCTCCTTGTTTCGGAATATCATGAGGGATGCGCTACAAATGCAAGTTCCGTCCACTCCCATTCCAAATTGAAGCATCATGACGCACTGCGGGGGGAGGAATTTAAGTGAAGTGAGTGATTGTGCATTTGTGTCGTTGTGTATTAGGTGCTGTTACAGTTGATGCTGCGATGCATCCGAGGATGCACTGGGGTGTCAGTGATGTAACCTGGGGTCATCGGGTTTTTCAACATCACATTCTCGCCCTGGCTTGTGTCCCAGCAGCATTGGTCCATGACTTGCACCTCTTGATCCATAGTTACTTAGAGGCTCCCTCGGGTAGCCTCTGTGACGGCCCTGATGGCCCTTTTCTTTGCAGGGTGCATAATGTCAGGGGGCGAGGAGATTCTGCATAGTGCAGCCCAGCAAAGCCTTCTATAGGCTCACATCATGCCCTCCACTGCATCATGGCACTGCTTTGCCAATCTGACGTGGTAGAGAAAGGAGCTATCAATGAGCAGTGTGATTTAAGATTTTCCATAATGGCCAGTCTAAAAACAATAGAATTGATCTGTTGCCTACATGATGGATAAGCTATGCTTTAAATCAGGAGACCAGGATGGTAGTTTGCCTCCTTGGTGCCAGGGTCCAGGATGTTTCTGATCGCGCCCAAGATATCCTGAAGTGGGAGAGTGAGGAGCCAGAGGTCGTGGTACATGTAGGTACCAATGACATAGGTAGGAAAGGGGAAGAGGTCCTGAAAGGAGAATATAGGGAGTTAGGAAGGCAGTTGAGAAGAAGGACCACAAAGGTAGTACTCTCGGGATTACTGCCTGTGCCAGGCGACAGTGAGAGTAGGAATGGAATGAGGTGGAGGATAAATGTGTGGCTGTGGGATTGGAGCAGGGGGCAAGGATTCAAGTTTCTGGATCATTGGGACCTCTTTTGGGGCGGGTGTGACCTGTACAAATAGGACGGGTTACACTTGAATCCTAGGGGGACCAATATCCTGGCGGGAAGGTTTAATAGAGCTGTTAGGGGGAGGGTTTAAACTAATTTAGCAGGGGGATGGGAACCAGAATGATGGAATGGAGGAGAGGGAAAACAGAAATAGATCTAAGGTAGTGAGCAGAAAGGATGTCAGGAAGGACAGGCAGGTGATGGAGCAAATTTGCAGCCATTGGGATGAGTTGCAGGGCAATCAATGCAAAAAGTACCAAATACTGGACTTAATGTGTTATACTTAAATGCACACAGCATAAGGAATAAGGTGGATGATCTTGTTGTACAGTTACAGATTGACAGGTATGATATTGTGGCCATCACTGAGACGTGACTAAAGGATGCATGTCTCTGGGAGCTGAACGTCCAAGGATACACGGTGTATCGTAAGGATAAGCAGGTAGGTAGAGAGGGTGGCATGGCTTTAATGGTAAGAAATGATATTAAATCATTAGAAAGAGTTGAAGGTACAGAATCTTTATGGGTTGAGCTAAGAAATCGCAGAGGTAAAAGGACCCTGATGACAGTAATCTACAGGCCTCCCAACAGCTGCAGTGATGTGGACTACAAATTACACCAGGAAATAGAAAAGGCTTGCCAGAAGGGCAGTGTTATGATAATTGTAGGGGATTTTAACATGAGAGTGGATTGGGAAAATCAGGTTGGCACTGGATCTCAAGAGAGAGAATTTGTAGAATGTCTACGAGATGGCTTTTTAGAACAGCTTGTTGTTGAGTCCACTAGGGGATCGGCTGTACTGGATTGGGTATTGTGTAATGAACCAGAGGTGATTAGAGAAACGGAAGTGAAGGAACCCTTAGGAGGCAGTGATCACAACATGATTGAGTTCACTGTGAAATTTGAGGAAGAGAAGCCGAAATCCGATGTGTCGGTATTTCAGTGGAGTAAAGGAAATTACAGTGGCATGAGAGAGGAACTGGCCAAGGTTGACTGGAAAGGGACACTAGCAGGAAGGAGAGCAGAGCAGCAGTGGCTGGAGTTTATCCGAGCTGTGAGGAAAATGCAAGACACATATATTCCATAGAAGAAGAAATTTTCGAATGGAAAAAGGATGCAACCGTGGCTGACGAGAAGTCAAAGCCAAAGTAAAAGCAAAGCAGAGGGCATACAAGGAAGCAAAAATTAGTGGGAAGACAGAGGATTGGGATGTTTTTAAAAGCTTACAAAAGGAAATTAAGAAGGTCATTAAGAGGGAAAAGATGAACTATGAAAGGAAGCTAGCAAATAATAGCAAAGAGGATACTAAAAGTTTTTTCAAGTATATAAAAGAACAAAAGACAGGTGAGAGTAGATATAGGACTGATAGAAAATGATGTTGGAGAAATTGTAACGGGAGATAAGGAGGAACTGAATGAGTGTTTTGCATCAGTCTTCACTGAGGAAGATATCAACAACATACTGGATATTCAAGGGAGTCAGGGAAGAGAAATATGCGCAGTCACAATTACGACAGAGAAAGTACTCAGGAAGCTGAATAGTCTAAGGGTAGATAAATCTCCTGGACCAGATGGAATGCACCCTCGTGTTCCGAAGGAAGTAGCAGTGGAGATTGCGGAGGCATTAGCAATGATCTTTCAAAAGTCAATAGATTCTGGCCTGGTTCCTGAGTACTGGAAGATTGCAAATGTCACTCTGCTATTTAAGAAGGGGGCAAGGAAGCAAAAAGGAAATTATAGACCTAGATTGTCAAGGATGAGGTTACGGAGTACCTGGAGGCATATGACAAGATAGGCAGAACTCGGCATAGTTTCCTTAAGGGAAAATCCTGCCTGACAAACCTAGTTGAATTTTTTGAGGAAATTGCAAGTAGGCTAGACAAGGGAGATGCAGTGGATGTTGTGTATTTGGATTTTCTGAAGGCCTTTGACAAGGTGCGACACATGAGGCTGCTGAACAAGATAAGAGCCCATGGAATTATGGGAAAGTTACATACGTGGATAGAGCGTTGGCTGATTGACAGGAAACAGAGTGGGAATAACAGGATCCCATTCTGGTTGGCTGCTGGTTACCAGTGGTGTTCCGCAGGGGTCCATGTTGGGGCCGCTTCTTTTTATGTTGTATGTCAATGATTTGGATTATGGAATAGCTGGTTTTGTGGCTAAGTTTGCTGACGATACAAAGATAGTTGGAGGGGCTGGTAGTACTGAGGAAACAGAGAGTCTGCAGAGAGACTTGGATAGATTGGGGGAATGAGCAAAGAAGTGGCAAATGAATTACAATGTCAGAAAGTGTACGGTCATGCACTTTGGTAGAAGAAATAAACGGGCAGACTATTATTTAAATGGGGAGAGAATTCAAAGTTCTGAGATGCAACGGGACTTGGGAGTCCTCGTGCAGGATACCCTTAAGGTTAACCTCCAGGTTGAGTCGGAGGTGAAGAAGGCAAATGCAATGTTGGCATTCATTTCTGGAGGAATAGAGTATAGGAGCAGGGATGTGATGTTGAGGCTCTATATGAGGTAAGACCTCACTTGGAAAACTGTGTGTAGTTTTGGGCTCCTTATTTAAGAAAGGATGTGCTGACATTGGAGAGGGCTCAGAGAAGATTCACTAGAATGATTCCAGGAATGAGAGGGTTAACATATGAGGAATGTTTGACCGCTCTTGGACTGTACTCCTTGGAGTTTAGAAGAATGAGGGGGGACCTCATAGAAACATTTCGAATGTTGAAAGGCATGGACAGACTGGATGTGGCAAAGTTGTTTCCCATAGTGGGGGAGTCTAGTACGAGAGGACATGACTTGAGGATTGCAGGGCGCCCATTCAGAACAGAGATGCAAAAATATTTTTTTAGCCAGAGGGTGGTGAATCTGTGGAATTTGTTGCCACGGGCGGCAGTGGAGGCCAATTCATTGGGTGTATTTAAGGCAGAGGTTGATAGGTATCTGAGTAGTCAGGGCATCAAAGGTTATGGTGAGAAGGCAGGGGAATGGGACTAAAGGGGAGATTGGATCAGCTCATGATGAAATGGTGGAGCAGACTTGATGGGCCGAATAGCCGACTTCTGCTCCTTTGTCTTATGGTCTAAATGGAAGCATTGTGAATCACTTTCCTTAAAATCCTGAATTGGGATAGTGCTGTTTTAAGTTTTGAAAATAAACTTTTAGCATTCGCTGGGCTTCTTGAACTGAAAGCTGTAAATTATCGCCAATAGTTTATTAAACATTCCTCCACCTGGAATTGGATGGCTCTCTAAATGAGGTGCAGGAACTGGCAGGTTAGAATTCATTTGGGAGTCGGATGTAAACAAAAGGCTGACAATTTAGCAGCTGTTAGTGTCAACTAAGTTGGTGGAGCAGAATGCATTTGAAAGGTCAGGAGAGTGGAGTTGATGCTTGAGGTGGCTGCTAACCAGTTTCATTCTGATTTGGTTTGAACTGCCTCGAATCTGCAATTTATCAACTGTGTCTGTCCATTTCAGTCTGCGCCTATGTTTATCACATTAGAGCCTTGTGTTACAGAAACACCGCTGTTTTTTTTTTAAACAAACACTTCACAAATACTCACATTGAAGGCAGAAAAAAAAATGTATTTTGGGAAACTAGTTGAGCCACGTCAATGTCAAGTTCTAATTCAAGGGTCAGGTGGACAAGTAACACTGCACACCTATGGGTTAGAAACATTTCAGAATTCAGCAAAGAATTAAACAGATCTTGGTAAGGAAAAGATAAACGGAAAACAGAATTATAATGAGCGTAGCTGATTGGCAGAGCTCATTTGAATGTCCAGAAAGGAAAAGCTTTAGCAAAAAATTAACTTTGGGATTCTATTGGACAAGAACTTGATGAAATAAAACAATAACAGATATTGACCAAATATTTTGGCTATCTAGACTAAAGACACAGAAAACCTTCCAGAAGTGGTGGATATGAATTCGGGGTGAATGATGAAGTCAGATATTAATATTGCTTGTCTTTTTAAAAAAAAAATGATTTGGTGGAATTAATGGGGCCACAAAGTGTTAAATAATCACAGACATAAGTTTCAAAATGTTTTGAAGGAGATAACAGTAAAGATAATGGATGTTCTGTTTTCCATCTTCCCAAATACCATGGATTGTGGAACAGTCCTCATGGAATTTTGAATATATTTATTAAAGGAGGAAGAGATGAAATAGAACACCACAGAGTTTATTATTCATGGTGGTAATGCTACAATCGACAAAGGAAATGATGACAGAATATTTTGTTAATAGTCATAGGATTGGGTAAACCAACATGGATTTACAAAAAAGTGCTTGCTTCTTCCTTGCTTCGTCCTGACGAAGGGTCTCAGCCCGAAACGTCGACAGTGCTTCTCCCTATAGATGCTTCCTGGCCTGCTGCGAACCACCAGCATTTTGTGTGTGTTGCTTGCTCCTTCAACTTGTTTATTAATTTCAGGATTGTATTGTAAGGAGCATGAGGACCATGGGATTTAGCTTTCACATTTTGTTAATAAATCAATTTAATGTCAAGTCTAGTGAAATATAAATTACAGTAAGTCCCCGGGTTAAGAACATCTGACTTAGACAACTCTTACGAACGGACTGCCATAAAGCCTATTATATTAAAAGTTTGAGTTAAATACAATGGAACGCAAGCACTACTTTATGACGCTCATGAAAACATTGCGCGGCTTCAGTGGTTCGTCGGCTCGAGGAAGGAGAACGCCGTCCGCTATTTTAAGTCGGATCACATTGCCGTTAACACTGTGTCGAGTGTGTAACTTTGTATCTGGCTTAAATTTTTCTCTTATTTACCCTTGTTACCATGCTTCCAAAGCATAAATTCACTGCAAGTGCTGGTGATGCATCAAAGAAAAGGAAAACGATCACGATTGAAAATAAAGTGGAAATAATAAAGCGTTCGTAAAGAGGTGAAATGCCATCGGTCACTGGAAAAGTGTTAGGCTACAGTTGCTCAACGATCGGAACAATTTTAAAAGATAATGTCAGAATAATGGAGCATGTGAAAGGCCCTGCCCTGATGAAAGCTACAATTATTTCTAAGCAACGCAGTGGTTTAATTATTGAAATGGAAAGGCTATTGATAATTTGGTTAGATGATCAAAATCAGCCTAGTATGCCTTTTAGCCTTCCTTCAGCCTTTTTTTTGCACTGAAGTATAAAATATATACTACTTTTTTACTAAGACAAACATTTGACTAACTGAAGCTAAATAAGAACCGTATGTACCTGTTCCGACTTACCTACAAATTTGACTTAAAGACATGCTTAGGAACGGATCTCGTTCGTAACCCGGGGACTGCCTGTATTGATATCAGAAAGATTTTAAGGAAGCATCAAATATGATTAGAAGGAAAGTATTCATCCACTCTCACAGTTGAACTAGTTACTTGATTCAAGTTCTGTTGTCAATTCTTTTTATATAATTTTTAAAAATCCCTTGAATATTTTGCACTCAGAAACTTCCTGTTTCATTTACCCTTGGGATGGCCACATTTCTTATGGATTTTGTTTTTTAGATCCAGATTGCCCTGTTTGTAGTTTTTATTTTGTAAACCTTTGGTACTAAATGATCATACCTAATCATAGACAGCCGCTGTCCGACCTCCTTCAGACATTGGAAGCAATTGTCCAGGAATTATGAACAATTCAATGGAAGGATCCCATCATTTAACCTTTGGAGTGTATGTACCTTTTGCAAACCCAGACTTGTGTCCATAATTGGGTCTTTTCGAGCTAACTTGGGTCATGGTGGTGAGGTCATTTCCCCGTCTTCACAAACACAGCCCAAAGATTTCAATGGGGTTTCAGCGACACAAAACAGTGCATAGCTAGCTGGTGGTGTAGTGGTATCAGCGCCAGACCTTGAGGCAAATGGTCCTGAGTTCAGATCCATCTGGCTCTTTGCACACTTTCCCTCCTTACTGGATTGAGGGAAAAAGATGCTGCTTAGTGCGCCACATGGTGTGAAAAGAAGAAACAACAAAATTGAGCATAGGATAAGGAAATAAATGGCAGTAGATATCAATCCCTTCAAACCTGTACTAAAGGAGTGAAATACTGACAGTCTCACTGACTATAGTGCTGAGATGGTTAACAGGATCACAGGCAAAGCTTGTTAGCTTTAGAACAGTCCTTGTGCTAAAACTATTCATATTTCTGCTAGTCTTTTTTTGGAGGGTGATGGTTTTACAGAAGGATTCCACTAACTTGGGGGGCGGATATGCAGGTTTTGATGTTGTGCTCTGACTATTTATGACTTTTACAGAAACTCCAGAAGAGACGGCAGAGTCGCAGTGAGTTCCTGGTGGTCACTCCTTCAAAGACCGAAACTCCCCAAACACCTGGGAGTGGTTCGAAGAGAAGAACGCCACGCAGGACCCCTCGCAGCAGGGAGGGGAGGCTCCGCGGGACCCCACCCAGCGGGAAACGTACTCCTGGCCGTTCGAAGGCCAGCTGGAGGGAAGTTGGCCCTCCAGGCCAGCCAGGCAAGGATGGGCTCCCTTTGAGAAGGTCGATTAGATCTGCTGCACTGACGAGTCCCTATGGCACACCAACGGCCATTAGCAGGCAAAGGTACAACTGAACAATCCAGCTTTAACAGAGCAGCTAGACGTGTGTGTGAAATGTATCAGAAGTGGGTGCTGTGGACATTTTGATCAAATATTTTGAATGAAAGGAATTTGCCCCCCCCCCCCCCCAAAAAATTGACTTTTTATGCGGGATGAATTTGAGCTGTAAATATTGAAGCAAGAAGAAGCCTCGCTGTGTTGCCGGGGCTTGAGTTATAAGGAAAGATTGATTAGGCTGTGTCTTTTCCCTGAAGTGAAGGACTCTGAGAGGTGACATGACAGAGCTATACAAATTTGTGAGGCATAGTCAAGGTGGGTGTCCAAACCAGGAGGATATGCGCTAAAGCTGAGGGGGGAGGATGTTTAAAGGGGATTTGTGAGGTAATTCTTTTAACATAGTAATTAAGGGTTGTGGGGGTAATGTTCTAGAAGGTCAGCCCAGTGAAGTTGGTGGAAGGAGGAGGAGTAACGGGTATCTAGACAGGTACTTGAGCAGGGCACAGAACCACACAATGATCCATAAAGGAAGCTGGAATTAAGTGGGCCATTGCCTCTGATAATGTTGCCAGCAGCACTAAGTAGGGTCAGAGCAAGAAAGAGAAGGATCATTATAAAGCAAAGTTTATGTTGGGAGAAATTGTTCAAAGCTGGGAGCACTCATTGGGACACAAACAAACAGGGTAACAGATTTGTCATTGACTTTCCATCAGTTCCTATTGGTATTTGCAGTTCTGGTGAAAGATTAGTGTTGTCACCTGTGCATTGATACACTGTGAAGTGCATCATTTGTGTAACAGCAAATCAGCGAGGATTGAGCTGGACAGCCTGCAGCGTCAGCACACTTTGGAATCTGGGAGGAAATCAGATCAGCCAGAGGAAACCCACATGGTCCCAGGGAGAACATACAAACTCCTTGCAGGGAGTGGCACTCTTTACACTGTGTGCCTGCCACTCCAGAGTCATCCACCTGGAATATTGCTCCAGTATCTTTTCTCCACGGATGCTGCCTGATTGCTAACGGCTTTGCACAAAGTTACTTTTATTCCAGATCTGCATTTTTTTTTCCTTTTCCCAGAAATTTTTGTTGCACGTTATCTGCTGGACATTCCCTTTGTCACAGTTATCACTGGTCCGTTTACTTAAACTGTTGCTGATTTGGGTAGCTCGCAATCCCAGATCTGTGATCACACTGATCAGAATGGCAACTGAGTTGTTGTATTATTTCCTCTGGACTAGGAACCGGGAATGCTTGTGCTTGTACAATTTGATCGGATTATCTATTGTTCGGCTCTTAGTGACTGATTTGGGCAATGCTGGACCAACCCAGCATCTACAAACAAAAAAGATAGTGGCATTGTTAAATTAATCTTAAATCATGTAAAGAACAAATATCCATATCCTGAGTGGATGAATCATATCTGTGTTTATAACGCACTCCTGTCCCTGTTATGTCTGCTGGCCCCATGTATTACTGCTGGACAATGTGTTCTTCAGAGAAAGAGTCCAATACAGTTTGAGTGAGCACTCTGTATATCTATCCTGAACTCTGTAATCTTGTCAGCCAAGCCCAGGACCAGAGATATGAGGCTTTCTGACATGCTTATCATTATCTGCCCCTCTCCCCCACCCCCCAGCCCTCTTTATCAGGGATCTAAAGAGGAGTACAAGACCTTTGGGCACCTAGGAATTAAGGATGCAGTAGGATTAATTAGTTCACTGGTTCAGATTTGTAATTGGTACAGTTTCTGTTTTAAATGGTAGCATTCATTTCATAATAACGTTCAACCAAGCACAGTAAGGAGGAAGAAAAGATGGATTACATCCTGTTTGGCTATTAAGATGGATTTATCAGTGTCTGAATTTCCTAACACATTGGAATGGGCATTCCTCTTTAGGGCTGTGGCTCCATCTCCCACATTCCTGCCGGGAGATCAGGTCACTAACTGAATTCCAGGAAGCCCACAGGAATTTCATGCTAAAAATTGTCGCTCATGGAGAATGAAGTTTCCTGAAGAAATCAATCTTTTGAAGGTCATCAGTAGATTAACAAAACTTGACTTTTACTTGACTTATTTTTCTTGATGCATCTTACCATGATAAAAGTATAAAGATTTCAATCCACATAAAATCTGTATGCATTATCTGTTAACAGACAGTTCGACCGAGATCTAGAATCTGTGTCCTTTGGAATTGGTCAGTTGAAGCGTCTGTCCCAGGTTTTTGATGAAGCCATCACCAAGGAAGAAAGGTACTGCACAGTCAATATAAATATTTTTCAAATGATCTCTTCTCTACCCCCCAACAATTTGTGCTTTTATATATTTTATGAATTTGTACAGCTTTAAGACAATGGTCCTGACACAACTGCCCCACCACTCACAGCAGAGTGAAAAGATGAGGGTTTAGCTTGAGAATATCAAGTGGCATTTCTAAAAATGAAAAATAACTTTAAAACTGATAATCGGAGAAAATAAGATTAAGAAATTAAAGAATATCTATAATGGATCTCACTCTTAACCCTCCATCTAAAATGGGTAACTTGTGCCAGTGTCATTGTGTAGTGGTTTTGGTTTGTTGGTTATCTTCAGGCATACAGTGTTTAACTAATTCATTGGGTTGAAAAACTATAAGCAAGCTCCATATGTGCACAACCTCCTGGTTGTTAATGGATATTTTTAACATTACTCTGGCTCCACTAAAGATTCCATAGATTTGAGGGTGGTTAAAAGGGAATATAAAAGACATTATTAGTTTAATTTATCCCTGATTCATTGATTGTGTTTGTAGCATTCCTTTAATACTGCTCCTTTAATACTTTGCACTTCAGCTTTCCATTCCCAGCCCCTCATTACCACAGTCTGATGACATAAGAATCCCTCATTCTTAAGATGAAATTTCCCGTAACTGACATCTAAAGCTGAGACTATATTTGTAACTATAATTATTTACTGTTATTTTTTTAAATCTTTATGAAATTACTGGGAGGTTACTACAAGTTCTTTTTAAAAGAAAATGCTTCACTTCCACTTGCATTGGCACGTGGCCAGGTGGTCAAGGCTTTGGGCTAGCAATCTGAAGGTCATTAGTTCGAGCCTCAAAAGCACTTAATCACACTGCTCCTGCACGTAAGGATTTGAGTATTAGGAGAAACGTAGTCTGATTACGGATGGTCAGTTTGGCTTTGTGAGGGCAGCTTGTTCCTCACGGGCCTGACTAAATTCTTCTGGGGAAATGACAAAACACATTGAAGGTAGAGCAGGTGATGTGAATATGGATTTTAGTAAGGCGGTTGACATGGTTCCCAATTGTTGGCTGATTCAGAAGGTCAGCAGGCATGGTATCCATGGAAACTTGACTGCATATACGCAGAATTGGCTTGCCCATAGAAGGTAGATGGAGCATATTCTGGCTGGAGATCAATGATCAGTGGTGTTTCACAAGGGTCTGTTCTAAGGCCCTTATTCATTGTGATGTGTATAAATTGCTCGGATGTGGAAGGGTGGGTTAGTAAGTTTGAGGTTGGAGTGGACAGTGTAGAAGATGATAGGGTGATAGGTGCAAGTTGATAGGGTGGTTAAGAAGGCGTATGATGTGTTGTCCTTCATTAGTTAATGGATTGAGTTCAAGAGTCGAGGTAACATTACAACTGCATAAAACTGTAGTTAGACTACACTTGGAGTATTGTTCAGCCTGGTTGCCTCCCTATAAGGAGGATTGGGAAGCTTTGGAGGGTGCAGAGGAGTTGCCTGGATTAGAGAGCATGTCTTGTGAGGGTTGATTCATTGAACTAAGGCTTTTCTCTTTGGAATGAAGAAGAATGAGAGGTGTACAAGATAAGAGGCATAGAGCACAGACAGCCAGGGACTTTTTCACAGGGTCGAAATCACTAATATGAAGGGGCATAACTTTCAGGTGCTTGGAGGAAAGGACAGGAGCATGGCAATGAAAGGGTTCTTTTTCTTAAACACAATGTGAGGTGCATGGAATGTGCTGCCAGGGGTGGAATTGGAGGCAAATACATCAGGAACATTTAAGAGACTCCTAGATAGGCACAAAGATGAAGGAAAAATGGAGGATTATGTGGGAGGGAAGGATTAAATTGATTTTTGGAGCAGATTAAAGGGTCAACATCTCATTGTTGGCCAAATGGCCTGGGTTGTTCTATCTTATTGCTTGCTATCAGTCCAGTTTCAGTGTTTAAAGAATTGGGGAGTTTTTTGCTTAATAATAACTTTCCAAAAGTATGAGTCAGTCCTGAAAGCCCCTGTGAGGCCCCATGCCTTGGCTGGATTGGCCATATAACGGAAGCTGAACTTCCTGTCTCTTGACTGCACTGATTAAATAAGCTGAGAATGCTCAATAAAAAGGCGGTCTGTTCTCCGAGCAGTGTCTTGGATTCAGTGTAAACAAAAAAAATCTTCATGGAGGAATTGTTTTCTTGTTTAGTTATTCTCCTTGGATGAGTTGAGAGGGAAAGATGTGTCAGGGAGATGGAGAAGCACTCAAATGAGCAACTTGAGAGAAGGATATTCCTTTAATCTTCTGATTGTACAATATCAATTTTTGTAAACTTAACTAAAAATCCTAATCTCTATTTGAATTAATAACATTTGGCAGTAGTTATTCATATGTTGAAAAAGAAAAGTGAAGCAACTGGGAATATTTGAAGCATCCAATAAATGGGGAGTTCAAGTAAAGAGTGGGTTCTTCACAAATGGCAAAAACCGAACTACTTTATTTTGGGTGGGGAGAAAATCCACTCTTGTATGTTAAGTATGATGTCAAATTCATCTTTGTGATAGAAATTATAGTAGTGCTTGAGTTGACTATTGATAACAGAGTATTAAGGATGTACTACATGGAGACAAATGCATAGATGTTGTGGCACAAGAAAGGCTCATGATGGGTGAGGTGGTGGGATGGTGAATAGTTTTGATTGAGCTCCCAGGAAATGTTATAAAGCAGGGGTTTCCAACCTGGAGTCCACAGACCCCTTGGTCAATGATAAAGGTTCATGACATTTTTTTTAAAGTTGGGGACTCCATTATAACATTGGCTTTAATTTTATTTGTATTTTATCATGAAATGTGGAAAACCTTGAATGCTGATATTTGTCCTCTGTTGCCCGTTACGAAATCCCGAAACTGGATCACTTACCAGCAAAGATAGAGAGGTCCGTTGAAGTCTGATGATACTATTTTTAAAAGTCTTTATTTATGAAAGGGGCACAAACATAAGATTAATACAGACATTCAGATAATATACGTACTCACTAATTAATCTAAAAGCGCGGGTCTAATAATAACCATCAATAAGAAACAGCTCGATCGTTTGTCTAGGGGATAGTATAGTGTCCGATGGAAATATAAAAGTCACTCAAATTCCTGCAGGCTTCTGGCTTTCGGGGGTGGGGGGGGGGGCCACTGGGCTTCCACTTGTTGGAGAGAGAGAGAGATTGGTGAGAAAAGAAAAACTTGCCTGGGTCTTTATGAAGCAAATCCGTTGAATCAGGGGAGCGGGCTTCCCCGTTGTTAGCTAAAAGCGGTTTTCCGTGATTCCAGCCACAGACTCCAGGCCTGGAATCTAATGCACGTGGCTTCCTTAAAAATGGCTTCCCTCCACTGCGGGATCGCTAGTGTGTCTTCTGGTGCGTCTGAAAGGGGTTGTCCCCCCCAGACCCTCCTTTATACTTCCTCACAGGATCTCCGATGTCAATCAGGTTGGAGTGATGCAATCTCTCTCTCAATCAGCCCATTTTGCCCGAGGGCTTTACACGTGGTCTCCATGAGACAATAGTCAATGTCGCCTTATTTTGCATTGCGGTGGAACGCGGTATTCGGCACATTTCTCTCTCTCCCACTTCCTGGGTCTACTGACCCCCCCCCCCCCCAACTAGTGCTCTTGCGATTCTCACAAAGGAGGGGGCTGCGGCATAACACCCCTGAAATGAGGAAGTTCACTGTTGACGATAACGATGGGTTCAGAGTTGCATATTGGATAGATTAGATAAGGGTAGCAAACCTCCTTCCCCAATGTTCACTGGTGAATTTTTTTTTTAATTATTTGCTAGCTTTATAGTTGTTGTTAGTGGTAAATATTTTTATTCAAAGGTTGATTAATTATTCAAGATTGCAATTCTTTGACTCAATGGTCCAGACCTCTACCTGCTTGTCCAGTAACTTAATCACCATATAATTTGAGTTCTAGTTCATAGTTATGATATTTTAACTATTAGCTTGCTTTAATAAAATGGCAATATTTATCTTGTAACTGAAAATGTACCATTTGGATGTCATGTAATGTAGTGGAACTATTCCCTGGATATTGACACTTCTGTAAACCAGGGCAAAAAAATCATGATATTTTGGGCTTCAATGGTCAACAGTTTTGATCGAGAGTATTCTCAAGTAGGAAAAGGAATACTTCTATCCTATAAAGCTGGGAGAATAACTACCATAGCTTGCCAGAAAACTGGAGCTACACAAGAGCCCATGTACGAGGGAACACCAAGCATACACAGGGCTGTCTCGGTGTAAGGATTGAGTCAAATCAAAGATGCATTTAATGTCAGAAATGTGTACAATATACATCCCGAAATTCTTTTACTTTGCAGCAGGAGTGTCCCAAAGGATGAATAACAGTTAAATGTTAGAGCTCCAAAGCTCCTCCCCCCCCTCCACCCAAGTGTAAGCAGCAGCAAAGCGACGATTTCCCCCTCCCCCACCAGAAAAATAAAACATCAGCACCACCCATCGAATGCTCAAGCTTGCAGCAAAGCATCCTGAAAACCACAGACTTGCAGTACCCCCAAAGACTACTCATTCACCTGGTAATTCGACAAATCGTAGGCTCTCTCCCTAACAAGGGAAAAAAGGTGCCCCATTTCCCAGCGAGGGGGAAGACCTAACAGGGAATTCGCTGATTTACGATGTTATAGGTCTGTTGCGTCACTTTTTCCAAGCTCTGCCCAAAGAACTTGGGTCGCAGGGCAAGCAGCCAGCTTGCTGCTTTCAATCTTCCATCTCCCACAGTACGCCGATTTGCTGCGGAAGCACCGACCCCAAGTCTGCCCACCTCCAGAGTCACAAAGGCGTGCTGGTCTTCTAGGCCACACCCTCAGGATGTCAAATAGCGGCCAGTCGTGAGACCCTGAGAGCGGGTCCCATTGCCCGCAAGGAACCGAAGTCAGTGGGGAAATCCAGTGTGGGATTTTGATCCAAGGGGGAGAATTTTGAATAACAAATTGCTGGGTTGTGAACTTGTGTAGTGTGGGTAAATGAGATGGCATGAATTGAGGTATGGCCAGTAGAATTTTGAAAATTTATGAAGTCTTGGATAATAGCAGGTATCATTCATTTGATAAAATATTAAAGCAATTGAACAAGAAACAGATGGATGAAGTGATACCGAATATATGAAGGTACTAACTATCATTAGCTGAGCTGTAAAGTACCAAACGGGGAGATTATCTTCCAAATTTATGGAAATATTGTTCAGGCCACTACAGCGTGGGGACCAGATCTGCACAAAGATGTGATTGCTGCGGAAAGGTGCTGAGGAGATTCAAAAGGATGTTATCTGGGGTGGAATTTTTCTGTTACGAGGATAGGCTGGGTTTGTTTTCCATGGAGTAGAGGTGGGGGGTGGGGGTCGAACATTCAAGAAATTTTCACCAGAAATGTGTTGAAAACTGGAGGGCAAAGGTGCAGAGTTAGGGTTTTCAGTTCTAGAAGGAACCTATTGTTGCTTAATGCAAGTTGTGGCTGGAATCTGGAACACGTTGCCTGACTAACTGGTATCTCTCTACATTCAAGTAGAGTACAGGTGTTAAAGCATAGGACAGGTACTGGTAAATGAGACGGTTGATGGTCACGTGGACACAGAGCACCAGAGAGCCTGTTCACGCTGTATGATTCCACATATTTTGTTAGCCAGCTCACTGAATAACCAGAGCAGCTGCCAGAAACCAGAGGGCAAACTCCAGACAGGGGCAATACTGGAGGTTTAGACCGATCCTGGCTCATTGGGACGGTGAGACTCTCACTGCCTGCAGCAACAATGTGGCAGCAAAAATGAACACAGGGTGTTGATGGGCATGTGCGAGAGACAGCACGAGCTGCAGGAGAATCTGGAGAGTGAATAGGACTACTGGGCTGCATACCCTCTTCATGTTTGAAGCTGGTGTATATGATCTAATAAAGAAAAATAAGGTGACGTGACTGCATGACTCAAGTTTAGTATTAAAAACAGTAAGTTTGAAAAGGAAGCAACACTTCAAATTCAGTTATCGTTGACTGCTGAGTGAAATCAAGTGATAGTGTTGATTCAGTAGTGAGCATTATCGTGGCATAAGCATTGGTGATAAGTGGAAGTAACCAGACACGGAGCTGTTCTGCAGTGAGAGGTTTAAACGATGCAGAGTTCAAATTCATCTGACCCTAGAAGCCCTAGCATTTAAGTGATTTGTAATGAAAATGCACGGTAAAAGTAATCCCTCCATGCACCTTGTGTCTCTGTGTTTTCCATTGTTGGTTCTTTTCATTTGGGTCAGAGGGAATATAAAACAGGAGATAAAATGTTGGCATTCGATTTCCTTTGTTTTGTGATTTGTCACATGCTTATTAAGCATGGGATTGTTACTGGAATCCAACTACTTGCATTTAATTTGCTTATTCAATACTAGTGTTTCTATTTTGCTGTTCACCTTGAGTTATATTTGTGTGTGTGTGTGTGGGTGTATATAATATTTGGAATGTACATGCATCAGTGTTTTGGACAGTAATTGACTCCCTTTAAGTTGAGAGGAATAGTTTGTTTCTATTAGATAATTAAAGCATTCCAAGAAGGCAAGGAATTTGTACTCAATCCAGAAGATGAGCAGTGGAATTCAGTTTTAAAAATGATCAAATTGGAGTTGCACATGCTTGGAGAAAAAGTAACAATTAGGAAAGTAAATCGCTCTAGCTGTCTATAATGCCATGCAGCAGGGGATCAGAATGTGGAGATTACTTCAAGATGAATGCAGGTACAAATTGCATTATCTCAAAAGTAAAACTTGTGCTTGGAGGATTTGGTGGTGTACTCCCTGTCTGGATTTAACAGCAATGAAATATTCAGCAATTAGGATGAGGATTGAGCTAATTAACATGTCAGTCAAAGTATTTTGGGTGGGTTGGATTCTGTTGCCAGCCAGCTGACATCTTCATTATTAAGTGTGTCTTTTTCATTTAACCTAGAAATCATCAACTTCATCTTGGTGTGCCCATAACCCCTTTCCAACTCAATTGATTAACTTGCACTAATGACAGAAGGCTGCAGAACCTTCTTGTATGATTAGAGTTTGTTCACCTTCAAATTGAAGTTTGTCTTTTTATTTGATTACCTCATTTTGCGGGTCAATGCCAATGACGTCACTAAAGAAACATCACTTTTCCACCCCGGTCCTGCCATTTTCATTTTGTATGAATTGTTCTGAATGTAATAAGTGTAAGCTCTGATCCCTAATTTGGATGTAATTGGGGAAGGGGTCCTACTCCACCCTGCTGTTTTAATTTGGCTGCCTATTTCTTGTGTGAGATCAATGATGTCCATTTTAATTGCTCTGAAACTTGCCATGTACAGTGCATGCTGAAGTGTAGCAATTTTCCTCCATCTGTAGAACATCACCCACTAAAGAATATGCAGGATGCCAGCTGTTCTCAATTTCCAGAAAGATGAGAAGAGCATGTTATTTATCATGCTAAACTGTCTGTAAACTGCAGTGATGGTTTTCATCCAGACATTGTGCTAGCAAGTTCCACTTTCTACACCATTTCTCTCCCCCCGCCCCCACCAACTCTGTATAAAAGAATTTCTCCTGAATTCTTTATTGTATTTGGTCATTCCTTCAAATATTTTCCAGAAATATTAGTGTGAACTAATTAACTACCCATTAATGCCTTTCAATTAGGCATGCTGCGGAGATGGGCAAATTTGTCTTTATTCACAGTTTTGAGTGCTTGTGATTACCCCACACATAAACTCATCCTCTCCAAACCCACCATTTCAAGAACCCAAGGACAATAATCTTATGATTAATATGCATGTGTAAAAGCAGGGAAGGGAAAATCAAATGCTAACAATTGATCTCAATATCAGCTCAACCCTTCATTTTTCTTGCTTACTAACTGGGAGTCCTGGTCCATTATGAGTTTAGGTAAAACTACATGATTACTGGGGAGTAATAGCCATTTAAACTGGAATTTCATTTGACATGCCCTCTAGAAACTGGGATGACAATTAAGCTGAGCTGAATGAACTTCAATGAAAAGAAAGCTTTTAAATGTTACTTAAAATATTTTTTCACTGTTTAATTCGATTATCAAGGCTACATGTTGTTCCATTAAGACACTGGTTCTCTAGCAGATGCATATGGGGAATGAGCCCTCTTTGGGGGGTGTATCATATTTGCCACGGTGAATTCTGATCATTCACTGCTAATTCATTTATCTTCTATTCATCATCAGTGGATGTTACACTTTCTCTAATTGATGACTGAAGAAAATGGAAGAGAGGTAATGTCTGGACATTGTATCCAAAGTTTGTTTATTTGATTTGGTGATGGCTGCAAGATGCTGAAGGCCTTGCCAAAACACTCACTGCATGGTGGTGATACGAATGGGGTGACCAGGCATAGTTGCAATATTTAATCTGAATTTCAAAATATCAATGGTCGCATCCCATTTTTCATTTTAAAGATCATGTGGTCAATTGAACGTCCTAATTCAGTAATCCACTTGCAGTTTGCTGGTTTTGTGTTTGATTTTAATCCTTTGAACAATTACTGCTTGGACCATCTAAAAACACTTTGGTATGAAAAGAAGCATCCTAATTCTTATCGCTGCTGCTAAGATACTAAAACCTGGTTCAACAAAATTAATTTCTAAGAAGAAATGTAAAATTGTCTTTATAATTTTACAATTTTCATCTGAGTGCCTGCTCATTCATTACGTAGGTATCCCAGACAATATTTGGTAATTTTTAAGCTTGTGCGCTTGCAGACCCCAGTGTTAACAACTTAATGCCTCACAACATATGCTTGTGTTTTAAATGGCAGCTGAACTAATACCTGTCACAAGGCAGGCTGCTAATGGCACACGCAACAGGTTTCAACTTAATGCTTAGAAATGCTCAAATCGTCTCTTGGTCCATAGCATCTCCCCAATAAATGTCTTCCCTCCCTTTCCAGAGCACAAGCAATTGAAAACTACTATCAAGTCATGTCAAAGAACCTGCAGATGTCGAAGGTGCAGGCTAAGAAATTGTTGTCTTCGTCTGTCAGAAGAAGAACAGTAAGGCTTTGCTCTACTCTCACCAACTGGGCAGATGAGGCTTTAGCAAGTATAACAGAGCGGAGAAGAGAATTGAACTGAGTGTCAACTGTCTGCAATTGCTTCCATTTTGGATTTCTGCCCCGAAGTTCCCTAGAGGAAAACAAAATGACATCATTCATGCCTCTTCTGTTTCTGTCTCATCATAAATACAGTGTTAGGGTATAGCTGCATTAAATTCCGTTTTATATCCATGTTGGCTTTGGTATATAGAAGTACTGATTTGTACTTATTTTAGCTTATTTCAAAGTTTTTTGTTCTTGTCCTCAGTGGAATTGGCTATCAAATGGGAATGCAGCAGCATGCTGGCTGATAACATAGTGCCAATCAACAATGACTAAATTTCTTCCAGAGTACAAGTGAAGTTGTTTTGTTGTCTCAGTAATTAGTGTTAATCCGGATATGAAGGTTTTCAATGTTTATAATTAATTTTAATGTACCCTTTACTTGAACAGTGGGGTCTTGTTGATATATTGACCTTCTGCAGGTTCCTTTTTATGCTGTAAATCTTTACAGATTTTAAAGATGACTTTTGCAGATAAACCTGGTTTATTGTATATTTTGCAGATAATTTCCACCATGTCCAATTCTGAAAAATTTGCTTGCTGCCCTAGTATCGAAATGCCTCTGGAATAATCAAATGAAATATTAAGTATTGGACTCGGCTGTGAGGTTTCCACACACAAGTATTCACAGAAAGGTTTAAACAAATCTTCCAATTCATTATCAATGTGAGACTCTAGAATTTTTTTATTTTGTCATGTTTTTATTGAATTTGGGAGAATTAACAGCTTTGGAATGCAACAAAGAATATGCTATTCTCTACATGTACAAGTGGCCTTGTTTGTGCTATGGTTTTGTAAAACTCTTGGCTCTTGCCAGGATACTTAAATTCGCCTTTTGCAGTCGTGATGGTATTGAATTTACTGATCACGAAGTTCTTGAGCCCTATCCGATATACTGTAGATTGTTACAGGTACCCTCACTAAAGGGAGTTTATACTTCAGCCACTCCATCTTCAAAGGTTAGTTCACCTCCCTGTTTATCCTCCATGGCGAGTTTAACTGCCAATACCCATTATTTGACTGTTGGGTGCTCCCTCAATGAAGGAGAAACTTCCAGCTAACAAAGTACTTTAGTTCAAACACTCTTCATTATTTTTTAGTTTGTATTAAAACAAATAAAAATCCTCTGAACTTTCAATCTTAAAGATTTCCAAAACACAGGTACAATAAGCTAAAACCACATGCAAACACATCGTTCATCACAGAACTCGAAGGAATGTATTCCATTTTATCACGCTTCTTGATGTTCCTTAACCATTCCCAATAGCCTGACTGTTCTCTTACATTTGTACTGTTTTCCCACCATTTGGTTGACTTCACACAAGTGATATTCTTTCAGATATCTTTCTCACACGGGTGGTCTGAAAGCTTCTGGGGATGCCCACAACTGATACTATGAAGCTGAGTCTGCACATCTTCCAATCATCATCAGATGAGCTATTTGATGTGCTAGGTGATGGTATCAATCTAGAGCCTTTTTTAAAAAGGAATTGAAGTGGAATAGGCTTTAATGTACAAGTTATCAGTATAGCATGTGCTGGGATAGCCACCTCTCTCCTTGTGGTAATTCTTTTGCCATTGTATACATGCAAGATGTAGTAAGATGGATTAAGTCAAAAATATAAACCATGATACTATAATGCTATCATTAGCACTGAAAAGGAAACTTTTTTTTTGTTACTTGGTTACTAAAACCCTGACCTCCCTTACCATAGTAAAATCCATCCCTACAGTTTGTTTTGCCTATTAATTGGCTAATTTACTACCATAGCAATGTAAGTGCCCTGGAGAATCCCCCAAGATGTGTAGCGCCTTTTTAATTGGTCGAGTCCATAATAATTCATAAGTATTCTTCCACGTGGAAGCGGTGTGTGTGCACACTGCTTTGCAAACTTAATTATCAAGAAATATCAATATTAACATTAAAATATAAATCAGGACTGGTTCTGTCCTGACGAAGGGTCTCGGCCCAAAACGTCGACGGCGCTTCTCCACAGCTGCCTGGCCTGCTGTGTTCCACCAGCATTTTGTGTGTGTTGTTGTCTGTCATATTTACTTGTTTTAGACATAATCCTTGTGCTTTAGCCTCTGCAAATTAAGCTATATGACACCATAAAGGATGCCCCTGCCGGTAATTGAGTGGATCTTCCTGGATTTTGATTGCTAATCCATTGCAGTACCATATTTAGGAACAGTTCTCCGAAGGACGTGCTACGTTAGGTTGTGGAGAAGATGAATCTGCATCTTCCATAACAGCTGAGGATTGTAAGTCATGACTCTTAGAGATGTATTCCCACTTTAAAGTGTCATCTTGTAAAAGTGTTTGCCATTTCCCATATCTAGTTATGATAGCTCTCCATTCATTTGTTGGTAATTTCCTATCTTTTTTTTGAAGTTGCAAACTCTGTATAGTTGTTTTGTTCCCTTGCAGTAGTCTAACAGAATACCACAGTAAGCCATCATTAGCAGGCAGCAAATCTCTGTTCTATTGGGGTGAAATTGAGGCTTGGTGTATGTGGGGGGGGGGGGGGGGCCATGTTCTCATTAGATTAAATGGCTGCAGCGGTTTTTGGAGAAACAGTGATTTGCAGAACGAGATATTAAGTCTCTTGATTAGAGATCTTTACTTTCCGGAGTGCATTCATCAATTTCTCTAATGCCTCAATCTTTTGAGGTAAAAGCATGTTTTATTTTCCGTTGTACATCTGTTGTATAATGGTTTTAACAATTGAGCATAGTCACCCTTGAAAACCCTGGCGTAAGAGGCAATACGCCTAGTTGTAGAATACACCTTCTGAGGCTACTTGAACACGTCCTCAGCGATGAACCCGGGGTTGTAGAATGTTTTGGGTCTTTAATCATCAGACACCCTCGCCCGAGCGACCCAGCCGGGGGTGATCAGCCCCCAACTTGTGTCCAAGGGGTGCAATAATCCACAGATCCCCCCCCCCCCCCCCCCCCCCCGGATCCACAGCCATCACGAGGCCTTTTCAGCAGCCTCCAGAATGTTCTTGGTGGCTCTTCTGCACTGCAGTCCTTTTACTAAGAGTCTGCTGTAATGAATGGCCAGCAAAGCCCCGGCACCCAACTTCGACCGGCTCACAGCGAGCTCTCCAGCCGTTGCTCCAGCATTCTGCAACAAGATCTGTGTATTCAGCCCTGTAGTAACTCTGTGTCTTGGCAGAGCAGAATAGCTGCGACGATCTCTGGGAACTTGAGTTGCCTCCCTGGGTCGACTTTGAGCTGCCAGTCTCGTGCAGTGGCAAGAAGCCCTCCCGAGAAGCTAGGCCGATGTTGAGCCCTCTCCCCCACTCTAATAAGGATGATGGACTGCTTGGGAGATTGCTGATTTTTGCTGCCTTGAATCGCTGTGCTGATTGCGTCTGCCATAGACCTTAGGACTTGGGTCATGGCGCCAGCAGTATCGCCCTTCCCCCAACGCCTTCGGGCAGCAACTGAGGATATACTCCAAAGTGCCCCTCCTCCGGCACAGTTGGCATGCTGGAGTGTTTGCCGTGCCCCACCTGTGCAGGTTGTCCGGGCTTGGGAGAACGTCACAGACTGATTGGATGAGAAACTTGATGCACAATGGTTCGGCTCTCCAGAGCTCTGTCCAGGTGAACTCGCGAGGCTCCACACGCTCCCATCTAGTCCAGACGCCCTGTTTGTACACACTGACCATCTTGCTGTATCGTGTTTCCTCCACTTCTGTTTGTATCTCGTCCTGAACCAGTCGACTCTTCTCTTTTCCGCGGGTTTTGCCGTAGCGTGGTTTGGGAAAACAGCCCAGTCCTGCCCACCTCACCGCCACAGTGCCCACCAAAATGTTGTGCCACAGCTGAGCCTCTGCTCTGTCAACAGCTTCCTGTGCCCGCCACTTCCTTCCGGTCTTCACGCAGATTCCTGCGAAGCGACTTTAACATCAGAGGAGTCTCGGTACATCATAACCTCCCTGGCTCGAGTGACTTTGAATTCCTCTGATTGGCCGCTGATGGGGAGCTGCAGCTCGGTGGAATGCCGAGACAGGGCAAAGCTGCTTAAGGTCCGGGGGAGCCCCAACCACCTCCGGAAAGACTGACTGGTGGTCTTCTCTAGAGCCTCCACTGTTGGTTTTGGCACATTGTAGACTAGAAGAGGCCAGAGTAACTTTGGCAAGACTCCCTGTTGGTACATCCAAGCTTTGAATTTTCCTGGAAGCCCCGATTTGTCAATCGTGGTGAGCCAGGTTATCAAGTTGAACCTTTGTCGAAGTGCAGCTGTGTCCTTCAGGGAACTGTTGAAGATCTTGCCTAAGCTCTTGACTGGGTTTTCTATCACCGTTGGAATCTGGATCCCTCACAGGGTAAAGCGGAACAAGTCGGACACTCTTCCCTTCTGCAGGACCAGGGGCCTGGACTTGGCTGGTTTGAAGTTCACACTTGCCCATGAGATGAGCCGTTCCAGCCCTTAAAGGAGCCATCCGCACCCAGGGGCGGATGTTGCCATCACCGCCAAGACGTCCATGAATGATCTTATGGGGGGCTGCCGAGTGCCAGATCTAGACATGGGGCCTCTACATTGCACCTCCGCTGACTTGACAATCATGTTCATGGCCAGTGCGAAGAGTGACACCGAGATAGTGCAGCCAGAGATTATGCCCTTCTCCAGCCGATGCCAGGCGGATGTTAGTGACCCTGAGGAGACTCTCCACCTGACGTTGCCGTAATAGTCCAGAATGAGGTTTCAGAACATGGTGTCTTGTCAGTGCTGTTCAACGAGCTTGTGTGGGGTGGATCCATAGGCGTTGGTTAGGTCTAGCCAGAGTGCTGCAAGGTCTCCTCTGCTTTCCCTTGCCCCCCGGATCAGCTGTGCTCTAGGCATCCAGGTACTCTTTTCCCCCCCCCCTTCTGTACTGAGGTGTCTATGTATCCATTCTTCAAGAGTACCTCAGTTAAACGTTGGGCCACAATCTTGAAGAAGATCTTCCCTTCAACGCTGAGCAGCGAGAGGATACAAAACTGCTCGATTTCGCTTGAATGCTCTTGGTATCCAGACGCCCTCTGCTTGCCTCCACTGAACAGCAACCTTTCCGCTCTGCCAGATCACCTTTAAGTTCTTCCAGAATCGCACAAGGAGCCTTGGGCGCTGCTTGTAGACTTTGTAAGGCACTCCGCTGGAGCCAGGGGCGGAACTTGCTCTTGCTGCTTTGATCTCCTTCAGGGTGGGCTCAGATGTTGAATTGGGTCACCGGTTCCTCACACGGGCTGAGGTCCTGCTCTCTCAAGGTGGTACTGAGATGGCTGCTTCGCTTCTGTCCCAGTATCCTCTTGGTGAAGCCAACGGGATTGGTAATGAAAGCATTGGGCTTTCAGGCCCTGTCCGTGCCTTTCCTTCAGTGCCACTCAGCCCGCCCGAATGTAATGAGCCTCCTCCTCGTGGTATCTGTGAGGTCTGACAGGTCAGTTTGCTCCTCTGCCTAAGGATGATTGTAAGGTAATTTGGATATCCCATTCAAAATTTTTTCTTTGTCTAGATTCAGGGGTTAAACCATGTCTCTTATTGGTGATTACCATCCATAGGAAATTTACTTCTGTAATAGTTGAGATTTTTAAATGTTAATTAAATAGCCTTCTGTATGTCAGCCTTTGAATGTCAGTCTCAAACTGTGTCAAATGCTACTTAACTTCCCTTTTTTTTCCAGTCCTCCTGAGTTCAATATCCCCCATTTGAGCTGTAGGGCCTACCACCCTACAAACCTTCCAGCTAACAAAGTAACTTTAATTGTATTTATTTATAGATGAAAATTAGATGCAAATGAAATCTCAGAAGATTTCTTATGAAATTTCTGAAGCACAGCATTTCCAAAATAGGTACAATTCCTATAAACTAAAAAGACACACCAATGAGTTGCAGACAATCAAGATGTCCATCGCAGAAATTTGAAGGTAAAGAAATGGATGCTACTCACCCCATCTTTTTGTCAATCATCTCCCAGCTTTGAATGCCTCTAACATTTATAGTGTTTTGTTTTTTTAACCACTTGGTTGACTTTACATGTGCTATTGTTTTTCCCCTGGATGCTTTTCCTCACAATGGTTTAAAAGCTTCTGGGATAGTGTTCTCATACAATTAATGCTGTAAATGCTGACTCTCTGTGCACGCACAGATCTTCCAACCACTGGTAGATGTGCTAAGTGAAGTATTGATCTGGTCTGTTAGCTTCCTTGGCCCAAGTTGTTTTGTTTGATACAAGTCTAATTAACGTAACCACATTGCCTTGCACTGCATCTCCTGAGTTGCCAACCTTGTGCTCTGGGCCATCGGTTTGTGCTCTTATAGACAGCCGTTTGCAAAGCTATATTAACTGAAGACTGGCTCCCATTATAACAAGAAGCTGAACAAAGAATATTGCTTAGAAGTTCAACTTCCACTAAAACAACTTTCTTCTCTAGAAGTATCAGCAGCTATGTTAGAGATGTGAGCTTGACACAAAGACCCCCTGAAACTGGACAGTAATATCCACCACATAAAGAATTAATTGCAATGACCATTACAGTGCAGCGGTGTTTCTCTTGTATATGCTCTCTGAACAATTACTGTATTCATTTTTATAAGGAGTATTATATTAAAATGTCATACCCTTTCAAAATATATTGTCAGGTTATTATATTATTTGATTAAATATTCATCAGCTGAAACAAAGATGAAACTTGAATAGTTCTTTAAAAAAACATTTGACCTTACTTGCCCTTCATAATTGTCTGGAATTGTAACAAGGCAAAGTAAGTGATTGATACTTGTGGTGACTTAAAACATTGCTGTAAAGGTCATAAACTTTACAATCAGAATTGGAAATCTGGTGACTTTATGTTTTTTAATCATTCTGTTGGACTGATATGATATAATTAATGATGAAGACTAAATGTGACACAACACCATTTACGCCGGGGCTGGGTCAAATTGTTGGGGAATAATAAGGTTTATTTCTGGCCTCACCAGCTCCAACTACTCTTGTACATTATCTATATTATCCAAAATTATAATTCTACTTTTACCTAGAGTGGTGCATTTCTGGTCATTTTTATTCTTCATCCTCTGAAAAACTGGTTTACAATATGAAGGTGCAAAGAGTCAGGATGCAAATATTCTGCCACACTTCTGTACAAAACCACATCATAACTTTAATAAATGTTCCAAATCATTTAAACAAATAAAACCACTCTCTTAGAAACAGCACAGTCCTTGTGCAGCCATCTTTTCATCTCAATAAAGCATTGCAAAACTGTACACATAAAAATCTAGACTAACTTATACACAAAGTACAGCATTATCCGTCATTATCACAAAGAACTACAAGCAAAACCATAGTTTTACACCATATCATCTATACAAAAATAAGTGTTAAATACTCAACACATTGCACTTCATGACAGCAAGAGGTGAGATACTTTGGTCAAGCAGATATACTACAAAGTGAAACACTGCAGACTTTCAATATAGTAAAACAGTTATTTTAAATATTTGTGAACAACTTTACTTTTGCAATCAGGTCAAAAACACTGAAATAACAAATATTAACAGATTTACTCTGCAGAAGGAAATGCTTGACACTACTATGCTTAGACCTGTAAACGTTGCTCACTATGTACAGGAGTTTTCGTCATCTCCACCTTTTGCAAGTTTTAACTCCTTCAGTGTTGTTCTTAACCCTGGTTACACGTGTGGTTGGTCATTACTACTTCAAGGCAAGAGCAGCTCTGGCAAGTTATTTTTTTTCTTTCCCCCCCCCCCCCCCACAAAGTTGAGCTATCTTATTGCGAGCAGCTTTCCTGCCATTGGCTGATTTGAGATACTGGTTATGTTCCAAGTTCTTAGTTACCTGATGTGGCCAAAGCTACCGTACAATATTAAGTCATAAGCCAACTGTGTTGAATGGTGGGAAAGAGGGAATGCATTATGAAGGTACCAGCCTAACCTTATCCTAGGTAACCTACTCTGTGTGTGTGTGTAATAAATTCAGCCTCTTCCCCACATAATTTGGTTTCCTCTCAATAGTTCCCACTATTGTCCCCTCTCATCCTCTGCTGCCAAGATCTCAGGTACAGGTGTGGTCATGTTGTGGAAGCCCAGATTGCAGCTCTCGAGCGTGACAGAGGCTACGGTGACATAATAAACGAGACACACACTCTCAGAGTGACTGACAAAGGGCAAGCTTCCCCCAGAATCTCTACCACCATCAACACTCTTTGGTGAAGGGCTTGGCAAACATCACAACAACTGGAACTAGTGCTTTTTAAATTGGATTGGAAACATCTTCTCACAGCACAGGCATTTACCTCTGTGAGCAGTCACATGCTAGAGGTTCCCAGGGGGCAGTAAGTGGGGATGTTTCACTTCAAGGAAGCCTTGTCCGCACCCTTTAATCACCTTCTGCCTACATGCTACTCCCTTCCCCTTGAAAGAACTCAAGAAGTAAATTACTTCAAGAGTCTGAATGAGGCGTGCCCGACAGATGTGGGCACTCAACCCTGAGGTGCTGGCTGGAAAGAGAACACCAACATTGTTTCAGTTATCCTTCCAGCAGACTTGGAGGATTTTGCAGACAATCCTGGTGTAATTTTCCAGTGCCCTGTATAACCCTCCCTTCCCCAACCCCACCACCTTTCATCCACCACTATCACCAAGTCTCTGCCAGCTCATGAAACAATCCCATTCCCATAATTTTTCCCTGTAACCCATTTTCCCAGTATTTCCACAACTCCCTCCAGATTCTTCCATTCAAAGACATAGGAGCAGAATATGGCCATTCAGCTCGTGTCTGTTCTGCCAGTTGGAAAACAGCTGACTGATAGTCCCTTCTCAAACCTATTCTGTTCTCTCTCCATAATATTTGACACCCTTACTAATCAAGAAACTATCAACCACACTTAAAATATACCCATTGATTTGGCCTCCACAGTTGTCTAAGGCAATGAATTCCACAGATCCACCACGTTTTGGCTTAAAAAAAAACTTCCTCATCCGTGTTCTAAAGGGTTGAACTTGTGAAGCTGTGCCCTCTAGACCTAGACTCTGCCACTACCGGAAACTTCTACACAATACTCAACCTAAGCCTTTCAATATTTGTTAGGTGTCAATGAGACACCACTGTCATTCTTCTAAACTCCAATGAGTACAGGCCCAGAGCCATCAAACATTTCATGCATTAACTCCTTCATTCCTGGGATCACTCTCTTAAATCTCATCAACCTCTCCAGTTCCAGCACATCCTTTCTCAGATGTCGGGCCCAAAACTGCTCACAACGCTCCACATGTGGTCAGACTAAAACCTTGCTCTTACATCCTTGCTCTTATATTCTGGTCCTCGAAATGAATGCTTAGAATGCATTTGCCTTCCTTACCAGCAAGTACCTGCACACCAAGGCCAAGTTGCAGCATCTAATTAACTTGCCAACCTACACGTCTTTGGGATGAGGGAGGAAACACACACACAATCACAGGGCGAATATGTAAGCTCCAAGGACAGAACTGAACCCAGACTGCTGAAGTTGTGATGAACCAGCTTTACCACAGTGCCACACGTTCAAATGGGACATCAGCAGAGTATGAGGGCAGATTAATCACACACAGCTGGATAACTGTCAATGTTCATGTAGTTCCTCTGGACCATAGAAGCCTGGGGGTAGGGGAGGGAGGGATGAGTGGCAGTAATCATAGTAAGGAAGGAGGTGAGAAAATGCTGGAGGATGTCATTGCTGGCTTAAAACCATTTTGGTGTAACACCAAGGAAATGGGCTGCCTTTCCCAGTGGAAGATCTGTAGCAATGGCTTTCTGTACAAATATACACAGCAGACAACCATGATGGGTGGACATTGCTGATTGAAAGTACAGCACATGCTACCAATCCACATGAAATTCTCAAGGAATGGCAGAACATGTCAGGCTGTAATTTTATTTGAAGTTCCTTTTGCCTGTGATTGCTTCAGGAAGGCAGATACAACATAATCCCATTATGACCTCATGCCCAAGCTTCAAATAGCTCGTCCTTGATGTTAGCTGTATGAGTAGATGCCAGGGGGAAAATATTACCTAAGGCCTCTTTAATTTCTACAAGGTATCAGAAAATGTTGCGGAACAGAAATGAAACCATTAATGAAAATGATAGCTTAAAAGGAGAAGCTCTTTGAGAAAACAGAAAGGTGGAATTTAAGATGCATTTTCTATGATTGGGATGAAGGAAGGCTGAATGGTACGGGTGGAAATATTGGCCCAGAGGAGGTCAGGTGAAGATTGTAGAGGATTTAATGACATTGCCCATAGGGCAACAGAGGTTACAGGAAACTTAGATGAAATTGTCATGGTCTGTTTCACATCACAAAGCAAGTAGCAGTGTTCATAACAGTTATATCATAGGTAGTGTAGAATTGAATAATATTTTCCATTTTTCTACTGCTTATTAACCAAGAACAAAATAGGGCAAGTCAATTTATGAGTGGGGAATAGCAGAAGTCATTTTTGATGATGATGCTGCTTAAGCAACTGACCTGAGAGACTGATTGTCACCTTTTGAGGCATAGTACTGTGTACAGCCAATCAGATACAACGATACATTAATAATAGTGCTTTGGCGTTTTGCACATAGAATGTTGGGCTAACATGAAGCCTGTGCATTTCCAATCACTGCTACACTGAACTTCAGGAAAGACATCAAACCTTAAAGGACTATTTCCTATAGCAACCACAGAACAGTCAAGTAAGAGTTGACATGAAGGTGGTCTTGAATGGAATGAGACAACCTCTGTCCCTCATCCCTGTTCATGGCCAAGTACAAAAGAAGCTCCTCAACAGTTGAGCTAAACTACAGTATTGATTTAATATGCACATGGAGGCTTTGACATAGAAGGGAGCCCATTCTGTTAGAGTTTCCTTTAACTAATCATTGTAAACCAAGGGTTGCTGTTGTTAGGAGAAGAGCATTGATGTGCAGATCCTTTTACTGACATCTCATCGCCAATCCCTAGCTATTTTTCTGAGCACTCACAAATATCATAGATTGCACCCAGAAGCTCGGTTGAATTGGTAAAGGGAGGTCACACATGGAACGCTACCTGAGGTCTCAGGGTACAGTAAAATAATTGGTAGAAACGTACATAACCACTGATACTGAGGGGGTTCCCTTTAAGAGGCTGATCTGATGTGATGATGTAGTTATGTAAAGGACTTTTACTGAACTTTGTGTTCAGTTTTTTGGAGTTCAGTAATTGATTTGCTATGGTTTTTCTTAAACATAACATGCCTCATGTTGTTTTATTTGCGAAAATCTACACCATTAACTATGGGACTGATGCGAGGAATTGCTAGCAATACTAAAACGAACCGAGCAACGTACAGATCAATTTCTCACTGAGCATGATTTCATTAACCAGCAAGGGTCTAACTCCTATCCTTGACATTCATTGACATTACCATCTCCACAGCCGCTACACAAACATTGGATTGTCAATAACCTGCTATATAAAAGACATGACGACAGACAAGAGCTGATCAGAGTAGCTGGATATCCTCTTCTGACCTTCCAAACCTTTCCACCATCTAAAATGCACACGACAGCAGCATGAGAATATTTGTCCAAATGACTGCAGCTCCAACAGTTTTCAACCAACTTAACACCAGTCAATGAAGCCCATTGGACTGACAATCTATCAACCACCCTAACCACTACAGTAACCACACATGCACAAAGTCTGCAGTGTGTACCATCTATAAAGTGCACTGTAGTTACTCCTAAAGCATCTCCCAAACCATTACCACCTACTGCCAAAAAGCGGACAAAGACAGCAGATACAAAGAGCAGCACCACCTCCAGATTCTCCTTTAACTAGACTGCAAACATGATTTAAGGATATATTACCGGCTCTGCATCATTCCTGGGTCTAAATCCTGAAACTTTTCACCGAACAATATGGTGGAGTAACTGCAGTGGTTAATGAAGGTGAGCTCACACTTTCTTCTCAAGAGCATTTAGGGATGAACAATAATTAGTATCCAGAGACATGCAGAACTAAAGGAATGCTTACATATTTAAACTGGGCTACAAGCAACTTCTACAAGAAAAAAAAACGTGTAAAGGGATCAAATGAATAGGCTAATGTATTTAAGAGCCAGCAGGGAATGCAAGCCCTGAAGCTGTACGAGACAACGGCTTTGGTGGCAATAATGACAAGGTGAACATGGAGGTGACTGTTGTCCCACAGGTAGAGGCAAAGGATCTCAACTATGGAGTTATTTAGATATTGGAGCTCAATGCCTGTTGGGTTTACACCAGGTAGGCAAACGGGGATACCAACAGTCTTGGGACATGTGGGTTTAGCACGTGATAGTTTACTTAGTGGGATGATCTTACCATTGTTGAGCAGTAAAAACACTCCGGAGGATGTGCAGCATCATTAACCCTCAGACAACACACCAGTCATACTTTTGCAATAGAGTACTGTTATGAGCATAGACTGAAATCTTGTTATTTATCCTCAGATAAGGTCAAAGACCAACATCAAAAAATAAGGTCAAAGATGATCCAAAGTTTTAAATTCTCAAAATGTGGAAACTATATCACTTGCAAAGAAACAGGAAGTCTACAATCATTTTGAATACTGACTACTGGCAGGAGACAGCACATTGCCCATATAGATGTCATGCCCATATAAGAGATTTAAACAGTGACTGGTGGTGACAGTGATAAGTGTAGATCACAGTAGTGATTTAGCAATCATGGACATTAAGGATTAAAATATTTCAGGATGTTCTCCAATAAAACATAACAAGCTTCTCACACTAGAAGGCAGACATGGAAAGGACCAGAATAAAGATTATGGGAAGAAAATTACTTTTGAAAGTGGGCTTGGTCTCAATATTTGACGGGAAAGACGGAAAGGCACTTTTGTCTGAGAGGTTCGAATGGAAGCGGGTGTTAACTATGCTCAAAACCAAAGTAGTGAAGGTGAGAAAAAATCATGGGAGTGATTGGCTGACAGGACCATGGCATCAGTATGTATATTCAGTGGCCACTTTATTAAATACACCTATACACTTGCTCATTAATGTATATATCTAATCAGCCAATCATGTGGTAGCAACTCAATGTATAAAAGCATGTAGACATGGTCAAGAGGTTCAGATGTTGTTCAGCCCAAACATCAGAATGGGGAAGAAATGTGATCTAAGTGACTTTGACTGTGGAATGATTGTTGGAGCCAGACGGGGTGGTTTGAGTATCTCAGAAACAGCTGATCTCCTGGAATTTTCAAGCATAACAGTCTCTAGAGTTTGCAGAGAAGGGTGCAAAAAACAAAAAAGCATCCAGTGAGTAGCAGTTCTGTAGACAAAGAGGTTTGAGGAAAATGACCAGACTGGTTAAAGCTGACATGAAGGAGACAGTAACTCAAAAAAGCAAGCTACAATAGTGTTGTGCAGAAAAGCATCTATGAATGCACAATGCATCAAACCTTGAAATGAAAGGGGGCTGCAGCAGCAAACCACAAATGTATGCTCAGTGATCACTTAATTAGGTAAAGGAGGTGCCTAATAAAGTGGCCACTAATGATATATTCAGCTAATATAACTCGAGTTAAATCAGTACAACGTTTGCTCATATTAACGTTGTTAGCAGTGACCATTCAGTGACTGCGTCCTTTCCACACGATAACAAGCATCCTCCTTTGCTTTGTGTGGAAACAGATCAGGCAGATCAAAGGTGAGACCTTCTTGGGCTGCTGTGAGACATCAGCCACAGTAAACTCTCTACAGTCACCGTCTGTAAGCTCATTATGTTGAACAACCTTCATTATTCTATCAACTTAAGATCACATATTGTACCCCAACCCAGTTCCTTCAGAAGCAGGAAATATTGCAAGTGGAGTAGCTATATACAAACCACATTAAAAAGCTTCAAGAAGGAAGAATATGTGCAAACTATGGAAAGCAGAAGGCCCTAGAATAGTCATGATTGGGTGGGGGCTGTACCTACAAGATTGCCTCCAGTCCAAATATTCAGATAATGAAAAACAGGGGGTTGCATGAACATTTCAGTTTTCAGCCATGCTGGAGCCAACTATGGAATACAAGAGACAGTAATGAATTCTTTACATTTTCAGTCAAGAATGATATGTGTGCAACCCACCTGATTGCTGTTACTGCCGCAGTGCTTGGCCAATTTGGTTCATGTCACTTTATATGAAACACACGAGACATTAATAACATCCTGGTTGTAGTCTTACCTTGAAACCAATTCTCCCTCTATAGAACCACAAGACTGCTATCATCTGCTAGGTACAGCAGCTCTCTGGAATTACTCGACACAAGGTGAGATATCAGGAAAACCCTGCAGAGTTTCTTCCCTCATAAGTCTAGACTAACAAATTGGTGTAAGTAACAGTCATTTCACATCCAACATACTGGCAGTCACATTGCTCGCATAAGCGCTTTGAGACGTCCTGATAAGGACGTGGAAGGTGCAATGGAAGTGCAACTCTTTCACTTTTCAAAACCAGGTAAATTGCCTCCATGTGAACTAATCCTGATAACTTGACATAAATTTGTAGGGTTAATAAAGTATTTCATTTCCTGATATGTAAAACAATTTAATCAAAGGAAACCTCGTTTTCAGAACATGGTGCTGAACTTCTTGCACTGATTAATGCTGTTGGTGAGAATATTTGTACAGGCTAGCTTTATGCTTCCTGCAACCCAACAATGGCTACTCTTCTAAACTATGGCAATGCCTGGAAGGTGAAATTTGACAATTAACACTATGAAAAAGCAAGTTTCTGCTTTTTCATTTTATACCCTGCGCAGTGTTCCAATCATTTATTATTCGCCAAGTTGATTGTTTTTTTTTACAGCCAAGCAATGCTTGATCCTTTCAGCGAGGGAATGAGACGATGTACTGAGGAGTCCCCAAAAACGTCGCCTCTCCAATAATTCAGCAATTATTGTGAAGGGAGCCAGGGATTCCCTCACTTACTGTTTCTGCCTTCAAGTCACAGTTTGACTTGCAAAGCTCCCAAGAACTTGTGAGAGAAGTGAAAAGCCTTCCTTGTCAACAGTATTCCTTAGTGTTATTCTACACCCCAGCTTGTTCCAGTGATAAAAATATACACAAAGCATCCCAGGGTATCTCATTAGCAGCGGAGAATTACAGTCGTCCTCCTCAACGTGATTTTATGACTTGTAACTCACCGGTGTTGTAACGTTGCCCAGAAAATGCCTAAAGGCCAGGTCATTTCTGAAATATCCTATTGAATTTGTGTAAGTATTTTCCTGGTGGGAAGCCTCACCCTGCGGGAATGCATATTGAGGAATTCTGAGCATGTTCCTCTTTTGTGATATCCCAAAATAGCCAGCTGGAGGGTAAAGGTGCCCCCTCACAGTGTTGATCTTCCAATGCCTTGGGGAACCCTTTGCGATAACTGAAAAGATCCTGAGGAACCCATCTACATAACTGATCTGTAAAATTTCACCAGGGTCAGTGCCAGATCACTTATAAGGATGGAGGTGCAGCCTAGTGCAACCCTGCCATTTATTGGACAAGAAGAGGAAATTCCAGCCCAGCACTCTGTTTAATGGGCACCACAGCTCCACGTTACCTTTCCCGGTGTGAGCTCAGACTACACATGAAGCCCTGAACTCTCTTTAGCCTATAGTACATCACTCACACACCTGGCTCCGACTTGGACCCTCCACTGCGGGCCCAGGCTATGCTGTAGGGGTGCCTTTCAACCTTGTCGGACTCGGGCTGGCTCTGCGCTCGCTCGGGCTTGGGGTTGCAGGACGGCGGGTCCGGTTGCTGCACCGACATCGTCCTGCGCAGGTGGTTGCGTTTCCGGAGGAAGTCCGGCTGCGCGGTGAGTCCGAAGCTCCCCTTCCGTAGGATCATCCGGGAGTTGCTCTTCTTCGGGCGTGAGCGGTGGCTGAACTCCAGCCGGGCCAAATGAGCAGCGTAACCTTCAGAGAGAAACTGCAGGAAGAAATGCAGAGTTTACCACACGGCAGAGAGAACCTCAAACCACTGAGTTAACAGTAAACAAATTCCCACTGTGGACAGTGGTGTCCAGGTGGAGCTGCTGCCTCATGATCCAGTGACCTAGGTTCAATCCTGACCATTGGTATTTTCAGTCTGGAACACAGAAGAGTACAGCCCAGGAACAGGCCATTCAGCCCACAATATTGTGCCAAACCACCTAAAAAGCAAATCAGAATCACCCAGACACTAATTCCACCTACCTACACAATGTCCATATCCCTCCGTCTTCCTTACATCCATGTGGCTATCCAAACATCTCTCAAAAGCCTCTAATGTATTTGTCTCTACCATCTTTCCAAGCAGTGCATTCCAGGCATCCTCCACTCTGAGTAAAAAACACATCCCCTTTTAATCCACCCCTCTCACCTTCAATTCAAGCCCTCTGGTATTAGACATTTCAACCCTGGGAAACAAATACTTCCTGTCTACTTTATCTATGCTTCTCATAATCTATCAGGCATGTTCTCCCTTTGACCGCGTGGAATTCGTCTGGTTTCCTCTCATATCCCCAAAGTGTACTGCTTGATAGGTTAATTGCCCACTGTAAACTCTCCCTCGTGGACAGGTAGGTGACAGAATTTGAAGAGAGCTGATGGACATGTGGCGATACTAAAACAGAATGAGTGTAAATAGATGCTTGGCAATCAAAGTGCGGACCAATGGCTCATTTTCTGTGGATTAATGATTCTGCAATAAGGGTTTCCAGCCATCAAGCCATGCAGACACCATCAAGACACCTGTACAATGTCCTATCTTTGCTCAAGTTCTTGAATAGCCTTCCCAAATAAAAACCCATCACTCTCAATCTTAACAGCATCAACTGTTATAACAGCCATGGCTTTTTAAGGAAATAGTTCCTAATTTGTAACATTCTTCATAGTAAAGATGACTCTTTGATTTTGCTTGCTCTGTACAACTCAGCTTTAATAAGACCATAAGGCATAGGAGCAGAATTAGGCCTTTTGGCCCCTCGAGTAGCTCTACCATACTATCATAGCTGATTTATTTTCCCTCTCAATCTCATTCTCCTGCTTTCTCCCCATAATTTTTTATGCCCTTACAGATCAAGAACCTATCAATTTCCACTTTAAATGTCCCCATTGACTTGACCTCCACAACCATCTAAGGCAATGAATTCCACCGATTCACCACCTTCTGGCTAAAGAAATTCCTCCTCATCTCAATCTAAAGGATATCTGAGGCTGTGCCCTCGATTCTAGACTTTCCCAGCATTGGAAGCCTCCTCCCTACATCCACACTCTCTTGGCCTTTCGATGTTCAGTAGGTGTCAGTGAGATGTCGCTTCATTCTTCCAGTGAGTACAGGCCCAGAGCCATTAAACACTCCTCGTACGTTTACCCTTTCATTCCTGGGAGAATACTCCTGGACCTCCTCTGGACCCGCTCCAACGGCAGCATATAATTTTTAGATAAGGGACCAAAGCTGCTCACAATACTCCAAGTGCAGTCTGACCAATGTCTTATAAAGCCTTAGCACTAATCTTGCTCTATCTTCTCATCCTCTTGAATATTCTATATTAATATTCTAGCGCATTGTTCTTTGGTTCCCAAGCACAAGGTACAAGCCTTGAAAACCAGTTACTTGGTGACATATTTTCTCCCCATTCAAAGAAAATTATTTTATGAAGGGAAAGATGAAAGTAAATGCAATTGCACCAGGTCTGCCATTTCCTTCTGGGTTCGCCATGCACCAGACCCACTGTGCAGCTTCAGCCCTTCTATAGATCCTTAGCCCAACCATAATCCCTATGCCATCACCACCCCCACAACTACCGCGAATCCCCAGCTGCTACCTTTATATCAAACAGCCAGGTCTCTTCCCACTTGGCCCTCTCACGCCACTCACCTGCTCTCTCCTCTAATCCAAACCACCTAGGCTAAATGTAGTTGGCAGAGTGTGGAAAGGAGTGAGGGACTTGTTCAGGACCACACAATACCTTGGTATTGAATTACCATATTTGGCACTGGCTTGGCCATTTTCATTGTCCCCCTTTATTGCCCCCACTCCACCCCCATTAACAAACCAAATGGGTACCAGACTATTGCTAAGCCATTGTTTCTCCTTAAAGTCCGAGAAAGCACATTGCACTGGAAGGGCAGACGGGTAGGCAGAGGGCTGGGGTAGCTCTATTGCTAAAAAAATTAAATAAAATCCTTTGAGGTGACATAGGATTGGAAGATGTAGACTCTATGGGTAGAGTTAAGTAACTCCAAGTGTAAAAAGACCCTGACGGGAGTTATATATGGGTATCTGAACAAAAGCCAGGAATAGGTTACAAATTACAATGGGAGATAGAAAAGGCATGTAAAAAGGGCAATATTGCAATAATCATGGGAAATTTCAATATTCAGGTAGATTGGAAAGTCTGATTAGTGCTGGATCCCAAGAGGCAGAATTTGTGGAATGCCTATGACATGGCTTTTTAAGAGCAGCTTGTGGTTGAGCCCATTAACGGAATGGCAATTCTGGATTGGGTGTTATGTAATGAAAAAGACTTGATTATGAAGCTTAAGGTAAGAGAACCCTTAGGAAGCAGTGATCATAATATGATAGAATTTGCTCTGCAGTTTGAGAAAGAGAAGTTAAAACTAGATGTATCGCTATTACAGTAGAGTTAAGGGAATTTCAGAGGCTGGACAGGGGGTATGGGAACACTAGCAGGGATGATGGCAGAACAGAAATTCTGGCATTTCTGTGGAAATTCAGAAGGTGCAGGAAAAATAGATCCCGAAGATGAAGAATTATTCTTCTTGATGAGGTAACTGTGGCTGACATGGGAAGTCAAAGATAGCACAAAAGCAAAAGGGAAGGCATATAATATAGCAAAAAATAGTAGTAAGGTAGAGAACTGGGAAGCTTTTAAAAACCAACAGAAGGTAACAAAAAAATGCCACAGAGAAAAAAGATGAAATCTGCAGGTGAGGTAGCCAATAATATAAAAGAGGATACAATAAGTTTTTTTTCAGATATGGAGTATAAGGAGTAAAAGAGAGATGAGAGTGGATATCGGACTGCTGTAAAATGATGCTGGAGAGGTAGTAATAGGGGACAAACAAATGACAGAGGAAATTAATAAGTATTTGGTGTCAGTCTTCACTGTGAAAAATATTCACAGATTGCTAGAAATGTGGAGTGTCAGGGGACAGATGTGAGTGTCATTACTATTACTGAAGAAATGGTGGTTGGGAAGCTGAAAATTCTAAAGGTAGTTCAGTCATCTGGACCAGATGGACTACACTCTAGAGTTCTGAAAAAAGTAGCTGAAAAGATTGTTGGAGGCATTAATAATGATCTTACATGAATCACTAAATTTTGGAATGGTTCCTGGGCACCGGAAAATTGCAAATGTCACTCCACTCTTTAAGAAGGGAGGGAGGCAGTTTAAAGGAAATTTTAGGACAGTTAATCTGTCTTCAGTGGTTGGAAAGATATTGGAGTCTCTTATTATGGATGAGCTTTTGGGTTACTTAGAGTAACATAGGCCTAAATCAGCATGGTTTTCTAAAGGGGGAATCTTCCCTGGTAAATCCGTCGACATTTTTTTGAGGAAATAACTGACAGGATAGACAAAGGAGAGTGAGTGGATGTCATTTATTTCGATTTTCAGAATGGCCTTTGATAAGGTGCCAAGCAAGAGGCTGCTTAATAAGCTAAAAGCCCATGGTATTACAGGGAAGATACCGCTGACTTGGCAGGAGGCAAAGAGTGGGTATAAAGGGGGCCTTTTCTGCTTGCTTTCGGGTTCTGCCACAGAGCTGGGTGTTGGGACTGCCTCCTTTCATGTCGTATATCAATGATCTGGATGAAGAAATTGATGGATTTGTGAGCAGGTTTGGGGATGCAAAGGAGGGGCAAGGAGCGTTGAGGAGGCAGGGTGCCTGCACAAGGGCTTTGACACTTTAGGGAATGGGCAAAGAAGTGGCAGATGGCATATAATGGAGGGAAGTGTACGATCATGCACTTTGGCAGAAGGAATAAAGGTGTGGACTATTTTGTAAATGTTCTGAAAATTCAAAAATCAAAGGTGCAGAGGGGTTTGGAGTCCTTGTCCAGGATTTCCTAAAGGTTAACTTGCAAGTTGAATTGGTGGTAAGGAAGGTAAGTACAAAGGTAAGGATGTAATGCTGAGGCTTTATAAGGCATTCGTCTGACCGCACTTGGGAGTATTATGCGCATTTTGGGCCGCTTATCTAAGAAAGGATGCGCTGGCTTTGGAGAGAATACAGAGCAAGTAAATGAGAATGATCCTAGGAATCATATGATATGAGGAGCATTTGATGGTTCTGGTCCTATACGCACTGGAGTTTAGAAGGATGGGAGTGGGGGAGATCTCATTGAACCTATCGAATATTGTAAGGTCTGGATAGTGCAAATGTAGAGAGGATGTTTCCTATAAGTGGAGGAGTTTTGAACCAGAGGGCACAGCCTCAGAATTGAGGGACATCCATTTAGGACAGAGGTGAAGGAAAATTTCTTTAGCTGGATGGTGGTGAATCTGTGGAATTCTTTGCCACAGCTGGCTGTGCAGGCCAAATCATTGGGTATATTTAAGGCAGAGTTTAATAGGTTCTTGATTAATTAAGGCAAGTGTTAAGGACAGAAAGTAGGAGAATGGGGTTGAGAAGGATAATAAATTAGCCATGATGGAATTGCGAAGCTGCCTCAATGGCCTGATTGTTCTGCTAGGTCTTAGGGTCTTATCATAGCATTTCTAAACACCAGAGATTCTGAGTAAAGCTGGAAACCATGTGGAACAAGATGGCTGCTGAAACAAGTTCCCAGGAAGGATAAGTGGTTGTGGGAGCTTTGAGAGAGGACTTCAGTGACTCCTGTCCATCTCCTTCCCACACCCATCCACTGTGCCTTCTTTTGCTGGTTTCTTCCCCCTTCCTTTATAGTCATGATGTAGGTAGGGTCTCAGCCCGAAGCATCAAATGTTTATTGCTCTCCTGCCTGACGCTCTGAGTTCCTCCAGCATTTTATGTTTGATGAGGGAGATTCTGATGTGAAGTGATATGGAGGTCATGCAGAAAAGTGGGACTGAGGCAAAAGGTTAGCCAAGAGCTTACTAAATGGTAGAATAATCCGAGGGGCAAAGAGTACCACAGCCATTCCCACTTCTGTGATTCTTATGCATTGGTCTGAACGGTTAAGGTTGGTGCAGTACCAGTGATCCAGCACTAGAGGGTGCTCCTGACCAGACAAACAGCTTCTCATTCACCACCGAACACACATATATCGGGCAATTTGCTTAAGAAGCAGTTTGGGAACGATAAGTGGCTTAATACAGGAAATCAATATAACTTCAGGAATCTTCACTCTGACTTCTGGGTCAAGAGATGTACAATCAACCTGTGCTTCAACCTACTTGGAAGACTGAGAAATCCAACATCTCAATGAGGAAGGCTTCAAGAAGAGGGCAAATTCCTTGACTATAAGGATTGCATGCCACAACACCTTCTCTGTACCTAGCCAACCTGCTGCGGTCAGAAGAAAATAGATCGCTGCTAACCCTCCTTTCCTGTTCAAGCTAATCTCCTACTGGACTAGGATAGGGCAGAGAAATACAGTACATACATTTGTTTTAAAACAAGAACTTTTTAAAAGCTATTTATTAATGCTTTTTGGGAGGGTGATTTTAGATGCATATCATATTATACTGAGTTAAATACTGTATGTAATTAGTTTTGCTACAATAAGTGTATGGGACACTGGAAAAATGTTGAATTTCCCCTTGGGGATGAATAAAGTATCTATCTATCTATATAGAGGTTTTCTATTACAAATCCCAGCCCCAAAATATCTAGCTACCTGCCTGAAATATTTTGGTCAATAGCTGGGAAAATCCCACCCCCACCTTGTTATATGCCTCCACGACTGCCCTGGCAAAAACAGCCAGCCCTGCCAGAGTCAACATCTGGTCACTATTATGTCTAATAGCCAGTCAGGACATTTCCAGCCCCAACTCATGAGAAAACTCTGTCCTCATCACAATAAACAACTGACCTGAAAGGAATAAACATTATTCCTGATGAAGGGTTTCAGCCCAAAATATGGATTGATTATTCCATTCCATTGTTGTGCCTATGAATATTTTATATATATATATATATATTGCTCAAGATTTCCAGCATCTGCAAAATATCTTGTCTTTAGGAGTAAACATTATTCCCCATCCTTGTAAGCTGCTACATCACTGTAAGAAAATGCTAGGATCCCACCCCTAGTAAGCATCTGGTCCCACCAGGGTAAAAATCCAGTGCCTAGCCCAGCTAATGTCTGCCACTGTCAAAGGTAAATAACTAGACCACACTTCCAGCAAATGTCCAACCCCCTCCCCCCCCCCCCCCCCCCCCCCCCCCCCCCCCCATTTGTTTATATCCCAGAACATTCACAGCTACCCCCTTAGCCCTTTTCTGGTAAAGTCAACTAACTGTGGTCCATCTGTAATCTAAGTGGGTGACACACTCTGGAATGCCATTGAGAACTACACTGGGATCTCAGTTACCACCAACCAGTTAACAAAAAGCTTCTTTCTTCCAGCTTAACGTACGTCACAGGACATTTCATTAGGAGCATTAGCAGTTAGTGGGCAGATGGGTAGGTTGGTATGAGAGATGGATATGGAAAGGCCGAGAGAAGAAGACGTAGAAATGGAGGTAGCTTTAACCTGGCAGAGGATTTCAAAAACTCCTCCAGCACCAAGTCAAACCAAGCATCTGAGAACCATAAGACAATAAGATAGAAGAGCAGAATTAGGTTATTCAGCCTTTAGACTCTGCTCCACCATTCCATCATGGCTGATTCATTATCCCTCCCAATCCCATTCTCCTGCCTTCTTCCCATCCATTTGTGGTAATGAATTCCACAGATTCACCATCCTCTGGCTAAAGAAATTCATACTCATTTCTGTTCTAAAGGGATGCCCTTGTATTTTGAGGTTGCGCCCTCTGGTCCTAGACTCCTCCACTATAGGAAACATCCTCTCCATGCCCACTCTATCTAGGCTTTTCAATATTCAATAGGTTTCAATGAGATCCAACATCATTCTTCTAAACCAGCAGGCCAAAAGCCAACAAACACTCTTCATACATTAACCCTGTCATTCTTGGGATCATTCCCAGAAACCTTGTGCACTGGGTTGCTGTCCAGCTTACCTCAGCACACCCGGAAATATTGTGGCCACCACAACAACTTGACTTGTCGATAAAAATCAAGGTTTAATGTATATTGTTCCTCTGCTGTATATCGAGACAAATTCTTGATATTATCCAGCATAAAGTGAACTACAAAGTTCATAAAATAAGTAGATTGATCTTAACTCCCATTGAATTATAGGCCTCATCTAAGGAATTTTGGTTTCTTGGATTCTGTATTGCCCAGATAAACACACACACACACACACACACACACACAAAGTCATATGCACACATTTGCACTCACCCACAAATGTTTGTGTATATTAATCTGCACACATAAAAATATACAGAGACACACACAATTGTGTACACACGGGCACATAACATGCACAAAGGCATACACAGGCTCACAGTAATGCTGAAGCTGGGCCCTTCCACAAACGAGCCAACAGGGATACTGTGCCAGTTAAAGACAGAACAGACAAGCATTGTTTAAGTAAGATACAGTGGATAAAGTGCAGTGTCACATGCCATCAGGGGCCACAGCGATAGATTCCTTCAGTTGCTTTCTACAGCTGCACTGGTTTTCATCCAGCCTGTTCTCCAATATCCAGGTCGTCATCAATGCCCCAGTGAATACCTTTCAAAACCTGAAGTAAGTTAAAAGAACTTCCACTTCCCACATTCTGACGGTTTTCCTAAACTCTGCAGCAGATTTGTAACAATCACTGAAGCTTCTGGGCATCTCATGCAAATGAATAAAAACAACAGGTTCAGGAAAGTGGGAAACATAAAAGGAGTAATCAGAGAAAGGAAATGGGATTATCAAATGTAAGATAATAGGATTAAGAATGTTGATGATAACTAATCAGTTAGTTAAATAGTTAAGTGTACTTCTGTGGTGCATTTGAGATTTTAAAACTTATTTTAAAGCAACAATTTTCTTAACTTCTCAGTGCAATGGTATACTTTATCATGTTCTAAAGAAGCACATTACCTGACATTGATTCTGGTATTTCTTTGAGGGACGTCCCACAATGTGGATTTGAGAGGGGGACAGACCCAGCACGTTGTAAACTGAAATATCCTTCATTGATCCATAGGCCGCAGCAATTTTGATGTGGGACTGTGGTGAAATTAAATTAGTAAAGCTTTAGTCTATCAAAACACAATCACAGAACTAGCAACAAATATAAACTTGGCAAAATTAGATCAATCTGCAACTTTAAGACTCATTCTTATTAAGACTTCATAAGAAATAATTTCCTATGTGAAGCATGATATCTTAAGCTTCGCTATGAGCACTTAATTTAAGCTGAGCTTGAAAACCAATGCAATTTTTATGGTAAAGTCGGGAGATGCTGCACTTATTCAGACTTACCCTGCTTCTGATAACACTGGACAACAAGGATTTTGCTTCCTGAATACTTCTGGGTGTAGCTTATGGACTTTGGGTTGCTGATTACGAAAATCACCGTGAAATTTCCCTATCATGCACTTCTTTTTAAAAAATCGCCTGTATTTGTCATTGCAATTCATGATTCAAATCAATTAAAATGTTGCACACAATGCAAGTTGAAAAGTCTTCTTTCTGTCTTGTCCAGGCATGCCTGGACATACTTACTGTAGGCAGGCAGGCAGAAGCTGCATAGCAGGCCAGGTTTCAGAAAGGATATAAAAGCATCACGCAATTGAGTTCACATGTATATTGGTTTGCAATTACATTGATGCCTATGCCCTTTGTGCATAGCATCTTGAGTGTGTGTGTGTGCCCTTAACTCCTGGTGGAGTCGTTGGGGCACTGTCATGACAAGCTTTTTGCACCGATCTTTTTGGTGATTGCTCATCGTACGGCATGTCTTGGGCACCTGAAACCTGGCAGAGCCCATCCCTCTCCAGTTTATCTTGAGTGTACTCATTATAATAAAGCAATTGTATTTTCAGAAATATTAGCAAAATTTAATTATTTGTGCCTGAAGCCTTTATATGACAATAGATATTAGAGTGTTACTTTGCACTACATATTTCTCAAGAAAGAATTGAATTGAATTGAATTGACTTTATTTCTTACATCTTTCACATTGAGTAAAAATCTTTACATTACTTCTCTGACTAAATGTGTATGTGCAATCGTAGATGTTCAGCACAAGATTTTTTTTTAAAAGTAAGGTTTCTGATCCCCATGTGCTTTTCATAATTGTGGCTAAACTGCAGAGAAACAGACAGCACCAATCAACAACTTTGTATAACAGGATATTTACCAGAACTATAGTCCTTTTCACCTTTCCACACTAAGAAAAATACTTCATTCCCTACAACAGATAATGCTAAGGTTCACACATAACACTGGAGAGACTATTTTGATGCTGTTTCAGATGATAGGCTTTCATTCCTGATTAAAAACTACACTCTTGTTACATTCAATAACAGGGAACTCACAATAATAGCACTTCACTAAAGCAACCACTGCATACTATCTGACAAAGTAATTAATAATTAAACTCTTCACTTTTTTGGACCCTACTTGAGTATTATCAGGAATTTCTTTATGTAAACCTAACTCCAATCTTGGAAAAGCAGACCCTCCTCCATTACTGTGACTTCTTTCTTCCTCTTTCTTGTGGCATTTCTGTGTATAACTTGGTCACAAATTGGGTCAAGTTACTCAGAGCCCAATGAGCTGAGGACGAACCTACTCCCCACAAGACCTCAGCTTTGAATTGGAACACTTTTCCTCGCCCAAACTATCTTAGGTAGTTCAAATAGTTTTGATTGAATAAAACCTGTACATAACCTGTAAACATAAGCATATCTGAGCTGAATTACAATTCGAGCACCTTTTGTAGTTTGACATCAAACTTCCTTAAGTACTCAGCACCTTATAGAAGCTTACCTCTTGCACCAGGTTGCGTAAGAAGATGGTTTTTTGTCGCAAGGGATCGTGGACCAGACCTTCAGAAAAGGTAATCATACCCTGCGGGAAATTATGTTGGCCCAGCCAGGACACCACTCGCTGCTTCTGCATGTCTGGCCGTCCAGTGATGTAAATGATGAGATAGCCCAGGTCCTGCCAGTGTCTTGAACAAGGAGGAAGAGTCCGTAAATGCACCAGATCAGCACCGAGAAAATTACAACAGAACAATGTAGCAATTGTCAGTGAATGAAATTAATATGGTTCTCATTTCTAGTCTTAAGCAGTGCCATATGGATGAGAACTCTGTATTGAGTATAATAGAAGAACCCTCCGATGACAAGAAACTTCAACAGATTCTCCATTAGCAACCATGTCTTCAACCTCAGTTTGACTTCAGGCATCAGGTTAAACATCCCTCATATTGCATTCATTAATGTAAACAATCTTAAGGCTTTAACACCCTAGTGAAGGTACTCCCGTCAATAACTTTAGGATTATTTAGGGTTTAAAATCAATCAGGGGATTGAGTTCAAGAGCTACAAGGTTATGTTGCAGCTCTATAAAATCTGGTTAGACCACATTTGTAGTACTGTGTTCAAATCTGGTTGTCTCGTTATAGGAAGGTTCTGGAAGCTTTAGAGAGGATCCAAAAGAGATTTACCAGGAGTAAAGTGTGTGTATTATGAGGAAAAGTTGAGCAAGCAAGGGCTTTCTCTTTGGAGCGAAGGAAAATGAGAGGTGATTTTTATATAAGTGTGTAAGACGATATGAGGTAAAGAAAGACGGGACAACCAAAACCTTCTTTCCAGGTTGCAATGGCTAATATGAGAGGGCGTAATTTTAAGCTGATTGGAGGAGAGTCTAGGGAGGATGTCAGAGGGATTTTTTTTTAACACAGAGTGGTAAGTTGTGGAACACATTGAGAGGGGTGGTGGTAGAAAGAACAATGGAGGCCTTCGTGGGAGGGAAGGGTAGATAGATCATGGAGTAGGTTTAAAGGTCGGCACGACATCATGGGCCAAAGGACCAGTTCTGTGCTGTAATATTCTATGTTTTATATGAAACCTCATGAAAAGTCTTAGCAAGGCATCTCTGATCTGAATCACAGCAGGTTCTGTCTTTGAAGAATTTCTTTTTTAAGTTTAGATTTCTGATAACAAACCAACTGTTAATTATACAATCCAGGGAACAACATCTAAAGATCTAAAATCTGTACATGACAACTAAAGCGAGATTAAACAAAAAGGAAAAGGTGATAAACAATAACACATTCTGGATCAGTGTTCACTCTGTCATGTTTGTTACTGCAATGCCAGTATTGATTATTCTTCCTTAGCTAACACAAAGAGGCCACTCCGTATTGAAGACACTCTCATAGTTCTGTTGACTAGAGAACTTCTGGGTTTAAAATCATTAATTTAATCCTAATTAAACAGAACCTGCATTCTCAATATGAAGAACAGAATTTGTGAACCAAAGATATAAATAATTGTTTTTGGCACTTAAATTTATTTCATTTCTTATTTCTTATTTTTTATTAGAACATACAGCAAACCATTAATTCTAAGTGTATAATTCACCATCAAAATAATCAAGTCAACATATTCACTTGATTAATAAATTATGTAATGCATTGTAGAATATGTACTTTCTGAATAGATGTAAGTTTATGTTAACAATTTCAGTGACCCTCCAGTGACTTATCTACTGGATTACCATGTGACAGAGTCTGTTCCTCAAATATGATAGTTGTTTACTAAGACCATAAGGCAATAAGATATAGGAGCAGAATTAGGCCATTTGGCCCATCAACTCTACTCCACCATTTCATCATGGCCAATTCATTTATCCTCAGCTCCAGTCTTCTGCCTTCTCCCCATATCCTTTCATGCACTGACCAATCAAGAATCTATCAATCTCAGCCTTAAAGATACCCATTGACTTGGCCTCCACAGCTTCTTGTGGCAACAAATTCCAGATTCACTACTCTCAGCTAAAGAAATTCCTCCTCATCTCTGTTCTAACAGGAGGTCCTTCTGTTTTGAGTTGTGTCTTTTGGTCTTAGACTCTCCCACGATAGCTCTATCAAGCCCTTTCAACATTTGATAGCTTTCAGTGAGGTCATCCCTCATTCTTCTGAATTTCAGTGAGTAGAGGTCCAGAAGCATCAAACAGTCCTCATCTGACAAGCCCTTGCGTCCCAGAATCATTTTCATGAGCCTCCCTTGAACCCTCTCCAACGTCAGCATGTCCTTTCTTAAGTAAGGGGCCCAAAGTTGCTCACAATAATAAAAGATGAATGAGAATTGTCAAATACGTACACAAGCAAAAGGCAATGAAAGATCATCTTGGCCAGGAATTACGGCTAGTAGGAAGAAAGTTTTATGTGATACAATATTCTATGTAATGGATTTGATTTGGCAAGTTTCCACGTGCAAAGGAGGTGAAAAAGTACCTGACCACGTCCACTGCTCCAGCCCGAACCTTTGGGTCACTGCCCATGATGGAGACACTTGCAGCAAAGGAGCCATCAATGCTGAAGACCACGCACTCCATCCCTTTCGGCAACACAGTCAGGTAGCTTTCTGCAAAAGTCTGATCTCCTCTAGATAAAGTTAGAAAGTGTAAGTCAGGCATTAATGTTCCAGAGCACAATCAAACCTCACAATTTATCCCAGTACACCTAATGATTAAGCTGGTGCTGGTTGGGCCACGTTAGGGTAATTCCATTAGATGACCACTGTGCAGTTAAGCTTCACTCAGAAAATGTCTTCCAGAGAGGAACTGCAACCACACCACTATTAACCCGCACTGCCAAAATACTTTGACGTTTATGTAATAAAACAACGATTTATAAATAAACTAAAATCCTTGTAGAACGTGCAAAAGCATTGAGTCACAAAACCAAAAGGTTCCATTCACAGCACATACTTAGCTACCTAAGGAAGGCTCAATTAATGGTGGACCAGAATCACAAACAATACGAAATAAGAATTATTTTTTTTGTGTTCATCTCTATATTGTGTGCAGTTCTGGTCACCGAATTATAGGAAAGATATCAATAAATTAGAGAGAGTGCAGAGACGATTTACTAGGATGTTACCTGGGTTTCATCACTTAAGTTACAGAGAAAGGTTGAACAAGTTAGGTCTCTATTCATTGGAGCGTAGAAGGTTGAGGGGGGATTTGATCGAGGTATTTAAAATTTTGAGAGGGATAGATAGAGTTGACGTGAATAGGCTGTTTCCATTGAGAGTAGGGGAGATTCAAACGAGAGGACATGATTTGAGAATTAGGGGGCAGAAGTTTAAGGGAAACACGAGGGGGTATTTCTTTACTCAGAGAGTGATAGCTGTGTGGAATGACCTTCCTGTAGAAGTAGTGGAGGCCAGTTCAGTTGTGTCATTTAAGGTAAAATTGGATAGGTATATGGACAGGAAAGGAGTGGAGGGTTATGGGCTGAGTGCGGGTAGGTGGGACTAGGTGAGATTAAGAGTTCGGCACGGACTAGGAGGGCAGAGATGGCCTGTTTCCGTGCTGTGATTTGTTATATGGTTACTTTGAGCTGGTTGTGTAAATCCAGCTAGATATAAATCCTGATCCAACACTCAGAATCAGAATCAGGTTTATTATCACCGGCATGTGACGTGAAATTTGTTAACTTAGCAGCAGCAGTTTAATGCAATACATAATATAGAAGAGAAAAATAAATTAAATAAATCAATAATAAATAAATAAGTCGATTACAGTACACATATATTGAATAGATTAAAAATGTGCAAAAATCAGAAATACTGTATGTTAAAAAAAGTGAGGTAGTGTTCACGGGTTGAATGTCCATTTAGGAATTGGATGGCAGAGGGGAAAAAGCTGTTCCTGAATCACTGAGTGTGTGCCTTCAGGCTTCTGTACCTCCTACCTGATGGTAACAGTGAGAAAAAGGTACACCCTGGGTGCTGGAGGTCCTTAATAACAGACGCTGCCTTTCTGAGACACCGCTCCCTGAAGATGTCCTGGGTACTTTGTAGGCTAGTACCCAAGACTAGATTTACAACCATCTGCAGCTTTTTTTGCTACTGTGCAATAGCACCCCCGCCCCCACCCCAATACCAGACAGTGATGCATGCAGCCTGTCAGAATACTCTCCACGGTACATCTATGGAAGTTTTTGAGTGTATTTGCTGACCTGCCAAATCTCTTCAAATTCCTAATGATGTACCCTCTCCAGATGACATCTTTACACGGTTGTAATTCATCATAGTAGAAGAGATGGAATATTAAATGGATGAAATTCCCCCCAAATATTATTTTACAGCTCATTCAAAGGAACGCATTACTTTACTGGATGCTTCTTTGCATGGCATGGGGGCGGGGCTGGCGTTGTTGTTCAAAGTAAGAGAGGACAACAAAGATACAGCTTAACTAATTTAACAAAAACCTAACCAATACAATAGCCACTAATGAGTCATTCCATTTAAGGAAGTGCAGCAGAGGTAATTAATATATAACAATAACTCAGACAGACTGTAAACTGCATCACAGAAAGCGTGGATGATTAAAACTAGGTCCTGTCACTGCTGAAGGAAGGTACCAAGGATGGGAAATAAGATTTGCAACCATGGATATGCGCAGTACATTTTAGTTCTATATTCTTAACTGGCCACATGGATCTACTGAGGCTGCTTGAATATTTTTGCAATCCATAGCAATTCTATAAAGCTTTGCAATTTTAATAGAACTGAATATAGACAATTACAACTGAATTTCAGAGACCAAAGTATCACTTGGAGAGTTATAAATGATAACAGTTGTAAAAAATTGTTAACAAACAATTGAAATTCAGACTTAGAACTCAAACATTCTTTAAGAAATATACCAAATAATTCAGTGTTTTTCATGACAGCACCGTGTACATGGGCACAGGATTTCTGTGGTGCAAACTTGATATGTCTAGACTGCTCACAGGTTGGGAGGTCAGATATAAGAAGGGGAAAATAGATTGTTTCATTCTTCTGTCTGACCTGCTTTTTCCAGTATTATTTGTTTTCATATCAGACCTCCAACCTCCCAAATTGTATAAAATGGAACAATGTTCTTTCTTTGAGTTTGCAAACATCCCATGAGATGTACTGTGCTAAGCGTGGGATGCTGAAAAGAGTATATTTCATTTGAGCAACTAAGCTGGAGCAAAGGAGAAAAACATCACGTGTTGTGTAACAGAACAAATCAGGTGTTATTTGTGAAACTCATGCATGTGACCCTGAAACACGCAGTCTGGAACATACAGAGAGCAGAGACACAACTGAAGTCAATCATTTTATGACTTCTTTAAGATCTCCTGCATCTCCAGTATTTTCGGATCGCTGCTCTACAAGGTTTACTCAGCTCTACGCTGAACTATGGGACCCTCTTGTGGACTTTAGTTCAGAATGCTCTTTGCTTGCGTCTTTTTTCTCTGCACATTGGGTGTTCAACAGTCTTTTTTATTTCTTATGGGTAAGTTTTTTATGGGCATGATGTGTTTTTCTCTCTGCACATTGGGTGATCAATGGTCTTTTTTTATATATATAGTGTTTTTTGGGGTTTCTTTGTTTCGTGGCTGCCTGTTAGGTGATGAAGTTTGTATTATTACACATATTTTGATAATAAATGTAATTTAGATGTACTTTGAGCTTTATATTACAGTACCGTGTTTAAAGAATGGATAAAGACATTATAAATCCAAAGAGTGTGGACTCCTTCCAAATATTGACAAGTGCAGCAGAAAGAGCCAAAGTTCACAGTTAACAAAGCAGGCACAGAGAGATAATCAAATCAGCTGTATTGCCCCAGCGTTCTCGAGTGCTTACAGTCAGCAGCTGATATCCAACATAGAAAAAGTATAGCCATTTCACAACTCACCAAAGTTTAGAAGAAAAATGAAATGACTTAAGTATTGATCCAATGTGTCAGATAAAAATCCCACAGCTTGTCAAACAATCTGAATTCTATATCTCAATCCTATGGCTGAAGGAACTGAAAGGTCTGTGCAGAAGTTTACAATCAATTTATCCTAAAACAACACATCAATCAGAAAATTCCAATTTTGTTTAGTTGAATGAATACCATGTACAATATCTCTCTATCTTTCTTTTCCAAATTTCACTGCAAGAGGAGGATAAGTAATTTACTCTCTTTCAGCAACAGGCTGCTGATTGAGCACATTTCCTATGCAAACAATCGAAAATTGCTAAAAAGAAGTCTGGAACCTGGAACAACTCAAAAGAGCTAAAAGAAAGGTAACTGTTGGAGGTATGAAAGAACAGAAGATCCTAGCAGCAATGTCAGCAAGATTTAACTTATCTGATTTAACTTAGTAAAACATCCCATGGTTCTTCACAAACACAAGAAAATCTGGAAATCCTGAAGAAGTGTCTTGGCCTGAAATGTCAACTGTTTACTCTTTTCTGTAGATGCTGCCTGACCTGCTGAGTTCCTCCAAGATTTTGTGAGGATTTTTCACATGAGTTTTTCCCGATAGTATTATGACACAGGGTATAAGGAGGTATCAAGGCTAGTGAATAAATGTTTGCTCGAAGAGATATGTTCATAAAGAGTTTTAAGAAGAAGAGAATAGCAAGTGGGTGAGGACTGCAATAAGGTGGCATATTTATGAGCACAATTAAGCAAATATGGTCCGGACACCATAAAATGGTCTGGTGTCCATGGAAGAGCATCCAGAGACCTTACTGAGCAGGCAGGCAATAAAGAATTTAATAAAGTTGAGAGACTAAAACAAATTAATATTTGTAAAAAAAAATGCTGCTGGAGAAATTAATGAAATTGAAAGTTGATGAATTCCCAGGGGAATAATAATTCATATCTCAGAGCACTAAAAGAGTTAACCATAGAAACAAAGAATCCATTGATGCATATTTTCCAGAAACCTACAGATTATTGAATTAATTCCTGCAAAATAGGAAGGTGGCAAATATAACCCCATAATTTAATGAGTTTTATTATTATTTATTTATCTCTCTGTTTGTCTATTTATGTATGTAGTTATTTATTGACTTGCACTGCGGAGTATGCCCTTCGAGCCATGCTGCCCAGCAATTACCGGTTTTTAATCCTAGCCTAATTACAGGACAATTTACAATGACCAATTAACCGACTGATCAGTAGGTCTTTGGGATGTGGGAGGAAACCAGAGCACCCGGAGGAAACCTACATAGTCACGGGGAGATTACACAAACTCCTTACAGGCAGCGGTGGCAATTGAACCCATGTCACCTGTACTGGTAGGTGTTGTGCTGACTGCTACATTACCGCGCTGTGAGAAAGAGATGGAGAGTAAAAAAGCAAGAGACCTAGACTGTCAAGTCTAAGGGAAAATGCTGGAGGTGAATATAAACAGTGACCATACAGGAGAGGTAGAAAAATGGTATTTATTGGATACCATAGACACCTGAAGAAGAAATCGAACTAATAGCCTACAGGAGAAAAAGGATCTGACGCGTTCCCAGTGTATATGGTTAATAAAGTCTTCTCGGTCTTCCAGTTAGGTACAGGTATTGATTAAAACTTACATTCCTACTTCAGGGATGATGCCTAGATATGTCATACCTGTAATCGGCTGGAAGGCCTGAGAAGTCTTTATTAGCCAACAGGTGATTTTTGAGGATTGAAGGAGGGAAATAGATAATGGAGAACCTGTAGATAAGATGTACCAGGAATTTAAGGAAGTTTATGATGAAGTACCAATTAAAAGGTTCATGTGCAAAATTAAAGAACATGATGTTGAGGAGCCATATATTGACAAATGAAAATTGCTAAAAGGCAAAAAAATAGAGAATAGGATTAAATTGGTCTAGGAATGGGCATGTAATAAACAGCAAGATACCAAGGGGATCAATCCTTGGGCTTCTGATAATCATAACACTTATCAATGCTAAAACACAGAATACTGGAATACTCAATAATTAATGAAGAAGACATAAGATAGCTTGGATTGAATTGGTGGATGCAGTGAACATGAATATCTATGCAGTGAACCACTTTGGTAGGAATTTCTGAAAGGTGGCATACTACTTATATGGTAGCAGATTAGAATGAGGTACTGTACAATGAGATTCGCATGTTCTGATACATCAGCCACAATAAGTAAATATATACTGCAGGTGTTGCTGACGGGCAAATAGTATGTTGGCTTTCATACGAAGAGGACCTAAGTTGAACAGCAAGGATGTCTTGCTTCAATTATATTTGGCATTGTTTAGAGTATATTTGAATAATGAGTGCCATTTTAGTCTCCTTGTTTAAGAAAGGATATACTTGGCATTGAAAGGGCATCGGACAGTTTTTCAGATTGTTTTCTGAGATGGCAGGACTTTTGTGTGGAGAGAGATCAAGTTGGCTTGATTTGTGTTCAGTACACTGAGAAGAATGAGAGCGAATTTAACTGAAACTTAAAAAATTTTGGTAGGGTTTGACTTGTTGCATGGAGGTTTCCCCTGAACGGGGTGATTAAGACTAGGGGTCGTAGTCTCGGATTAAAGAACAACCTGAGAAGAGAAATGTCTTCACTCAGAGGGTGGTGAACTAGAGTAATATACTACCAGAGTGCTATAAAAGACAAATAGCTGAATATTTTTTCATTAGATGGATAGATTTAATAATGCAAAAAGCATGATATATAGATTGTGGGGAGAGCAGGAATATGGTTCAGAGATAGATAATCAATCATAGCTGCATTAAGTGGTAAATTGGGCTCAAAATGCAGAATCCTGCTCTTTTTTAGTATATTTCTATGAAGCATTACATAACCAGGAAATATTGTGAGTCTGCAAGCACAAAGGTGATGCATAAATTCTGCCTTTCCATAATTGGGACAAAGGTAGCAGAAATGCACCTCAGTAAAAATAACAGTTTGAGGGTAACGTACAGTACATGATGCAAAAGGCATCCAGACTGATCTGTTTCTTATTTTGACAGACATACTTTATTGATCCCGAGGGAAATTGGATTTTGTTACAGCCGCACCAAGAATAGTGAAGAAATATAGCAATATAAACCCATAAATAATTAAATAATAATAAGTTAATCATGCCCAGTGGAAATAAGTCCAGGACCAGCCTATTGGCTCCGGGTGTCTGACACTCCTAGGGAGGAGATGCCTTAGATCTGTAAACACTAGAAGCTCCAGCTAACTAGTGAGTGGATATGAGGATGGGTTAAGTTAGTGTTAAGCCTAAATTAATCCATCTCTGTGGTCAAACCTTTCCCGTGAACTCCCTGGAAAACAAGTGTTAAGATGAAATGATTAGACTGGAATGCAAACTCATGCAATCACCCATTCTATTGTATTTTGTGTGACTTTATAATCAACATGCATGTCAAATGAGCAATCCATTCCCTCTATTACCTTCCTGTCTTCTTAAGGTCCTATTGCACAGAGGTGAGCTTTGGAATTGCTCTATGATTAGCATTTTCTTTAATAATAAGCAAATCAGTTGGCACATTTTATGGCTGATTGAATAATACATATTTAAAAACTTAGCCAAAGAATTCTTTTTGATAAATTTTAGTAAAGATTCCAATTATAATGGGGTATGGCTGATTGGGTAGAATGTGCTTGACTTAGAGCAAACTAGAATACTTCCCTCTATTCAAAGTCAGGAGATGTTTGCCAAAAGGATATTATAGACATTAAAAAGAAATACTGATGGGGTTGACAGAGGCCCATCAATGTCTGCCACCCTCTATCTCACCCCACCCCTAGCAGGAAGTAGGATTGGGTGGGAGATGGTTGGCACAGCACAATAATGCCCACTGACTTACACCTGCTATATTCCAAAATATTCACAAGGTTTGATTTTATTGCAATACTTCAGAAAATCCGCCAGTTTGGGACGCTGATAGACAGCTATGAAACAATTGGTATAAAAAGCATAAAGCTCTGGGATACTCAGCAGGTCAGTCAGCACCAGGAGAAATAGAAAGAGAATAAACATTTCAGGCCAATAGTTCCTCATTAGAAGTAGAATACCTAGTAATTCCTCTATGGAATGGTAGCAAACTAATATTTGAGTGAGGACAGGTCAAGCAGCTAGGGGCAGATGGGAAGATGATGCTTCTTCTACCTTTCAAGGAAGTGAGAGCATTCAGGGAAGAGCTCTTTCTTTTGCTAGGGTGAGGACAAGAGGCTAAAATGGAGCCTGATTGTCTGACAAGAACCAACAAGACACAGCCATGGGTGTCGGGTTGGCATCAGGTTAAATGCATATTTTGATTCCTCTGAAAACGCACCAGCTAGGACAGCTCTGACCAATATATTCCTCAAAACAAAACAGCCAGGATTATTTCTAAATCACCTCATGAATATCTCAATTCATTTTTATTATATCTCAAGATGTGTTGACAATCTCAGAATAGATTTGAGTTATACGACAATGCCCTTGATGAATCTTCAATTGGCTTCTTCACTGCACTTTCAATATCCCTGCACACTCTAAAATAATATTCCACTGTATGAAGTTGGTGAAAATGCAAGCTAGAGAGCCACGTTTCAGGTACCAGTAAATGAGTTCAAAAGAAGCACATTTCATTTTGCTTCAAATTTCATTTGAAATCGTTTCTAAGCCTATCCTTTTTGAATAGCCAGTAAGTGAATTTGATATTCATAGTAATGTTTGAAAGATGCATAAAGATGGGTTCAACTCTTATTTTTGCATACAAATAGATGGTGCGGGTGTACAGTATATGTCAGACAGGACTTTTCCCACCTATATACTTCATTAGGAAAAGGAAGAGCCAACTAAAATATCGAGCCACATCATGTTGTCCCTCACAAGTTGCCAACAACATCCACTTACCTGCACAGTACATATCTTAGTTTTTATTTACTGGTGTTCATGCTGCCTGAAAATATGCCAGTCCTACATGGAAAGGCTTGGCAAAATGTAATTCTGTCATGAAGAAAGCCAGACAAGTGTCATCTTGTTCTGATATTTTCTTTTATCTTTTTGTTAGGTGACAAGAAATCACAAGGTGTATGCCCCATGCTCAGTCAACCATTAACTATGTCAATAACTTTCAATAATTTGGAATGCCTTTGACATTCATAAACATAGCAAATCCAGTCTAGCCAATTCCTACCTGATCAGTCCATTCTCTTCTGATCAGCAAAATGATGGAAGGAAGTACTAACAATTTTATTGTGCCACCAATAACCTGCTTAGTTCTGTTAGGACCACTCAGATCCAGATCCTAATGCAGTCTGGTCTTAACATTGACCAGGTGAATTCTGGAGCTGGGTTAAGAGTGACTGCCCTTGACTTTACACCAGCATTTGACAGAGTGTGGCATCAGAACCAATGGAAAAATTAAAGTCAAAGATAAATCTTGGGAAAACTCTCCATGGCTGAAGCTGCAGCTAGAATAAAGTTCAAGAGCTGAGATTGACGGCCAATCATCTCAGCCCCAGAGCACTGTACAAAAGTTATTCAGTAAGACGTCCCAGCTGCATCCATCTTTAGCTGCTTCATTAACGTCCTTAGTTGCTCCTTATACAGAAGAGGGATATTCACAGATGATATACACTCAGTGACCACTTTATTAGGTAAATCTGTACACCTGCTCATTAATACGAGTATCTAATCAGTCAATCATGTAAGTGGAAGTTACCATTCATGCCGCACAAATGCCAGACAATTCATTCTTTTCCTCACCATTTAGCTGGAATATAAAGCCATAAGATACAGGAGCAGAGTTAATCTGCTTTGCCTATTGAGTCTGCTCTGCTTTTGAATAAAGGCTGATTTTGGTTTTCTCAATGCCTCGCTCAGACATTCTCCCTGCAAGCCCTAACCCCTTACCAATATAATTGAATCCCCATAATCAATATCTGAAATGTCACTGTTGATAAGAAACTTAACTGGAATAGATCAGAGACTGGGTATCCTGTGGGCAGCAGCTCATCTTCTGATACCCCAATAGATTTATCAGTAGAAAGTGTAACCAAATACCTTGCACCAGCCTGGATGATACTCCCACACAAGCATCTCATTTGGGATGAAGCAACCTAATTGAGTGGAAGCCTATTTATAAGCAAAATATTCACTCCCTCAGCCCACAGCCCACTACGGCTGCAGCATGTAGCATCTTTAAGATGCGGGGCAGTAAACTGTCAAGGTGTCTTTGATAGCATCTGCCGAATGTGCAATTTCTCCATAAAATCAAAGGCACATTTAGACAGATCCGCTTACAAGATCTTCTCTTAGCCCCATACCATTCTGACTTGGAAATGTGCTACATTATCAATGGGGCAAATTCCTGAAGTCTTCTATATAATAAGATTGCAGAAATAAATTCAACACCTTACGATTTAACAGCTCAAGAAAGGAACTCAACATGGGATGTTAGGTATTAGGCAAAAACATCTTGAACTTCGCAAGGATCTCCTCATCTGGTGAAAGAATAAGATAGGTCCTGGAATTTTATCTCTGATTCACTGGTGATGCTTAGATAATTAGAACTTTCAGGACTGAAAAAAAACATTTGTTAGGGGGTAAATGTATCATGGATAGTGAGATCGAAGGTAAATGCATTTACACTCAGGTCACGGTTTCAAGGGTTGCAATGCCTATTTCAGCCCTGCAGACAATTTAAATGTTTTAGTTGTTTCATACATTCTTGTTTTTCAAATCTAGATCCATCCCAACTAGTAAAATCGTTAAAAGTCACACAGGGTTAAAACTTGCTGGGAATTGACTTAAGTGCTTTAGTTTTAAAAGATTTGTAATGAGATCAAATGAAACTTCGAATCAGTTGCAGTAAATTGGATTTAGTGAAGGTCGACTTCACTGATGTCAGCTGTCTCCTTAGGGGATGCAGATGATGGTCTGAAGATGTTTGCAGTTGTTTGATTGGTGTCTTAGGCATTCACCTGCTGTGGGATATGCATGGAGCCTACTGCCATTGGTTCACTACCATTCAACCATGGATATGACAGCCTTGCAGAGCTTCTGACCAATTAGGTTGCAAACTCCTTCTTCTACTATTTAGCATGCACATGAACCTACACTCTGTGGCCACTTTATTAGGTACACACGCACTCCTGCTCATTAATGCATTACAACAGTGATGTACATAAGAGCATCTCTGAATGCACACCACATGGGAACATGAAGTGGATGGGCTACAGCCGCAGAAGACCACAACGTGTACAGGGAATCATGCAAAAAACAACAAAAAAAACATCCAGTGAGCAAAAATGAGGGCAAAGATGCCTTGTTAATGAGAGGCCAGAAGAGAATGGTCAGACCGGTTCAAGCTGACAGGAAATTGACAGTAACTCAAGTAACCTCACATTACAACAGTGGTGTGCAGAAGAGCATCTCTGAATGCACAAAACATCGAACTTTGAGGTGGATGGGCAGCAGAAGACCATGAGCATACACACAATAGCCACTTTATTAGATACAGGAGATACCTAATAAAGTGGTCACTGAGTGTATATTCAAGGAGGCTGTACAGCAGGTATTCAAGTAGATAATTAGCCAGGATTGCAGTATTGGTGGAGCAAAACATGCAGACCAGGTCAAGTGGTTCAGTTGTTTTTCAGACCAAACGTAAGAATGAGGAAGAAAAGTGATCCAAATAACTTTGACCATGGAATAATGGTTGGTGCCAGATGGGGGTGGTTTGAGTATCTCAGAAATTAATAATCTCCTGGCATTTTTTTCATAAAACAGTCTCTGGAGTTCATAGAAAATGGTGCTAAAAACAAAAAAAAAAAATCCAGTGAGTTCTGTAGGTGAGATGTTTTGTTAATGAGAGAGATCAGAGGAATATGGCCAGACTAGTTCAAGCTGACAGGAAGGTGACAACAACTCAAGTAACCACATTTTACAACAGTGGTGGGCAGAAGAGTATCTCTGAACACACATGTTGAACCTTGAAGTAGAAGCTCTACAGAAGAGCATGAGCATAAACTCAGAAGCCACTTTATTAGATACAGGAGGTACCTAACAAAGTGGCCTCTGAGTGTATGTTGAAGGTTTACCAGGTTATTACTTCACAGTGAAATATTGCAGCAGACATGGTCTTCTACTCTTCTTACTGAGCTAGTGTTGTTCTCCAGGTCATGGTGGGGTGGCGTTATGCCGGGCCATGTGGTTCTTAATTGGGCTGGAATACAAATTTCACGGCTGGTAGCTCACAGTGCCTCAAGGATACCTGGTTCTGAGCTAGTAGAATCGTTTACAGTCATTCCCTCTTCACATGATGGTGCTGTACAATAAACTGAGAACATCCTGGATACGCAGTCATGATGCTGACAACGCAGTGCTCATCACTGTCAAGGAGAGATGCACCTCTGAAATACTAGTGAGGACATGGTCAAGGTCGTCCATTTCTCCTCTCACCTGCCACAAGCCCAGATGGGCACTAGTACTACTGAACTGTTCCTGGTGTTGAAGATTTAGGCCCCAGCCAGTGTGCATCCTGTGTCCTTCTTCCCTTTAGTGCTTTAATCCAACATGGAGGAGTATTGGTCCATCAGCTGAGCAAGGGCAGTGGTGATATTCAACAGACTGTCTCCTTGTCCACGCTTGGTGTGATGTCATAAGAATGCATGGAATTCTCAGCTATTCCTTAGGACTTCAAGGAAAGCCCTTCCTGACTTAAACTGTTGAGGTACTGTTTCTATTAGATGCACCCAATGACCATTCAGGGATTTGATCTCATATCTCTGATTGATTAGATTAGAGCTCAGAGCTCATATAGACTAGTAACAAGATCACTTCTATACAACACAGCCCTCTATGTGGACAAAATACTGTCTGATTTCAGGTTCAGATTTATTTATCACATATAGTGAAACACACAGTGAAACGTGTTGCTTGCATTAACAACTGTAATCCCTCCACCAGGCTTGTATGCAAACTCAGCTCATTAGCCGGCTCTGCCTACAGCCACGTGACTCTGCGATGCGAAGGCCATCTTTCATAAACAATATACATCTCGGGTCCGTATGATTTGGGGTTCAACCAAACAGGCACACTGTGATGTTCCGATTAAGGAACCCTCAATTTGATTGAATGCTTTCTAAGTACTGCCCATACACAATTATCAGATGGCAAGGAGAAACAGATCATACACTGCATCAAATTATAAAGGAAGTATATTTACTATTTTCAGCTTTATCAAACAGTTATTAGGAAAAAGAAGAGGGTCCATTACTGTTAAACCAGTCCAAAGTGCACATAACCATTGCAACTCGTACTGGAGTATCTGGGGGTGTATCTCTTACTCTCGCGCTGGACCCACGGTCTGCGTGAAATCAACCGCCACAGTTTTGAACCCCCCTTGAAGTAAGTCAGTCAGTCTCTCTCTCTCACACACACACACACACACACACACACACACACACACACACACACACACACACACACACACACACACACACACACACACACACAGTTTTCAGTTTTGCCCTTGCTCTTTGGAACCATTCATCAGCACAAAGCACTTCTTCTTCCAGTGGGGACTCTCCTTCCAAAAGCATTTTGCGGCATCTTCTCTTCTGCCCTGCTCTGCAGCTCCTGGCCAAAAGACCCCAAAGTGGACTACTGTCTGTCACCAACTCTCTCCGGAGCTCTCTAGAAACCTTAACCAGGGCATTGCACAACCGACACACCGAAGGATGTGCTGGGGGCAGCTTGCAAGTGTCAGCACACATTCTGGTGTCAACATAACGTGTCCACAATTCTCGGCAGAACAACACAGAAGAGAACAAGCAACAAAACTACAGCAAAACAAGCGCCCTTCCTTCCCTCCCCATCAACCCACCCACACAGACAATCTTCTACCCCAGGATAGTCCTCTAGGTCTCCAGCAGACTCACAGACAATGGGCAATACTCTGTCACCATTATCTCCTTGCTCTGTACTTTCCCCATCTAGAGCGAATTTGTCTGCCTACCCCATTAAAAGGTTTTTATTTAGACTTAAGCCTTACAGATTTAATGAAATACAAATGTAAATTAATGCAACCTTTATTATTTTGCTTAAAGATTGTTTCCCAAGGTGCTGTGTCCAAAACTGAACAGTTAGGGTATAGCCAAGTGTTTGTCCATCAGACACAACATTCCTTCACTTTCATATTTAAGACTTTTTGAACTAAGGTCCAGTGTTTCTTTAATCTTGTTGATTGCTTTTGTACCCATGCACAAAATAAGGCTTCAATGAGCAATTCCAGCTCAGAACCTAATGGGACAATTTCAAGAAGGTGATGAAGCAAAAGAGATTCACCGCCACTTCAGAACAGCCAGAACCTAATCCAAGAGCTTCATTGCTTCACATACTAATGGCTTCAACCAATGCCACTCCTCAGAAAAGTATTCACAGACGTGTGTACCTTACAACCATCTTCACAGGGTAAACGCCAACATTGAGCCTCTTCTCGTCCGGTATGGTATACAGGATCCTACCGCTGTTGCTGGTGATTTCGGTGTCAAAATACACCCACCTGCCCGCAGGGGGCTGCGTCATGAGCAAAATGTCAACCTGCACAGCACAGGAAAGAGCAGAGTGTGAAAATGCTACATTAAGAGGGCAGATTTCAACAATCCTTGCACACAGCATATGGAAACGAGCAGACTTTGCTTTGTTACAGTCCTGATATTTCTCCCCAAGGATGCAAACTGCTTCAAACCGTGGCTGACAGGGAGCACTGACAGCTTTACTTGATGGCCACAATATTGAACAGAGAAACTCTAACAAATAAACTTGGTGCTCAAAATAACTCTGCTCTCCCGAGACACCTCATCACAGATTGATATCCTACAGCACAAAGCCCATTGCCAATGGTCCTCAATTAAACAAGATTTTATTATTTGAAAATCTAAAACTCACTATTATCAATAACTCTGAGGGATTGCTGTGTTCCCCATGCCATTACAGCCTCATAAACACACTCTTTTAATGCTTTTCCTGAGCTTACACACTCTCAAGGTTTTGCATTACAAGAGCAATGTATTTGAACAGCAAACCGATGAAGGTTTTTTTCATGGCTTATGTTATAATCCTTCCCCAAGTGCTATAAATAGCTCAAAATCTAGTTTACATTCATCGCTGCAGACTCTTCAAAATCATTACAAAAGAACAGCATATAAGAGCTCTGATATAGTAGTAAATTTCTATAAGATTAACAGTTTTTGGTATATAAAGTGTCTTCATATTTTCCAAACACAATTTTAACCTAGGCATTTAACAACTATCTTTTAGCAACTAAATGCCCCTTTTATGGACACACCTTAGTGATGATGATTAACTAAATAATTTTACTTCCATGTTTATTGAGATACAGCATGGAATAGCCCCTTTAGGCAGGTCCTTTGAGCCGAGTTAATCCTAGCTTAATCACTGGAGAATTAACAATGACCAATTAGCCTACCATCTGGAAGAAACCCAGATGGGGAGAAGATACAAACTCCTTACAGGCAGCGACGGGAATTGGAACCGGGTCGCCTGTATGGTAAGGCATTGTGCTAACCGCCACGCTATCGCGCCACCCCACTATACTATGCAGAACACATGTGTATCTATAGTGGTGTGATACATGGATGCAGAATTCAATTTAGTTTGAGAGATTAGAGACACCCAAATTACTTCATTCTATTCCATTGAATCACGTGATGCTGGAAATACTACTGGGATTGACTGAATCTGCCCATAAGAAGAGTAACTTCATTCACCAAATTACAAAGATGGATATTCTCATTCCCCTTAAACTGTTCCTTGGACTTTTATCTCTCTGCTAAAATAAAAACAGAGTGAAATATCAGCAGTTCAGTGCAAACCTAATGGACAAGGACATGGTTCAATGTTCCTGTGGTGTGTTTCAGGTTTAAAGGTTATCCCACAAGTCAGCTAGTGGGATAGCTAGGGTAACATCATATTTTATTGATAAAAACAGGAGGAAAAAAGGTACACATAGGACATAGATCATATAACAAGACCTTTAGCCCATAATGTTGTGCCAAACTTTAACCTATTCCAAGATTAATCTAACTTTTCCCTCCCACATTGCCCTCTACTTTCACCTCATCCATGTGCCTATCTCAGAGTCTCTTAAATGTCCTTCAAACATGAGGAAGTCTACAGATGCTGGAAATCCAAACCAACACACACAAATTGGTGGAGGTGCTCAGCAGGTTAGGAAGCACCTGTGGAAAAACAGTAAACAGTTGATGTCTTGGGCCAATACCCTTCATCAGGACTCAAATCAGATGCTACCTGGCCTGTTGTGTTCGTCCAGCACTTTGTCTATGTTGTCTTAAATGTCCCTATATGTATCTGCTACTACCACCACTCCAGCAATGCATTTCACACACCCATCACTCTCCAGTTAAAAAAGCTATTTCTGACATCCCCCGCTATACTTTCTTGCAAACATCATAAAATAACACCCTAGAAAAAAAAGGTTCTGGCTGTTCACTCTATCGATGCATCTTATCATCTTATACACCTCTATCAAGCCACTTCTCATCCTCTTTTGCTCTAAAGAGAAAAGCCCTAGCTCGCTCAACCATTCCTCATAAGATATGCTCTCTAATCTAGGGAATATTTTGGTAAATCTCCTCTGCACCCTCTCTAAAGCTTCCACATCCTTCCAGCAATGAGGTGACCAAAACTGAACATAATATTCCAAGTTTCTCCTTATAGATGCTGCCTGGCCTGCTGTGTTCCACCAGCATTTTGTGTGTGTTGTTGTTTGAATTTCCAGCATCTGCAGATTTCCTCATGTTTGCTCTGATAATATTCCAAGTGTTGTCTAAGCAGAGCTTTATAGAACTGACTCATGGCTCTTGAACTCATCCCCTGACTAATGAAGGCCAAAAGACCATAGGCCTTCTAACCACCCTATCAACTTGCACTGCAACTCTGAGATATCTATGGATGTGGACCCTAAGATCCTTCCATTTCTCCACAACTGTGAAGAATCCTGCCATTAACCCTGTACCTCAAGTACTTGTACTTCAAGTTCGACTTTACAACATATATCACTTCACACCTTTCCGGATTGATATATTTGCTTAAAAAGTACTTTAGGCCAATTGCAGTCAAATATCAACAATTTCATATTCCACTCACCTGTTTTTATAGAACAATTGTTAAATAAATTAATGTTATTGCATTTGCTTTATTGAAGACTTGAGAAATTATTGGCTGCTTCACTCTATTAAAGTAGATATAGTTGATACTTAGAGGTGGTAACAATCATCTTAAATTCTCAAACTGAAATTTAATGGTGAGAAGTTCATTGTTTTTGTCATTTAATTACTGAGTAATTACTTAATTAGCATCAGGGGAAAAATCGTTATTTGCTTTCTCAGTGCACTTTTATGCTCAGGAATGCCACAGACACAGAGCTGGAACTGTTTATATGATATAGTTGGTGGGAGGAGGGTGGGGAAAGGGCTCGAAGATGTTCACGTGCCATCAGCTGTCAAGAATGCTGTCCAGAACTCAGAGAGGACACACTGAGCTGCACAAAGGAAGGCTTCTTCCCTTGGCCGGGCTTCAAGAATGAAAGGTCACAGAGTCGGGAAACAGAGTGAAGATAGTGGAGGGTGGGGAAAGGGCTTGAAGTTGTTCACGTGCCATCAGCTGTCAAGAATGCTGTCCAGAACTCAGAGAGGACACACTGAGCTGCACAAAGGCAGGCTTCTTCCCTTGGCCGGGCTTCAAGAATGAAAGGTCACAGAGTCGGGAAACAGAATGAGGATAGTGGACTCTCACAGGTACAGCTCTCTGCACCATCGAGGACCTGTAAAGGAGGCAGTGTCTCAAGAAGGTGACTTCTACCACCTGCTTTGCAATGCTGCCATCAGGCAGGTAATACAGATGCCTGAAGACCCGCAGCTCAAGGTTCAACAATAGCTTCTTCCACACTGCCATCAGTTCCTTGAACTGACCTGAAAAATGCTAACATGCCTTGAAAAATGTTTATTTTCCTCTCTGTCTTTTCTTGCACTAGTGCTGTTAAGTTTATTTTGCCATATAAGTTATGCATAATTTATATTAAGTTGATGTTAATAACTGTTTGTCATGTTTGTAATTCCCATGACTTTTTATACCTTGTGTATGTTTGTTTGCCAGTGACAATTAACTTGAACTTGAGATACTTAGGACTGAAATGAGGAGAAATTCCTTCTCAAGAGAAGTGGAGCTGTGGAATACTACTTGAGACTATGGAGGGAAGATTGCAGAATATACTTAATAAGGAGATGGATAACTTTTAAATACAAAAGCTTTCAAGGAATACACACTCAAAATGTTGGAGGAACTCAAAAGGTTAGGCAGCATCTTTGAAAATGAATGAACAGTTGACATCTTGCACTGAGATCCTTCTTCAGCAGTGGAAAGGAAGGGTAAGACACTCGAATAAAAAAAGTGGGGGGAGGAGAAGGAGCACTAGCCAGATGATGGGTGAAGCCAGGTAGGTGGGAAACGTAAAGGGCTGAAGAAGATAGAATCTTATAGGAGAGAAGAGTGGACAGTGGGAGAAAGGGAAGAATGTACAGACAAAGCATGGGAATTTGCTTTTATGATAGATATTCAGCCATAATTGAATTCAATGACAGAGAAGACTTGAAGGGTTTAATGGTTTCCTCGAAATACTATGCTTCTATAAATTACCTCACAAAGTTCAGACAAATACAACAGAATATGGGTTCTAGGCCATTGGGAGGAAAGAATACTTTATGGGGATTTTGTAAGTTTACAAACTTCATTGACAATTTTTGGAAGTAGAAAGATGAAGGGTCACTGCCTTTGACTGTTTATTCCTCTCCATTGATGCTGCCTGACCTTCTAATTTCCTCCAACATTTTGTGTTGGTTGCTCTGAATTCTCAGCATCTGCAAAATGTTTTGTGTTTAACGATCATGAGTGTTACTTTTATTGTTATTGCCTCACACAATGGGATTGGTGCAAGCCAATAGCCCAAGACAAGATGGCCAGAATTATAGACACATGATTAGTTCTTTATTATTCATTAACTATATTGTTGAATGAGGTTTTATTTTGTACAACAATAGTGTTTGTAAAAGAAAAAAATATTTATAATTTCCTGGCAGCAGATAGCAATTGTTTTAATCAATTTTGATTAACATGAATTTGTTGTGCTTTGATAATTTGGGTATTGAAGTCAATCATCAACATTCATCATTTACAATGAATATATTCTGGTTCCTCTGCAGATTGTTTTTATAGACTCGGTACAAATTTTAGAACATAGAACAGTAAAGCACAGGAACAGGGCCTTTGGCATACAATGTTGTGCCAAACCAGCTATGAAGTAAATTAAAACCCCCAAAAATCTAATCCTTCCTACCTACACAACGTCCATATCCCGCCATCTTCCTCACATTTATATGCCTACCTGAAACTCTCTTAAAAGCCTCTAATGTATTTGCCTCAACTATTGTACCAGGCAGTGCATTCCAGGCATCCACCACTCTTTGAGTAAAAAATCTATCCCTCACATCCGCTTTGAATCGACCCCCTCTCACCTTCACACCTGGGAAAATAATACTCCTTGCCTATTCTACCTATGCCTCTCATATTCTTATAAACCTCTAGCAGATCTCCCCTCAGCCTCCGCTGCTCCAAAGAAAACAACCCAAGTTTGTCCAGCCTCTTGTGATAGCACATGCTGCCTAAGCCAGGCAGCATCCTGGTAAACCTCTTCTGCACCCTCTCCAAAGCCTCCATACACATTCCTTCTTATAGCGGGGCGATCAGAACTGTATGCAATACTCCAGATGTGGCCTAACCAGAGTTTAATAATGTAGCTTTATAAATTTTGCTTCACAGATTTGTAACATGGACATTAATTTTGCATTTGTGGAAGCCTATGAGCACTGCATTTAACTTTTTAAACATTTTTTTGAATAATCTGAGACCATACAAATTACCTGACAGCTTTAGGGGTCACATTGTGCTCTCTCATTCAACCTACTGGAGTTGAACATAAGCATAACTCTGCATATAAGCATCATAATTCTATTCAAATATTTCTCTGGCTACTGCTTTCAATAGGACTGACCTTGCGGATTCTAAGTATCATGTAGGTAATTAAATGCCACAAAGTGGAAACAAAAACTCAAGGTGCAGAAAATCCAAGGATCATTGAGGTTTGCAGACATTCATGGTTCATTCCAATATATTTACCTTTTTCTACCAAAAGGTTTTTGCCTGCTAAATACCTGTTAAGTGGACATTATACATGAGCTGAGATTACATTGATTACTGACCAATTTACCAGCAGCCTGGTAGCATTGGCGTTTTAAGGATTTTTTTTATTTGCAGCAAATTTTAACATGTTAGATTAGTTCTTATTTAGTGCAATTAATAAAATGTAAACTGTCATGCTGGTTTAACTAAAAAAAAAAGAATATCTGTCACTAGGATGTTTTCATTTTTTATGCAATCTATATTAAAATTGAAGACTGAACATTTCTCCCCCAAAGGAAACAGCAGTGATGATAGATATCTGCTGTGTTATCTTGACAGTGAACAAAAAGGCTTTTCAGAAAAGCATCCACTTGGGAGCTCACAAAATTCTTAATGCAGCTATATTGATCCAAAGCTCTTTACAAGTGTCAGTGGTGAATAAACTCATTATAGTGACCACTGGAGTTGAATCACAAATCGGTCTGGGAGTTAATCACTGCCAGGACTGCAGCAACATTGGATCAGATCGTGGTCACCAAAAAAAAAATCTGCTTGTGTTTTTGCTGTGAAATTTGCAAGGTACTTCTTTTGATTTGGCAATGACAGGAGGGAGCAACTTTGAACAATAACCATGAGAATAAAAACAATAACACGCCACCTGGCCTTTCAGCCCTCCTCTCACATTCATTAAGATTATTGACCATCTTCTACCTCAGCACTGCTTTCTAGTAGAAAGCCCACATCTCTTGATTCCCTTAAGCTCTGTTGATCACTATTTTGAATGATCTCAGTGTCTGAGCCTCAACACCCTTTGGAGTTAAGATCCCAAAGGTTTACCGCCCTCGGAGTAAGGGAATCTCTCTTCATCTCAGTCTGAAGTGCTGCCTTTTGCCCTGGACTCCCGTCTTGGAGAAGCATTTTCGCTGCCTTCTGGCCCATCAGTTTAGACCATAAGACGTAGGGGCACAAGACTCAGCCCAGTGATTTTGCTCTGCAGAGAGATGATTGAGATAGTCTCTCGTTCTGCTCAGTTTTGGGGAACTTCAGAGGTTGAATTTACACAGTCTCGGCCTGCCTGGTGACCTCACCTGGAACCGTGTGACTGATGGTCCTAAGCTCAATGTCTCTGTTGACTGCCTATCCATATCCATGGGCTACTGTTGCTATGGAAGAGGGGCCGATTTCACCATCCGGAATGAGAGTGAAAGGTCAGGCAGAACAGCAGAATGAGTTTTCTTTCTTTCTCCGCTTTTAGCAATTTTTTCTTTCTAATGTGTCTCACGTGTTTTGGATGACAATACTATGGAGATATATTTACCATTTCAAGATATTTGTGTGTACTTTCTGTCTTACAGCCAAAATTAACTTATGGATGTCTGTAAAAATAAAACCCACTTGTTATCGGGGGTTGGCCTGTTTTGGATTTCTTATTTTTTATAACATGAGGTTATAAAACACGAGGTTTTATAACACAAGATCAGCCCACTGGGTCCCTGCTAGACTCCCAGTGGGAAAATCCCATATCCCTTTTTCTATCCTCTCTCTCTCCCTAACAGTTCATCAATATCTATTTTATACTTCTACTCTTTATCTGCAGTAAAGTGCAATTTAAAATAGGCATCTGAGGAATGTGAGGAAACCAGGAAACATGGGAGAAACCGTTATAATCACACAGAGCCCACCCGAGGACAGGATTCTGGATCCACAGAACTTACACTAACTGCTGTACCACTCCTTCACTCTGTTTTAAATGATTTAATTATATAAAATTATTATGTAAAATGGGCACCACGATAGAGTAGCAGTTAGCATGATTCTATTACAGCTCTGGGCGTACCAGAGTTCAGAGTTCAATTCCAGTGCCATTCTGTAAGGAGTCTCTGTTCATCCTCTCCATAGATGCGTAGATTTTCTCCGGGTGCTCTGGTTTTCGCCCACAGTCCAAAGAGGTACCGGGTAGGTTCATCTGTCATTGTAAATTGTCTCATGATTAGGTTAGGGTTAAGCAGGTTTGTCAGGGGCTGCTGGTGTGGCATGGTTCAAAGGGCCAGAAAGGTCTATTCGTACTGTACTGCTAAATAAATAAATAATCTGAATAGAAAACATAATGGGAGTCATCTCCAGGACTGAACAATTTCACTAAACATATCAAAAATACTTTGGGAAAATAGAGACCAATCTGCATTTTGTGTTTGAATCGTTATATCATTTCTGAAGACTCCGCAGATTCTGGAAGTGTGCCTCTATCAGTAACAAAAAGTAACCAAAAGGTTGCTGATTATTTCATGTCAAGGTAACTAGATTTCAGAAGTGCATGTGTCTTGGGTTAAGTTTAGCCAGTTCCCACCCAGAGAGGAGATACAAAAACTTCCGAGAGGACTTATAAAGACCTCCAAGGGAGCAATGAACAAATTGTCACAAACAATATGAAGATTTAAGACAAAATGCGAAACAATTCCCATTGACGTAAAGATCAAGAAACAGAGAGCATGGAATGAGGGCAACTGAGAAAGGAAGTAAAAGTGCTTGGAGAGGTCGGCAGTGAATGACAGGGGTTTGGAATACCTTGCCAGGAGATCTACCCATGGCATACCAGGGGACTATATAAGTACGTGAAAACAAATGCAGGGCATTGGGGAGAACACAAGGGGCAGGAACTAGCTTGGTTGTTCTTGAACAACCATGAACATAATGTCTTCCTCCTGTGCTTTATTCTTTGTAGCTTTGTGATTTAGGAGAACAATCTGGAAGCAACTTTTCATAAAATTATTTTTTCAATTAGAAAACCTGAAGATTGTGGATGCTGGGTCAAAAAAACATTACAAGAATTATAAGAACAGGTTTTTATTAAATAAACATCAAGAGGTAGAAAGGCATGACAGGCAAAAGGAGAGAAGGCATACATTGGTCAATATCCAGTAGAATCAGGGTGAGAGCACACAAATTCAGCAATTGTGTACACTGTGTCCCCTCTGGTTCTGTCCTCCAGCCCTTCTCTACAGCAGTGGATCATGCGTATTCTAGACAATATAATATAAAACAGTTTTTGTTCATATCTCTCTTCATTTTTACAACTTTGACTTTTATTCCTAAACTCCTTCATCTTCAGCAACAAACTTCCACCATCCGTTCTGCCCAGATCCCCCATCAATTTATATGTTTCTACCAAATTTCCCCTCGGCTTTCTCATCTCCAGAGTAAACAGTCCCAACCTCTTTCATTCCTAGAACCATCTTCATAAATATTTTCTGTGTCCTTCCTGAAGTCCACGCATCCTTACTATGGACTGTTGACTCAAATTGAACACAGCACTCTAGCTGAGGCTATATCAATGCTTAATAGAGGATCAGCATGATATCCCTGCTTGTATACTTAGATAAAGGTAAAATTATGTATGTCTTACTGACTGTTTTCTCAACCTTCCTTACAATGTAAGTGATCAATGCACTTATATCCACAGGCTCCTCTCCTCCAGCTTCCCTATAGGACTGTATTATTTAATATACAAAGTCCAAAGTAAATTTATTATCTGTGTGTGTGTGTGTGTGTGTGTGTGTGTGTGTGTGTGTGTGTGTGTGTGTGTGTGTGTGTGTGTGTGTGTGTGTGTGTATCACCATATACAGCCTTGAGGTTAATTTTCTTGCAAGCATGCTCAATTAATCTATAATGGAATAATAACCATAATAGGATCGATGAAAGACTGCACCAACATGGGTGTTCAACTAGTGTGCAAAAGACAACAAACTGTGCAAATACAAGAAGAAAGAAATAATAAATAAATAGATAGATAGATAGATAGATAGATAGATAGATAAATAAATAAGCAAGCAAGCAAGCAATAAATATTGAGAACATGAGATGAAGAGTCCTTGAAAGGGGGTCCATAGATTGTGGGAACAACTCCGTGGCGGGGCAAGTAAATTGAGTGAAGTCATCCCTTCTGGTTTAAGAGGCTGATGTTTGATGGCGTAATAACCTCTCCTAAACCTGGCGGTGTGAGTCCTGAGGCTCCTGACCCTTCTTCCTCACGGTAGTAGCGAGAACCTGGGTAGTGATGATCGACGTTGTTTTCCTGCGACGCTTCATGCAGATCTGCTCAATGGTAGGACGGGCTTCTTTATTATATATTGCCTGCTCTTCTGAACAAAATGCATAATTACCTTATATTTGTCTGTATTAAACTTCATCTGCCAATCCACTAACGTATATACATCAGCTACATCAACATGTCATACATCTATCATAATCCTCCTCAATATACACAATACTGTCAACTTGTGTATCATCCAAAAAGTTAGAAACAGTGGTTTTGACCTGTGAGTCTAGGCCATGTATATAGTTTTTAAAAAAATGAACAGTAGCCCCCCATCTACTCACGGAGAATATCACAATTCACCTTCCTCCATTTGTAAACGTTTCAGCACAACCTTCTGTTATCAATTACTCCAGCAACTTTGTTTCCTTGCTTTTTATAACATCACGATTATATTTTTACAAAAATTAAAAGTTTTTTTCAAAACAAATAAGTTTACTAACAAAAACTGGTCACAACAAGCCTCAGGTGCTTCAATTAATTCCAAAATAGTTCATAATAATAAATCATTCTAAGGGGTATCAGGGTTTTGGGAACTCTGATTGAGATAAATTTCGAGAAAGAGGAAGTAGAGCATGATACATAAGTTAAGGCCAGGGTGTGATTACAAAGGGTGTGTATTCACATAGCAACTGCATACATCATGCCAGGAGGCTGTTTATACAGACCATGCAATTACATGTTCAACACCCCAACAGTGATTGTACAGATAATGCCCTGAGAGTGATTCCACAGGCTATAGTAGTGCTAGAAAGTTTGTGAACAGTGTAGAATTGTCTCTATTTCTGCATAAATATGACCTAAAATGTGATCAGATCTTCATGCAAGTCCTAAACCTGATGAAGACAACTCGATTAAATAAATAACACAAAAACATTATACTTGTTCATTTATTTATTGAGAAAAATGATCCAATATTACATGCATTTGTTGGAAAAAGTAGGTGAACCTCTGGGGCAATGCCTTCTATAAAAGCTATTTGGAGTCAGGTGTTCCTATCAATGAAATGAGATTGGAGGTGTGAGTCATAGCAGTGCCCTGCCCTATAATAAAAGACACGTGAAGTCAGGTTACGGCTCTTCCCAAGAAATATCTGTTGATGTGCACTATGCCTCAATCAAAACAACTTTCAGAGGACCTTAGAAGAAGAATTGTAGAGATGCATGAAGCTGGAAAAGGCTACAAAAGCACTTCTAAAGACCTGAGCATTCAGCCATGCACAGTAAGAGAAATTGTCCACAAATGGGTGAAACTCAGTAATGTTGCTACTCTCCTTAGGAGTGGGTGACCTGCAAAGATCACACCAAGAGCACAATATGCAATGCTGAAGGAACATAGAACATAGAAATCTACTTCACAGTACTAGCCCTTCAGCCCACAATGTTGTGCCAACCATGTAACCTGCTCTGGAAACTGCCTAGAATTTCCCTAGCACGTAGCCCTTATTTTTCTAAGCTCCATGTACCTATCTAAGAGGCTCTTAAAAGACTCTCTTGTATCCGCTTCCACCACTCCCACCGGCAGTACATTTCGTGCACCCACCACTCTTTGTGCAAAGATTTACCTCTGACATCCCCTCAGTACCTATTTCCAAGCACCTTAAAACTATGCCTCCTCATGTTAGCCATTTCAGCCCTAAGAAAAACCTCTGGCTATCCACACAGTCAAGACCCCTCACCATCTTATACACCTCTATCAGGTCACCTCTCATCCTCCGTCACTCCAAAGAGAAAAGGCCAAGTTCACTTAACCTATTTTCATAAGGTACGCTCTCTAATCCAGGCAACGTCCTCGTAAATCTCCTCTGCACTCTCTCTATAGTATCCACATCCTTCCTGTAGTGAGGTGACCAGAAATGAGCACAGTAGTCCAAGTGCAGTCTGTCCAAGGTCTTATATTACTATAACATTACCTCACAGCTGTTGAACTCAATCCCATGTTTGTTGCAAGCCAACACACTTTACGCCTTCTTAACAACACTGAAGGAGGTGATAAAGAACCCAAAGGTAACAGCAAAAGACATGCAGAAATGTTTAGAACTTGCTAAAGTCTCTGATCATGTGTCCACTATAAGAAAAACACTGAATAAGAACGGTGTTCATAGACAGACACCATGGAGGAAACTACTGCTCTCCAAAAAAAAACACATTGCTGTACGTCTCACGTTTACAAAAGACCTTCTGAATGTTCTGCCATGCTTCTGGGACAGTGTTTTGTAGACAGTTGAGATGAAAGTTGAATTTTTTTGACAACTGTGCACATTTCTATATTTGGAGAAAAAAAATGACACTGCACACCAACACCAAAACGTCATCCCAACTATGAAGCATGGCAGAAGGAGCATTATGGCTTGGGGCTGCTTTGCTGCCTCAGGGCCTGGACAACTTGCAATCATTGAGGAAACAGTGAATTCAAAACTGAATCAAGACATTTTACAGGAGAGCGTCAGGGTAGCAGTTCGTCACCTGAAGCTTGATAGAATTTGGATAATGCAACAAGACAAGGATCCAAAAGACAAGAGTAAATTAACAACATAATGGCTTAAAAAGAAGAAAAGTTGTATTTCGGAATGGCCGCGTCAGAGCCCTAACCTTAATCTTATGGAAATGTTGTGGATTACTTAAAGCAAGCATTTCATGCAAGAAAGCCCACCACCATCCCAGAGTTGAAACAGTATTGTAAGGAGGAATGGCCTAAAATTCCTCCAAGCTGACGTGCAGGCCTGATCAACATTACCTGAAACTTTTGGTTAAAGTTACTGCTACACAAGGGGTGGGGGGGGGGGGGGGGGGCACATCAGTTTCTGAAAGCAAAGTTTCCCATACTTTTTCCAACAAATACATGGAATATTGGACCATTTTTCTCAATAAATAAGTGAACAACTATAATTGTTCTGTGTTTTCTGTGTTACTTATTTAATTAGGTTGTCCTTATCTAGTTTTAGGACTTGCTTGAAGATCTGATTGCATTTTAGGTAATATTTATGTAGAAATAGAGAAAATTCTACATGGTTTACAATCTTTCTAGCACCACTGTATGCTTGGAGTGTGGTTATGTAGCCTGTGACAGAAGACCAATTACACGGGCGATACCCTATATGTGGCTACACAGTCAGTACTCAGATAGATTACATGGCCTGTGCTCAGACAATGTTTAAAAGGACTGTGCCCACAGAGTGCATATAGGCTGTGCTTTGAAAGTGATTATGCAATCAATGCTGGAAGAGTGATTACACTTGACATGACACAACTACACAAGTTGGCAATTTCACAGGTGCCATGTAATCAGCAAGAAAATTATGACATATACTTTGCATTAGGAATAATTACATGGACTGTGTTTGGATATTAGTGGCATAGACTGATCTGCAAAGTAACTTCTCAAAAGAAGTCTTTCTGCAAATTTGCACTTTCTTACTTCAGCCGTCAAGCAGGCTTCTGACATCTTTGCAATGCACAAGAATACCTTAATGATACCTATCCTTACCCACTGCAGTAAACCCTCTTCTAGGTTCTGACAGGACAGAGTAATAATGGCACGTTGTCCACCTTTGCCATCATAAGTCACCATTATCGACAGCTGCACCACCATTCAAGACAACCAGGCTAACCTGCCTAGGGCCCAACAACTCTTCTGAGCCTCAAGGATTTCAATCCCCAAGCTTCCAAAGATTGATATTTTTCCTCTCTGAAAAAACCCTCGACAACCATCTGGGATAGAAAATTCCAAGACATTCATCATATTCTGCAACAAGAAATATCTTATGTACCTTAGTTTCAAATGTCTGCTCTTTTATCTTAAAGATAAAGTTAAAAAACTTATTAAAAATATATAGACATTGAAACGCATCATTTCAGTGAAATGCATCATTTGTTTCAACACAACTCTGTCCAAGGATGAGCCGGTAAGTGTGACCATGCATCCAGCCACTTCATAGGATGTTCACAATTTACTAAGCTTTTCTAATCTGCATGCATTTGGGATGTGGGTGGAAATCAATGCACCTGGACCAAACCGATCTGCCATGGGGATAACATACAGACAGTGGCAGGAATTGAACCATGATCACTACTCCATAAAGCAGTGCACTAACTGCTACTCTGCCTTGCCGCCCCTTTTAACTATGTTACAACCATGCCCCCCTCAGTGCAAGACTGTCCCACTACTTCAGTGATCTACTGTTAAGCAGCCCTCCAGCACAGAGCTCATCGTGAAGTTCACTGGCAGGGGGAACTTAAGCAACTGCAGTACACTTTGCTTATAAATTTGCTGGGGCCACTCTGCATCCCGTGAGGGGCAGTGCACAGGATTCTCCCTTTGAGTTCAATGGAAGTGAATAGCCGCAAAGCTTCAGCTGAGAATTTGGCAATTTAAAAAAGACTTTCAGATAGACTATTATTTCAAAAACTCACTTTTAAGCGTTTCTCATATTTTTAAATGCTTTATTTGCTTTGTAATTTAACATATGTAAAGGTATTTCAATGTGCTTGAATGTAACTCATAATGTTCTAGTGCACTGAAGTTGTTTGAAGTTCACTCCCATCTTCACTCATTTCTCACATTTTACAGGGCTGCAGCAAACACTGGGACAGCTTTCAACACCGGACAAACAAATTTATTGGTACCTTTTCTCCAGTCAGGGTGACCATGTCGAGAGGACCATACATAAACCTCCCCACCAGCGTCTGAGGGACACCTTCCACCACGATGACATCATTGGCTCTGTGATTCGCTGTGACATTCTTGGAAAAGAAACAGAATTTGAAAACGTGTATTTTTAAGCACATGTTCTCTCTTGACACATCATTGATCAGGCAGTCCGCAGAATGCAATCCTTCTTTGGGCAAAAGCAGAAAGGTGCAGTGGCACAGCTTATGGAGTTACCTCACCATCCCAGTGACCCTGTTCACTCCGGTGGAAACTACACATTCTCCCTACAATCACGTGGGCATCATCATGGTTCTCCTGCTTCCTCCCACACCCCCAAGGCATGTACGTTGGGGCAGGGGGGGCAGTTTATTTTGCACAGTAAATTGCCCCGAGTGTGCAGGTGAAGGTGAATTTCGGGAGTGAATGAGGAGAATGCAGGGAATGACAAATTGGTGCTTGATTGTGGGCTGAAGGGACAATTTCTGTGTAGTTTAACTCTGTAACAAATGTACATCATCTGTGGAATACAAGAGGACTGAACTGAACGATATAAAATTAAACTCGCAAGAAGTTAACCATTGGCCTGAGAGGCCTCTGAGAACTGTTAATTCTGTGATCCTCCCACTTACCCGGGAGATTGGGTGGGATATAAAGCAGGGTGTGGTGGTGAAAAAGAGGTCATCTCACATTGCACATGAAATATGAGATCACCACTTTTCCATCGCTCAGTAAGCTAAAGAAAATTATTTAGGCATAGGGAGCTAGATACTAGGCAGGAATAAGTGAAGTAAATATATGAAAATCAAAAAAATCTGCAGATGTTAGAAATCTAAAAGAAAAAAAGAAAATCCTGGAAATATTCAGCAAATCTTTGGGGTTATCAAGAGAGTCAGGTCAGAAACCTGGCGTCATAACTAGAAATGTTTGATTTTTTTTACCTTCATTCCTTTTACTTGTTTGTACTTGAGCAATGTTGTTCAAAGCATGAATTTCTCAAAACACAACCATAACATCTAAGAAATAAGCGAAGTATTTTAATAAATAAGTTCGCTACAGTTTGAATTTCACAAGAATGGGCTTCTTGGATTCATGTGTGGTACAAATTGTTTAACTACCAGGTCTATCCAAAGAATAAAACATAGAACACAGCAGCACAATGCTGAGCTGACTTTACACTAAGGTTCAATTTCACTATTCCCACCTACATAGCCCTCCATTTTTCTATCATCCATGTGTCCAACAGTTTCTTAAATGTCCTGAATGTAGCTGATTCTACCACCACCCCTGCCAGAGCAGTGCATGCACCTACCACTCTCTGTGTAATAAACATAGCTCTGACATCCCCACTATACTTCCCTCCAATCACCTTAAAATTCTGTCTTCTTGTATGAGGCATTTTTACCCTGGGATGAAGTCTCTGGCTATCCAATTGAAGTATGCTTCTTATTGTCTTGTACACCTCTATTAAGTCACCTTTTTTATTCCCTTAGCCTTAGCTCCCTCAAACTCTCCTCATAAGACATGCTCTCTAATCTAGGTAGCATCTTGGTAAATTTCCTCTGCACCCTCTCTACAGCTTCCACATCCTTCCTATAACGAAGCAACCAGAAATTAACACTAAGCTGTAGAGAGGGTGCAGAGGAAATTTACCAAAATATACGTACACGACGCTGGAAGAACTCAGCAGGTCAGGCAGCATCCGTGAGAAAAGAGAAGCCAAAGTTTCGGGCCAAGACCCTTCATCAGGAATGGAGGGTGGGGGGGGGGGAAGAGAGGGCCAAATAGAGATAGGGGAGGGGGTATGGCCTAGAAGCTCCAAGTGGAAAACCAATCACAGGAAAGATAAAGGGGGAGGGGGAGGGGATAATCATGAAAGAACTGTAGAGATAAAGAAGCAGAAAGTTGAAAGGGGAGAGAGGCAGAGAGGGACCTGGGATAGGGGAAGGGGGAGGGGGAGGGAATTACCAGAAATTGGAGAATTCAATGTTCATACCACCAGGCTGGAGGCTACCCAGACGGTAGATGAGGTGTTGCTCCTCCAACCTGAGTTTGGCCTCAAGGCAGTAGAGGAGGCCATGTATGGTCATATCTAGATGGGAATGAGAGGCAGAGTTGAAGTGGGTGGCAACCGGGAGGTCCTGTCCATTGTGACGGACGGAGCAGAGGTGCTCGACAAAGCGGTCCCCCAATCTGCGTCGGGTCTCGCTGATGGCCGCACCGGGAGCACCGGATGCAATAGATGACTGCAGGAGGCTCACAGGTCAAGTGTTGCCTCACCTGGAAGGACTGTCTGGGGCCCAGAATGGTGGTGTTACAGTTGTGCCACAACTCTTAAAGGAAGTGACAATGTAATTGCTAACTGTTTAGATGCTGAATTGAATGTATAACTGTATTTAGCTGTAGTGAAAAAAAACTCTTTTGTATTGTGTTAGATTCTAAAATCCTGTAAGACTCTGTATTAATTCATTTTTACTGATGGTAAAAATCTTTGAAGGAAGGGGGTGTTACGAATGTGCCACAACTCCGAGGGGCCGAAGGGTACAAAGTCGCTCCCTTCTTTTTGAGAATCGCAAGATCGCTATTAATTCAGGTCTGGGACCCAGGAAATGAGAGAGAGACATGCAGAAACCACAGGGTTTGGAATGTGTCCTGGGCTCAGCGAAACAAAGCCACTGATAACGGCCATTGTCTCTTGGAGACGGAATTGTGTATTGAGTACTGTACTATTCATTGAAGCCCCTCAGGGGATGACCAGAGTGGGCTGGTTGAGGGATTGCATCATCCCAACCTGATTGGCATCTGAGACCCCGTGAGTAAGGATAAAAGAGGGTCTGGGGAACAACCCCTTTAGACGCACAAGGAGAAATGCTGGAAATCCAGTGACAGCGTTTTATAGCAAAAGCCGGTGGGGGCCCATGTGCGTCCTCCCTTGCCAGGGTAGCGGGCTCATCACGGAAGAACGGCTTAGCTAAAGGAGAGACCACAAGTGAACGGCCACACCAACGGGACTTCTGACGGATCGAAATCATAAAAGGAAAGCCGGCAAGTTTCTAAAAATCTCTCTCTCTCCAAACAAAAGGCTGCAGCCTGAATGAACTGAGTGACTTTTATATTTCCATCGGACAATACGTTATCCCCTAGACAACGATAGAGCTTATTTCTTATTGATTATTATTATACCCGCACTTTTAGATTTAGTATTGACGACGTATATTATCTGTATGGTTGCATTGATATTATTTTTGTGTATTTTTACTAATAAATACTGTTAAAAATAGTACCATCAGACTTCAACGGACCTCTCTATCTTTGCTGGTAAGTGACCCAGTTACGGGGCTCGTAACAGTGGTAAGAGGGGAGGTGTGGGGACAGGTGTAGCATTTGCGCTTGCAAGGATAAGTGCCAGGTGGGAGTTCTGTGGGGAGGGACACGTGGACCAGGTAGTTGCGGAGGGAACAATCCCTGCGAAAAGCTGTGAGGGGTAGGGAGGGAACGATGTACTTGGTTTACTAAGATGCTGTATATAAAATTTACCAAGATGCTGTATATAAACAAGTGTGATCTAACGGGTGGTTTATCAGGCTGCAACATTAACTCGTGCCTTTTGAGCTCAGCCTCCTGACAAATGAAGGCCTACACACCATACACCTTTTTAACAACCTTATCAATTTGCATGGCAACTTTGAGAAATCTATGGACAAGGACCCCAAATCCCCTGTTTCTCTACACTGCTAAGAATCTTGCCATTAACTCTGTATCCTGCCTTCAAATTCAACCTTACACACTTTTATGGAAGTGAACACCATCAACCACTTCTCAGCACAACTCTCCGTCTTGTCAATGTCCTGGTGCAACCTATGACAACCTTCTACATCGTCCTCAATCCTACCACCTTCAGCAGCATCTGCAAACTTACTAACCTACCCTTCCACTTTCTCATCCAGGAAACTTATAAAAAAATCACAATCAACAGAGGTCCCAGAACAGGTCGCTGCAGACCACCACTGGTTACTGACCTCCAGGCAGAAAATGCTCCATCTGACACAACCCTCCACATTCTAAGGGCCAGGCAGCACACAAAATGCAGGAGGAACTCAGCAGGCCAGGCAGCATTTATGGAAAAGAATACACAGCCGACATTTCAGGCTAAGCCACTTCATCAGAACTGGGAAGAAAAGATGAGAAGTCACAGCAAGAAGGTGGGGGAGGGGAGGAAGAAGCACAAGGTAGTGGGTGATAGATGAAACCAGGAAAGGGGAAGGCTGAAGTAAAAAGTTGGAAAGTTGATTGGTGTATGAGATAATGGCTGGAGAAGGGGGAATCTGATAGGAGAGAACAGAAGGCCATGGAAGAAAGGGAAGAGGGAGGAGCACCAAAGGGAAGTGATGGGCTGGCAAGGAGATAAGGTGAGAGAGGGAAATGAGAATGGGGAATAGTGAGGCGGGAGGCAGTGCGGGAAGTTCAAGAAATCGATGTTTATGCCATCAGGTTGGAGGCTACTGAGATGGAATATAAGGTGGCTCCTCTAACCTGAGTGTGGCCACATCTGAGCAGTAGAGGAGGCCGTGGACTGACAGGTCAGAATGGGAATGGGAAGCGAAATGAAAATGGGTGGCCACTGGGAGATTCCACATTTTCCAGCAGATGGAGCGTAAGTGTTCGGCAAAACTGTCTTCCAATCTACGTCAGGTCTTACTGATAATCAGGAGACCACACCAGGGACACCAAACACTGTATACAACCCCCAACAGCCTCACAGGTGAAGTATCACCTCACCTGGAAGCACTATTTGGGGCCCTGAATGTTAGTGAGGGAGGAGATGTAGGGGGTAGGTGTAACACTTGCTCTGCTTGCAAGGATGTGCCAGCAGGGAGATTAGTGGGCAGGGACAAATGGACAAGGGAGCCATGTAGGAAGTGATCCCTGTGGAAAACAGAAAGTGGGAAGGAGGGAAAGATGTGCTTGGTGGTGAGATCCCACTGGAGATGGCAGAAGTTATGTGCTGGACACAGAGGTTGGTGGGATGGTTGGTGAGGACAAAAGGAACCTTATCCTTGGTGGGGAGGTGGAAGGATGGGGTAAGAGCTGACGTGCATGAAATAGAAGAGATGCAGTTGAGGGTAGCGTTGGTGCTGGAAGAATTCCTTTTTTTTTGAAGAAGGACAACATATCCTTAGTTCTGGAATGAAAAGTCTCATCCTGAGGGGAGATATGGTGGAGACAGAGGAATTGAGAAAAGGGGATGGCAAGACATAAGCTCATTTATGTGCTCTGGTCATATATTAGCTCTGGGTCTTTTGCACAAGTGCTGCCTATCCAGCTGTGATTTTTGCACATCTTTATTTTTTATTTCAGGTCTCCAACATCTGCAGTACTTCAGCATCCTTGAAAGGAAATGAAGGTTTGAAATTCCTCATCAATAAACAAAAAAAAAACATGAAAGTGGGCTGAAGTACTTAAGTAAGGAAACCAGACCAGAGATTATTTTACCTAATCAGAGAAGAATCAAAGAGTCTCGTGTTTCTAGATTATTTGCTGCTAATTATTTAGTAGCAAACTGAGTTGGGGCCATTGGGGTAGACAAGAGTGTGTTTTGTTAATGCAGTATTTATTTTAGAAGTTTGTATATCTACTTGAAAACAAGCTGATATTTATATATTAAACATAACAGAAAATGCACTTTGTGGGCTTCCATTAAAACATCACAAGTCACAAGTGGCAAGACAAGAACTGTTTAGTGAAATTAATAAGACTCTAAAATGCTTATGATATATCAAAGTACATTAGACAGCTTAAGTGAATTTATACTTAATGGCTTTCTGCCACCAGGCTTCATCAGGCAGATCTATTAGAATGCCACGTGCATTACAATATGACCTGGAATTAGCAAAACAAAAACAAATTGAAAATTTATCTAAACAGTCTTTCTAATGGATCATAATAGAAAAAAATAAAAAACTGATCTGCAGGAAAAAAATAATCAGAAACAGAAAACGGCCATTTTGTTTACAGAGCCTCCTCTGCCACTTAATAAGATCACGGCTAATTTTGACTGTAATGTCAATTCTACTTCCCCATATGCATGTGGCCACCCTTCCACCCTCTTTCATGTCAAGAAATTACTTGCCCCGCCTTAATCATAATAATCAGAAATTCTGCTTCCAACATCCTTTGAAGAAGAGAAATCCAAGAACACAAGATCATTAGAGGGAAGATAAAATTTATTGCATTTCAGTCTTGAATGGAGGACCCCTTTTTTTTAAACACAATTCCCTCATTCTGGATTCTCCCATGAGAAGATCATTCTTTCTACCTTTAACCTATCAAGACCCCTCAAAATCTTGTATGTCTCAAGCACTCTTCTTATTCTTCTGATTTCCAGTGGGTAGAAGTCTTTCCTTTCCAACTTTTCCTTATAATGCAACCCAGCCATTCCAGGTAACAGTTGAGTAAACCTTCCAATGCATCAATATGTTTCCTTTAAGAAGACTTTAGACTATACTCGGATGTGGCCTCAGCAAATTCCTATATTACGGACATCTAACCACTCTGTGTTAAATTGTTTTAGACCGATGCATCACCATTCCATTTGCTTTGTTAATACTAGTGTTCTACATACTAACATTATACAAATCATGCATTAGGATATCCAGACTCCTCTCTATCTAACAGCAATGCAATTTCTCACCGTTCATTTACAGGTATGCGTCACTTAAGTTCCACGATATGTTCTGTGAAATCAGGTGTTATGTGATTTGGACGTTGTGCGAGCACTTAATATATACTTTGCCTCTTGCTGCTGCTATCACTAGGAGTGGTTTTGCTGCGTTTGGAAGCCATGATGCACTTTATGGTAATGTTTTTGAAAGAAAATTAAACAGAGAGATAACGCTACTACACTCAAGAGATGTGCGATACTCGAGATTGGTTATGTCCGCTACGTCATGTTCTCCGATCAGGACTACGGACGTATACGCGATCGGACATTGTCCGAACGGACGTTAAGTGGCGCACACCTGTATGTTGTTTATTATGCTCCCTTTCACATTCCCTGCCAAAGAGGATATGCTTTCATCAAGTTTAAGGACAGCTTTAAACATGGAGTGGTCCGATGATGAGTTAAATGAGTGGGGTGGAGGAATAAAGGAAGGGTGCTAATCTTTAAATTAACCCAGAAACTGTGCATCCAGATAGTCATTTTCTTTCAGTCAGCTCCACTTTGCAAAGGTCATTACAGAAAAAAATACTTTCCAGTTTTATCTTGCAAAAAATTGTACAATGCTTAGAGAATGAGTATATATTATAATCTATCTATTTAATGTTCATTGAGATACAGCAGGGAATAGGCCCTAGCAGCCCTTCGAGCCGCGCTGCTCAGCAATCCCCTGATTTAATCCCAGTCTAATCATGGGATGATTTATATTGACCAATTAACCTACCAACTGGTCCGTCTTTAGACTGTGCAAGGAAACAAGAGCCCCTGGAGGAAACCCACATGGTCACAGGGAGAAGGTACAAACTCCTTAAAGGCAACAGAGGGAATTGAACCTGGGTCACCTGTACTGTAAAGTGTAGTGCTATTCACTATGCCACAGTATATAAATATAAAAGTAAAAATATATTTTACCCTGGTACCAATTTCTTTTGGGTGACAGGTGGAAAAAGTACAGAATAATCTTACATTTCAAGCAATCTTGGTCAAGATTTCTGTTTGTTCCAAGGCTGTGGGTAGGAAGCACACTATCAACTGTTCAAACAATTTTTTGGTTTAGTCCTCAGGGTAGGTATCAGCATACAAAGTGCATTTTACTCAAGATACACTGCAAAGAGATTGCCAATCCTCATTCCTATTCCGACATGTTGGTCCACTCTCAGGTTGGAGGAGCATCGCATTATATTCCGTTTGGGTAGCCTCCAGCCTGACACCATGAAGATCAATTTCTCTAACTTCCTTTCTCCCCTTTCCCTTCTCTCTTTTTTCATTCCCCATCTGATTCCCTTCTAATCCCTTCTCTTCACCTCACCCGCCTATCACCTCCCTCTGGGGCTCCTCCTCCTTCCATTTCTACCATGGTCCACTCTCCTCTCTTATCACATTCCTTCATCTTCAGCCCTTTACCTTTTTCTACCTATCACCTCCCAGATTCCATCCTCCCCACCCACCTAATTTCCCCTTCACCTGGATTCACCTATCACTGGCCAGGTTTAACTCCCTTCACCCTCTTATTCTCAGTTCTTCCCCCTTCCTTTCCAGTCCTTATGAAGGGTCTTGGCCCAAAATGTTGACTCTTTATTCCTTTGCATAGCTACTGCCTGACTGCTGTGTTCCTCTAGTAATATGTGTGTGTGTGTGTGTGTGTGTGTGTGTGTGTGTGTGTGTGTGTGTGTGTGTGTGTGTGTGTGTGTGTGTGTGTGTGTGTGTGTGTGTATGTGTGTGTGTGTTACTTCAAATAAACTGAAGCAATCTCTTCATTTCTGCTTCTGACCATTAAGAGGCAGTGTTGCAGTTTGTTTCGAAAGCTGTGATAGTCATGTACAAACCTACACTGGGTCACAAATAGCATCTGGGCCAATAGCCTGTTATTTTCTTAGACACTTCTTTATATATTCAAACTCAATTGAAACAAACCCTGAGCTTCACGTGTGTTCGTCTGCGAAGCCATTTCTCCCGAGGACTTGACTCACTGCATGCGGATGGATCCTTGCTGTCGTTCTCCTTTATGTTCACACTTTCATACCTCATTACCTGCAATTGGAAAAATTCAGCTATAAATACAAGAGCCTCGGTATCACACACTAGGACACAGTACAACCTCTCAAACAACCCATGTTAGTTACAGCAGCCTCACAGATAAACCATACAGAAAGCTATTATAACACATATTCACTGCACACAGAAGTTGCTCTAATAAAAGAGGAAGAGATACTTTTCTACTACAAATGATGATTAACTAGTAGAGATTAATTTGCACTCAGTATTCCAAGCAAGCTTTATTAGCTTATGCTAAAATGTAGAGATGAAGTTGAGCATGGGACTCTGTAGACAGTGAAACAGAATACTTTTTCATGAATATGTAAATGATTCATTATTTACATCACAAAATATAACATTAAACTGTGTTTTAGACTGACCTCCTTATGTAAATCCTATTCACAATGTAAATTTTCATTAGTGGGGATGCTATATCAACAGAGATATATGCTGGTTTATTCTAACATATAAAAACCTGGGTAGGCAATGCCCCCATTACCCTAGATTTACCAGGCTGTTAGGTAGAACAGGAACACTGACTAATTTTCACTGACATAGGGCAATTCTGGAAACATGAAATGCAATCACATATTTGCTGTCCGGACAATTGAAAGTTGATTGTTCATTCTCGAGCGAAGTGTGATGAAGACAGGTTCCAGTCACTTCCAAACTTCTCCTACGCTACATCAACAACTGCAATGGTGCTGCCTCCTGCACCCATGCTGAGCTCGTTGACTTCATCAACTTTGCCTCCAATTTCCACCCTGCCCTCAAATTTTCCTGGTCCGTTTCCAACACCTCCCTCCCCTTTCTTGATCTCTCTGTCTCTATCTCCGGAAAAAAAGCTTATCTACTGTTATCTTCTATAAACACACTGATTCTCAGTTACCTGGACTATACCTCTTGCCACCCTGTCAGTTGTAAAAATGCCATTTCCTTCTCTCAATTCCTCCATCCTTGACACATCTGCTCTCAGGATGAAGCATTTCGTTCAAGGATTAATGAAATGACTTCCTTCTTCAAAGAAAGGTGCTTTCCTTCTTCCACCATCAATGCCGTCCTCACCCGCATCTTTTCCATTTCACGCATGTCTGTCCTCCCCACATCCAACCTCCACCTTATAGGAAGATAGGGCTCTTCTTGTCCTCACCTACCACCCCGCAAGACTAGCAAATAATTTTCCATAACTTCTGCCAACTCCAACGAGATCTCCCCATCCCTCCTCCACTTTCCACTTTCCACAGAGATTACTCCCTATGCAACTCCCTTGTCCATCTGCCCTCCCCACTGATCTCCTTTTTGGTACTTATCCTTACAAGCGGAACAAATGTTACATCTGCCCCTACACCTCCTCCCTCACTACCATTCAGGGCCCCAAATAGTCCTTCCAGGTGAGGCAACACTTCACCTGTGAATCTGTTGGGGTCATCTACTATATCCAGTGCTCCTGGTGTGGCCTCCTTTATATCGGTGAGATCCAACGTAGATTGGGAGACCGCTTCACCTAGTACCTATGCTCTGTCTGCCAGAAAAAGCGGGATCTCTCAGTGGCCACCCATATTTAATTCTACTTCCCATTCCCATTCCAACATATCAGTCCATGGCCTCCTCTACTGCCGTGATGAGGCCACATTCAGGTTGGAGAAGCGACACCTTATATTCTGTCTGGGTAGCCTCCAACCTGATGGAATGAACGTTAATTTCTCAAATTTCAGGTAATTGTCCCGCCCCCTCTCCTTCGCCATTCGCCATTCCCTTTCCCTTCTCTCACTTTATCTCCTTACCTGCCCATCACCTCCCTCCCGTGCTCCTCCCCCTCCCCTTTCTTTCATGGCCTTCTGTCCTCTCCTATCAGATTCTCCCTTCTCCAGCCCTTTATCTTTTTCACCAATCAATTTCCCACAGTTCTTTACTTCACCCCTCCCCCTCTCCCGGTTTCACCTATCACCCACTACCTTGTACTTCTTCCTCCCTTCCTCCTCTCTTACTCTGACTTCTCATCTTTTTTTTTCTCCAGTCATTCTCCAGGTCTTGGCCTGAAACGCCAACTGCTTAATCTTTTCTATAGATGCTGCCTGGCCTGCTGAGTCCCTCCAGCACTTTGACTGTGTTGGTTGGATTTCCAGCATCTACAGATTTTCTCTTATCTGCACTTTGGTGTGATTTCCGTGCCAGATCTCCATGGCACAGAATACTCCAGGAACCTGAGCCAGATCATCATGTTGTGTGGCACTCCCAGGAAAACTATGATCTCAATGGTATAGTTTTGGCCCAGGATACCTGCATTTTGAATAAAGCATTTACCTTTATTGTTGTCCTATCTTCCTCCTATTGCACTGATCCTCTCCTTATATCTACCCCAGAACCCAATTTTCTACCTTCAGCATGTTGACCCCCTGCAATGAGAATGCAGGACCCCGGACACACTCTCTCCGACTCCCCTTCCCCCACAAATGAACACGCCAGGCTCATACATTCTTCTGCCACTTGCAGTGCGCAGGGCTCTAAACCCATCCCTCTATGATTCAGACTCCGCACTACCACTGTGACCCTGTGGCTGAGTCTGAAAGTGGGGGTCTGTGTGGTCTCTTGTGTCCTGCTTCATGCCTCAGGAAGATTACAGTGGAGGTCCAGCAGCTGAAATGGTCACTGACGACGGACACACTGACTAGGTGGCAGTCAAATTTCTAAACCTACAGGAATAGATCCAGGCTTAGACTGAAGCTCGGGGCAAATGCAACGCAAGCTGGATGTGGCTCTGTAGTGCCAGGCTCTGATTCAATGCAAGCGCAGCTCCTGGGTGCTCTGTAAAATGAGTTAAACATAGGGCAGGCAGCAGGCCAGACCGATTTGGGCTGAGTGCTGAGGTTTGACAGCACTGGCCAGGTGTGCAGTGGATTCAGGGACCTCACAACCAAACTCAATGACAGGAACAATCCTAATGACATCAGATGAGAAGATGGCAACAGCAGCCCGGTGGGATTTGCACAGACTAATCCCTGCAGGTAGACTGGAGAAAATGTTGGCACCGCCAATCATTTTCCTTTGCAGGCTGTTCCAAGTCTTTAGAGAAAGAAAACATTGGTATCAAAACTATGTACAACAGGAGGTAAAAACAGAATAAAACTGCAAAAATAAAAGCCTGTTTTAAATGAAGATCTTAGGGTCTCTTATATTCTTTAAATAGTAGCAACTTTATTTTAAAATGTAGTGATTTTGATGAAACAATACGTTGCAGCAAGGTTCCCTTGGAGAACTTTTCATATCAGTTGCTGGAATATTCATTCCTGGTGCTAGCATTTAATATGACAATATTAGCACTTTAATCATATGCTAAGCAGATACAAAAAATAAAATAACTCAATTACAACGTTCAATTTTGCCAGTGCAACAATCATAATATTTCTGTAGCTTTGTAAGAAGCCACTTAGAAATAACAGCTTCGTGTATCAATCCTGATTTACAGGAAGCAATGGAGAAAATGCTTTGCCAAAGGTAAATCTGAGAACACCTCACAAACTAACATTTGCCATCTGGATACAAGTTCATTGCCAGCTCCTGTACAGCCATCTGGTGGACTTATGTGCTTGTCTCCAGGGAAAATAAAAAACAAAGGTGTCTTATATGCAGCTGGTGGGGTTGGATGTGGAGGAGTGGGGGGAAGCATCTGAAATTCACCATAGGAGCAATTTTAACATAATCCACCAGGCTTCAAATTACATCGATCAGATTAGCTGCTATTTAGCACCCCTCCCTGCTTCACCTCAGTGGAGATTAAGGCACATGGTCCATTTAACTGATATTAGAAGCTTCTTGTCCAGCAGCTTTATTGTCTCCTAAACAGTTTGGCCCAATGCCATGGTGATCTTCAGTCAAGACCCATGAAATACTGACTGCTTTTTAGCAGCTATTGTCAAACGTCTTTGCAACTGTTGCTAAGTGTTGATGACTTTTTACTGGTATATGTTAACTTGAAACATTAAGGCTAATTAAAATTAAAAATATACTTAACTATGTCAGCAGAGACTAGAAGGGCCGAGATGGCCTGTTTCTGTACTGTAATTGTTATATGGTTATGTCATCCATATCAATATCCTCACTCAAATGAAATGACTGGCATAAAGCTAAGGGTCCAAAAACAAATATTTCCAATCTCTCAGCTCCGCATATTGGTGCTCTGGGTCAATGGACCCTTTGCTTAGTGGTATTGGGAACCCCTGCTCTAGGGGGTTCCTGACTTCCATCTTGCAACACACTAACTCACTGAGCAGGCCACCAGGGATTCTCCTGGACGACAGGAAAAAAGGTGTTGGTTTACAGACCTGCAGATGGACGATCAGATCTCATGTCCTGGATTGGTACTCCACTATTTGGATAGATTCCAAACCAGGTGTCACGCAGTCAAAGTTTGTAATTATTCTATTTCTATGTATGAACACATTTATTATATAAATAGTAATGACTATGCAGAGCTCAGGTTCAGGCACTTGCGCTAAAACCCTCAGTGTTCATAGTCTATGAAAGCCGACTCTTACTGCCTTCTCCTAACATTGTTCTTTTTCTCCTTTGTACAGTTGTCTTGTTGCCCTCAAATGCATCAGCATTACCCAGTGCACCTACCTTTGCAATAGAGTACCAGACTTTAACCATTTTCTTAACCCAACAATTGTTCTCAGGTTTCCTACTGGATCTATTAAAAACCTAATGACCAATAGAGTGAGTTCATGGAAATTCACTTGACTCATTGCAGGGAAGGTAAGACTAATGAACAAAGAGATATTAAGTTTATATTAATGAGATATTAATATAATGACATATTAATATTAATTAAGTTTATATTAAAGTTGATCAGAATGAGATGGGATGTCATGGAAACATGAACTCTGACAAGACTGGATGGAGTAGGGCAGAAAAGATGTTCCTAGAAGTGGAGATTCTAGGACCATGCATCTCAGTTTAAGACTAAGAAGTAAGCAATTTAAGAATTAAGTGAGAATAATTATTCTGCCACAGAATGGCGAGCCTATGAAGTTCTTTTTCATAAAAATGAGCTAAATCTAAAGTATTAAATATATTGACGGAGGGGTTAGATGTTCTTAGGGCAAAGGGAGAAAGGCTGGTACAAGGTATTGTATTTGGACAATCAGCAACAATCATATTGAAGTGGGAAGTGGGTTCAAAAGCACAAGTGCTACTGTTGCACCGTTTATTTCCGAAATGTTTAGTTCAGATATTACAGGTGGAAATAACTTTTCTCCATATACTCAATTAAAATCTTTTGCTGTCTTTTAAAACTTTACCAGGTCAGCTCTTTAATCAGATGACTGACTGTGCAACAACATTTCAATCTCTGTGTAGATCATAGAACAGCACAGTACAGACCTTTTGGCCTATGAAGTGTTGATCTTTTAACATACTCTAAGATCAACTGAACCCTTCCCTCCCAAATAATCCTCCATCTTACTTTCCTCCATATGCCTGTATAAGAGTCTCTTAAATATCCCTAATGTCACCACCCCTAGCAACTCATTCCATGCACCCACAGCTCTCCGTATAAAAAACTTACCTCTGATATCTCCCCTATATTTTCCTCCAATTGGCTTAAAATTGTGCACCCTTGTACTAGCCAATCAGTCGGCAAATACCCATTCTTATTCATTGTTAATAGCGTCCATCTTGGTCATGTCACCCCAAGTTATGGTTTGATCATCTTTTTTCAAACAAAGAAGTGCTCAAAAACGCTGCCTACTTCACTGGGTTACTGAAGAAGATCCTGGTTGGATAAATGAGCCACTCACAGTCATCTTTATCAAGTCAGATGACTGGATTCCATTCATGCTTGAGAGAGAGAGATTAGAGTATTTTAGGGAGACAAATCAGGTCAGTATTTACAACAAACAGTAAGAGTATGAGCATCACATTTATCGCATAGAACTAATTCCATCAGGAGCACTATCTTGGCACCTTCATTATGCCCTTAAGATAACTATTTTGACATGACTCCACTCAGAATAATTCTTAAGACTGAGCATAGTTACCTGTCGTAGAACAAATGCCAACACGTCGTTCGATTCCCAGTAGCTGGCATGGAAGAGATGTGGTAGTGCCACAGTTGGAAAAGCTGTCAATGCATCAGGACAGTACAATGCGTAATCTATCCTTTTAGTTCCCCACCACTTTGCAGTAACTGTAGAAAACAAACACTTTCTTTTAATGAACACACACAATATCACGCTGCCCTCAACTCAGCCCCACTGTAAACACAATTAATTAAATAAAGGTCTCAGACAGAATGCCAGAGGTAGAAGCCTACAGGTTGAACCAATGGCAGAGATCTGAGCTCAAAAATTCAAGCGGTCAGCGCAGTGAACTACTAGAGAGCACTGCACAATCAAAGGTGACATCATTTCAACATGATAAAGCAAGGCCTCATCTTATGTCTGTAGCAACCCCAGTCAAGAATGGTCAACTAGTACAAGAACTTCTGTCAAAAGTTGCTATACTAAAATGTAAAAGCTGCTCCAAAATAACTGCAATGGAAAGCCATGGAAATGCATTTGTGCAAGAAATTGTTAAAACGACTGACTGAGTATCATGAAGAAGGCATACCACGGGAAGAAATAAAAGAAAATGCACTGAGAATATATGCAATGAACCTGACGGCTGGAATTATAGAAACAAAGTTGACCTCTGCATCACAGACGAACATATGTACTGGCAGAGCCAATACACTCCCTAAGGCATATTGGAGTGCAAAGGTTGATCGACAGATTCACCCGTTGGTGGTGGAATCCTAAGCTCACGATGCAAGCTCAGCAAACATTTGAATAATGTGTGGCATGCCACGAAACAAATCCCGGACACAGCAGAAAAGCTACAACAATTAATTGCTCTTGCCCCATCTGCTTTGCAAAAAAGGATCTTGTTTCAAAATAAACTCAGTTTTGAAACAGATATATTTAAGAATTAATGTTTAATAATTGAATTGGTGTCAAAATGCTAACTATAGTGTTATCTCCAGAGGTTGCTAAGACATGCCATATAGATATATCACGTTCTACAAGGTCATGGCCCAAACAGATGTTAACAAATTTAGTTTTGCTAAAAATAATTGCCAGAGTTAGAGCTTATAAGGACACTAAATAATTGATTATATATTGCCGGCATCCTGACTGGATGCTTGACACAGAGATGAGACTGAAGATTGTCTCTAAATTTTTAGATCAACCAAACTGTGTAGATAATGGCCACTACTGTTAGTCAATCACAACAAAAACAGCTTCAATGTTTCAATTTCTTTATTTGCTTGATCAATCTGCTCTCTATTTTACATAAAACAGAAGCAATTATGAAGCAGTATAACTGAGGCTGATTACAATGCTGCTGTTATAAATTATAAAATACAGTTTTGAATTGTTTACAAGCCTTTTGTCAGAGCCATATGAATGACAGCACAGCTTCAAAATCACCTGGACATCAATATTGTCTTCTAATAGTTACTGTGAATAGACATTTTGGTTAACTTGCAGCATTTTGGCCAATGTACTGAACAACAAATAGGTTAGACAAAATTGGCTACTTGATTATATTCTACATGATTTCATTTTCTAGACATTTGATCTACTCAGTTTGTTATTTGGCCTAAATATTTCTGCTCCTTTCTTCTTGATCCTCTTTCTCCTCCCAAACTCTTTGATCTGCAGAGTTTCTCTCTCACCCCCTACCTTTTAACATCTCACCCAAATTATAATTATTCACAAGAAAATCCCAAGGTATATGCTAGCAAGCCACTTAACTGCAAGACCATCACTGCACATCCATTCAACACGTGCACTTTTATTTTACCTAATCATTGGATATTGCATCATGATTTAAACTGACCTAACTGTGATAGGCAAAGGTCTAGGCAAAGGGTTTCAGATTTCTGGATTATTGTGATCTCTTCTGGGGAAGGTATGTCCTGCACAAAAAGGACTGATTACACCTGAACCTAAGGGGGACCAATATCCTTGTGGGCAGGTTTGCTAGCCCTATTGGGGAAGCTTTAATTTAAATTAGTGGGGCCGTGGAAATCATGGTGATAGGGCTAAGAATTGGGCAGTTGGTATGTTAGTCGATGAAGTGTGTAGTGACACTCTGAGGAAGGAGAGGCAGATGATAGGTCAAAGATGCAGTCAGTGTGCTGATTTGAAGATTAAATCAGAGCAAAACTCAAAAAGGTGGATTAATACAGGACTGAAGGTGTAATATTTGAATGCACACAGCATATGGATTCAGGTAGATGATCTTGTAGCATAGTTAGAGATTGGCAGGTATGAGATTGATTTCATTACTGAGTTGTAGCTGAAGTAAGATCATAGTTGAGGGCTTAACGTCCAGGGATACAGATTGTATCAAAAGGACAGAGAGGTAGGCTGAGGGGGGAGGGGCTCTGTTGGTAAAAACTGAAATCAAAATCTTAGGAAGAGGTGACATAGGATGGGAAGATATCGAAGTGTTGCGGGTAGAGTTAAGAAACTACAAGGGTAAATGGACCTTATGGGAGTTAATACAGGTGCCCAAACAGTAGCCAGGATGTGGCATATAAATTACAATGGGAAATAAAAAAGGCATGTAAAAGGACAATGTTATAATAGTCATGAGGGATTTCAATATGCAGGTAGATTGAGGAAATCAGTCTGGTGCTGGATCCCAAGAAAGGGAAATTGTGGAATTCCTATGAGATAGCTTTTTAGAGCAGCTTGTGATTGAGCCCACTAGTGGAAAGGCAATTCTGCATTGAGTGTTGTGCGATAAACCAGATTTGATTAGGGAGCTTAAGGTAAATGAATCTTTAGGAGACAGTTATCATAAAATATGATAGAATTCACCCTGAAGCTTGACAGGAAGAAGATAAAGTCTAACTTATCGTTATTACATTGGAGCAAAGAGAATTACAGAGGCATGAGAGAGGAGCCGGCCAAAGTTGATTGTAAGGGTACACTAGCAGAGATAATGGCAGAATAGCAATGGTTGGAGTTCCTGGGGTCAACTTGGAAGGCATAGTATAGATACATCCCAAAGATGATTAAATATTCTAAATGAGGAATGAGACATCGACAGCTGACAAGGTAAGCTAAATACAGCACTAAAGCAAAAGAGTGGGCATATAATATCGCAAAAATTAGTGGACAGGTAGAGAATTGACAAGCTTTTAAAAGTCAGCAGACTGCAACAAAAAAAAGTGAGTAACGATGAAACATGGAGGTAAGTTAGCCAATAATATCAAAGAGGATACCAAAAGCTTTTTCAAAGTATACAAAGAATGAAAGTGCAGCAAGAGTGGACTATTGTAAAATGATGGTAGAGAGCTAAAATGGGAGACAATGGAATGGCAGATGAACTGAATAAGTATTTTTTATCAGTCTTTACGATGCCAGAAATCTCAGGGACAGAAATGAGTATAGTTGCTATGGAGATGGTGCTTGGGAAGCTGAAAGGTCTTAAGGTAGATAAGTCACCTGAACCAGATGGACTGCACCAGGGATCTGAAAAAGGTAGCTGAAGAGATTGTGAAGGCATTAGTAATGATCTTTCAAGAATCACTAGATTCCAGAATGGTTTGAGATGACTGGAAAATTACAAATGTCACCCAAACCTTTAAGAAGGAGGCAGAGGAAAGGAACTTCTTCAGTGGTTGGGAAGATGTTGGGTTTCATTATTAAGGATAAGGTTTCAGGGTATTTGAGGTACTTGATAAAGTGGGCTGAAGTCAGCAAGGTTTCCTTAAGAGGATATCTTGCCTGACAAATCTGTTGGAAGTCTTTGAGGAAATAACTGGCAAAATAGACAGAGGAGAGTCAGTGGATGTTGTTTACTTAGATTTTCAGGTGGCCTTTGACGAGGTGCTGCACATGAGGCTGCTTAAGAAGAAAACAGCCCGTGGTATTATCGGAAAGATATTTGCATGGATAGACAATCCAGTAGGATCTTACAGTAAGACGGCCCCGGTTTTGAATGCTGCGGCTCTGCGGGGGCCAACCAAAGGTGTTCTTGTCATTTTAAATGTCTTTTTTATGATCGTAAGACAATGCTGCACATTAAGAACTTCGAGTACTGCAGGTCTACCCCACCAGTGAGCTGCTCATCTGCAGAGCAGCTTGGGAAGCTGGACTTGGTGCAGAAAATATTGCTGCTTGCTGCAGAAAGGTATCAGAGTTGGTGCACAAAGGCGATGTGCAGTCTAACAGTGAGTGATTGTCTTGGATGTTTCTTTGGCAATTGCAGGACCCTGTTAGATATTGGTAATGTAATATGCTACAAGTTCACCTCCTTTTTTTTAATTGGTGAGACAGACAGCGGAGGAGCAGTATGTCCTTGGTTGTAGCAGGGACTAGGCCTCAAGCCAAGGGCATGCCTGTTGCAGCAGTCCAGAAGAGGAGCTGCCGGAGGCAGTGTAGTGCAATGTCCATGCTGAGTTGTAGGCTGGCACCTCCAGTCAGTGCTGCCCTCTGGTGTTCACATGGTGGAATGAAAATCTGGACTGCACACATGTGTATATTCATCTGCAGACTGCTGAGAATTGCTTGTTCTTGCCGATAACAACCATGCCCTATCAATTTACAGGATATGTTATTCAGGGTCTTGGGCTATATACATATATCGTGTGACTGTATGCTTACTTGGTATTTTATAAGTGCCTTGTGCTGTGTGTGGCTGTTGGTACTGTGTTTTGCACCTTGGTCCCAGAGGAATGCTGTTTCATTTGGCTGTATTCATGAGTATTCATATATGGTATAATGAAAGTTAAACTTGAACTTGAAGATTGGCTAACTGGCAGGAGGTAATGTGTCAGAATAAAGGTGGCCTATTCTGGTTGGCTGCCGGTGACTAGCGTTGTTCTTTAGGAGTCAGTATTTTTACCTTATACGTCAACAATTAGGATGACAGAAACTAGGGTTTTGTGGCCAGATTTGCAGGTGATACAAAGATAGATGGAGGAGCAGGAAGTGTTGAGGAAGAAGTGAGTTTGCAGAATGACTTAGACATAGTAGGAGAATGGACAAAGAAATGACAGTTGGACTATAGTGTAGGGAAGTGTGTAGTCATGCTATTTGGTAGAAGGAATAAAGGTACAGACTATTTTCAAAATGGGGAGAAAATTCAAAAATCAGAGGTGCAAAGGAACTTGGGAGTCCTTAAACTTAACTCGTAGGTTGAATCAGTGGTAGGGAAGACAAATGCAATGCTAGCATTAATTCCAAGAGGACTAGAATAAATGAGCAAGGATTTGATGCTGAGGCTTCATAAAGTGTTGGTCAGACCACACTTGGAGTATTGTAAGCAGTTTTGTGGTGCTTATCTAAGAAAAGATGTGCTAGCAATTCAGAGGGTCCAGAGGAGATTCATGAGAGTTGTTCTGGGAATGAAAAGGTTAACATATGAGGAACTACCTTGCTGTAGGTCTGCATAGAAAACCAGATTTCTGTTACTTTGATGAATCAGATAGGCATTCTGTTTATAACAACCAGGCAATCATGCATTCACTATTGTATTGCAATACTTAGTTTCATTAACTGAATGTAAATCCATCTGCTACATGGAGCGATTTGAACTCAAGATTCCCTGAATCATTAATCCGGGTGACTGGACTACCAATCCAATTACAAGACCAACATGGTATCAATTTGTCATCTCAGCAGGGTCTAAAGTGACAGTGGCGAAGTTTTCCTCAGTGAAACCAAAGGTACTGTAGCTAATAAAGGAACTTGGCCGAGATACACAACTTGTCATGGATTGAATACTGACTCCTCAACTTTTTTGAAGAATTCTCAGTATAAAATGGTCTGAATTGTTTATCTGGAGAGATGAGCTTGCAAATTACCCTAGCAGCAAGGAAATTTAATTCAAGTAATTAAATACAATTGGAATAAAGGTATCAAGAATAAAACAACTATCAATATGCTTAAGAAATGCACTGATGTCAATTAGCCATAATCTCCATAAACTCTATACTGGTTAGCATGTCCTACAAGCAACTGAATAAAATAAAAATGCTGACATTGATTGAAGCATTTTCAGGTTAGGTACAAAGGCAACAAAGTCCTGGAGGAACTCAGCATCTATGGAGGGAAATGGACAATCGACATTTCAGGGTGAGACTGCATCAAATAAAAGATCTCAGCCTAAAGTAACAACTGACCATTTCCCTCCATAGACTCTGCCAGACCTGCTGGATTCCTCAGGTGTTACTCCAGATTCCTGTATCTAGTCTCTTGTCTCTCCGGGGTACAAATTAAACCCAACAAGCACGGGGAGTGGGGATGATTAGAATGCCAAAAGGGACTTTTGACGAGCACAAATTTACCCAGGGGGGGCAATGGGAAGCAAGCTACTAGCAAGCTGGCAAACAAGAAGCAACAAGAACACTGTCGAAGGTTGCAGCAGCTTTTATGTTGAGGTAGGGTGCAATTGGCGACATTATGGAACAGGTACAGATCGTACCACAGTCAAAAATGTTACGGAGGTTGTAAAACCTTCCTCAGAAAGACCAGACTTTTGTGCAAGCTTCAATTTGAGAATTGTCTCCAAGTCATCTGGACCTCCAAAGCTCTCTAGGCAGATAATCCCATAACTTCATCACGTTCTGCATGAAGAAATTTCTCCTCATCTCAGCCCTAAATGACTTTATTCCGACATCATGGCTCCTGATTCTAGCTTCCCCAGCCAGGGAAACATTCCCACCCTGAAGCATCCACCTTGCAGACTCAGAATGTGGGATAAGCCATTTAGACTGAGATAAGGAGAATTTTTTTTCCTGCAGAAGGTAACGAGCCTTTGGAATTCTCTACCTAGAGATCAGTCATTAAATTTTCTTTCAAAAGGAAGTTGGTAGATTTTTGTATAACAAGTGAACCCAGGGACATGTGGAAAGTGCAGAAGAAGTTTGCAGCTATGATCTTGATGAATGGTTGAGCAAACTTCAGGACAAAATGCCCTATTTCTATTTCTACTCCGTATGCTCTTGTTTGTTTAGTAACAGTGTTCAGAGTTATCAGAGGTTACAATATGTATATAGAAGGAAATTAAATTTAAATAGAAGGGTTGATAGGTTATTGGTTGAGCAGGCTTTGGGACCAAATGGCATTTAGGTGACCTATCCTGTTGACAAGTCCCAGTGTCAGTGGTCTATGCAGGCAGGCTTCATGAGGGCCAGTGAAACCTCAGGCTAATGACTCCAAGGATTGGAAGTCCATGAGAGTCCAAAGTTTGAGATCAAAGTCCTATGACTGGTGAGTCCTGGGGTCAATACCCAGAGATGGGTGAAGTTTGGAGGTTGAAGCCAGTGGTCAAAATCCTTAGGTTATGGTGATCATTAATGCAAACGATATATTACATGTACATGTAGTAACTAAATAAATCTGAGTCTGAATTAGCCACTGTATATTGCCTCTAGAGAAGGGAGGGGGAGTTGGTGGTAATGTAGGGGGAAATAGGTTACAGGGAAAATTAGTGGAGAGATGTGATTGCTGTCCGAGACAGCAAAGATTCAGCGACCAAATGTCCTCCTGCTATGTGGTAAGGAAACACAGAAATAATTTCCACTGATGGGACAATATCTAAATTATAAAGAATTAGAGGAAGATGGAGGAGAAGTTTCCTCACACACAAAGGGTTGTGAGGGACTGGAAAGTAACAACCTGAAAGTGTGGTAACACCAAGTTCCAAATGAGCCTCTAAACAAAAATTGTAGTTAAAGAGGACTAATTATGAGAAGTATGGCTAGAATCAGGTATTTTTTTGAATAAAGATTAAGTTTATTTATCATATGTACATTGAAATGTACAGTGAAATGCACTGTTTGCGTCAACAGCTAACTCAGTCCGCGAATGCGTTGGAGCAGCCCGCAAGTGTTGCCATGCTCTCAGCTACACCTATCACCTTCTAGCTATTCTCCTTCCCACCCAGTAGGGTGCAGAAATAGATGTACTGGTGAACTTCCTTGGCCATGGCATCTACTACATGGTTGGAGATAGGAGGGACTTTGTGGTCCCTCCCTCAATGAAGAGAAGTGTCTTTCTTATTCATAAGTGCCTTGTGATCCTAAGATTACTATCTCATTTATCTAAACAGAAGTAACCACCATATTTTTTTTTCGTCTGGAGAAGGAAGTCGGAGGATCAGAACGGGAGTGCAGCGGGAGCCATCTTGAATTTTTCTTGTTCTCATTGGAGTTGAGAGAGGCAGGACTGCGTAGGCGTGTGATGGCGGGCAGTGAAGCAGGGATGATTTAAAAAAGACACAGCCTTATACAGCGGGCAGTGTAATTTGTGGGCAGCAGAGTGAGCTGGGAGCAGAGTGAAGGCTTAAGGCCTTGGGCTCAACGGGCTTAGGCAGAAGCGGGCGAGGCAAGGTAGGTTTAGGTTTCAGTTTTTCCTGTTATTTGAGAAAAGGGGAAGTATGAGTGTGGGGGCAACTTGTTGTTCTCGGTGTCGGATGTGGGAGGTCCTGGAGTCTCCTAGCCTCCTGGATGTCCACATCTGCGCCAGGTGCGCCAAGCTGCAACTCCTAAGGGACCATGTTAGGGAACTGGAGCTGCAGCTCGATGACCTTCGCCTGGTCAGGGAGAGTGAGGAGTTGATAGAGAGGAGTTACAGGCAGGTAGTTACACCAGGACCACGGGAGGCAGACAGATGGGTCACGGTTAGGAGGGGGAAGGGGAAGAGTCAGATACTAGAGAATACTCCAGTGGCTGTACCCCTTGACAATAAGTACTCCTGTTTGAGTACTGTTGTGGGGGACAGCCTACCTGGGGGAAGCAACAGTGGCCGCGCCACTGGCACAGAGTCTGGCCCTGTAGCTCAGAAGGGTAGGGAAAGGAAAAGGAAGGCAGTAGTAATAGGGGGTCAGATAGGCGATTCTGTGGATGCGATCAGGAGACCCGGATGATAGTTTGCCTTCCTGGTGCCAGGGTTCGGGATGTTTCTGATCGCATCCAAGATATCCTGAAGTGCGAGGGTGAGGAGCCAGAGATCGTGGTACATATAGGTACCAATGACATAGTTAGGAAAAGGGAAGAGGTCCTGAAAGGAGAATATAGGGAGTTAGGAAGGCAGTTAAGAAGAAGGACCGCAAAGGTAGTAATCTCGGGATTACTGCCTGTGCCACGCGACAGTGAGAGTAGGAATGGAATGAGGTGGAGGATAAATGTGTGGCTGAGGGATTGGAGCAGGGGGCAGGGATTCAAGTTTCTGGATCACTGGGACCTCTTTTGGGGCGGGTGTGACCTGTACAAAAAGGGCGGGTTACACTTGAATCCCAGGAGGATCAATATCCTGGTGGGGAGATTTGCTAAGGCTACTGGGGAGACTTTAAACGAGAATAGTTGGGGGGTGGGAATCAATTTGAAGAGACTAGGGGAGAGGAGGTTAGTTCACAAATAGAGAAAGCTAGTAGACCGTGTGTGAGGGAGGACAGGCAGGTGATAGAGAAGGGGAGCGCTCAGACCAAAGATGTACGGGAGAAGGAAGAAAAAGATAATAAAGTTGATCGCATCGTTAGGGATAAACAGAGAGGAAGAGGAGGAGAGTTTCTTAAATGCATCTATTTTAATGCTAGGAGCATTGTAAGAAAGGAGGATGAGCTTAGAGCGTGGATTGATACCTGGAAATATGATGTTGTAGCTATTAGTGAAACATGGTTACAGAAGGGGTGTGATTGGCAACTAAATATTCCTGGATTTCATTGCTTCAGGTGTGATAGAATAGGAGGGGCAAGAGGAGGAGGTGTTGCATTGCTTGTCTGAGAAAATATTACAGTGCTGCTTTGGCAGGATAGATTAGAGGGCTCATCTAGGGAGATTATTTGGGTGGAATTGAGGAATGGGAAAGGTGTAGTAACACTTATAGGAGTGTATTATAGACCACCTAATGGGGAACAAGAATTGGAGGAGCAAATTTGTAAGGAGATAGCAGATATTTGTAGTAAGCACAAGGTTGTGATTGTGGGAGATTTTAATTTTCGACACATAGACAGGGAAGCCCATTCTGTAAAAGGGCTGGATGGTTTGGAGTTTGGAAAATGTGTGCAGGGTAGTTTTTTGCAGCAATACATAGAGGTACCGACTAGAGCAAGGGCAGTGTAGGATCTCCTGTTAGGGAATGAGATAGGTTAGGTGACGGACGTATGTGTTGGGGAGCACTTCGGGTCCAGAGCTCACAATGCCATTAGTTTCAATATAATTATGGAGAAGGATAGGACTGGACCCAGGGTTGAGATTCTTGATTGGAGAAAGGCTGACTTCGAGGAGATGCAAAAAGACTTAGAAGGAGTGGATTGGGACAATTTGTTTTATGGGAAGGATGTAATGGAGAAATGGAGGTCATTTAAAGGTGCAATTTTTAAGGTACAGAAACTTTATGTTCCTGTAAGGTTGAAAGGAAAGGTTAAAAGTTTGAGAGCGCCATGGTTTTCAAGGGATATTGGAAACTTGGTTCGGAAAAAGAGGGAGATCTACAATAAATATAGGCAGCATGGAGTAAATGAGGTGCTCGAGGAATGTAAAAAGAATCTTAAGAAAGAAATTAGAAAAGCTAAAAGAAGATACGAGGTTGCTTTGGCAAGTAAGTTGAAAATAAATCCAAAGGGTTTCTACAGTTATATTAATAGTAAAAGGATAGTGAGAGATAAAATTGGTCCCTTAAAGAATCAGAGTGGACAGCTATGTGTGAAGCCGAAAGAGATGGGGAAGATTTTGAACAATTTCTTTTCTTCGTTATTCACTAAGGAGAAGGATATTGAATTGTGTAAGGTAAGGGAAACAAGTAGGGGAGTTATAGAAACTATGACAATTAAAGAGGAGGAAGTACTGGCACTTTTAAGGAATATAAAAGTGGATAAATCTCCAGGTCCTGCCAGGATATTCCCTAGGACCTTAAGGGAAGTTAGTGTAGAAATAGCAGGGGCTCTGACAGAAATATTTCAAATGTCATTAGAAACGGGGATGGTGCCGGAGGATTGGCATATTGCTCATGTGGATCCATTGTTTAAAAAGGGTTCTAAGAGTAAACCTAGCAATTATAGGCCTGTCAGTTTGACGTCAGTGGTGGTAAATTAATGGAAAGTATTCTTAGAGATGGTATATATAATTATCTGGATAGACAGGATCTGGTTAGGAATAGTCAGCATGGATTTGTGCGTGGAAGGTCATGTATGACAAATCTTACTGAATTTTTTGAAGAGGTTATGAGGAAAGTTGATGAGGATAAAGCAGTGGATCTTGTCTATATGGACTTCAGTAAGGCCTTTGACAAGGTTCCGCACAGAAGGTTAGTTAGGAAGGTTCAATTGCTAGGTATTAATATTGAAGTAGTAAAATGGATTCAACAGTGGCTGGATGGGAGATGCCAGAGAGTAGTGGTAGATAACTGTTTGTCAGGTTGGAGGCCGGTGACTAGTGGTGTGCCTCAGGGATCTGTATTGGGTCCAATGTTGTTTGTCATATACATTAATGATCTGGATGACGGGGTGGTAAATTGGATTAGTAAGTATGCAGATGATACTAAGGTAGGTGGTGTTGTGGATAATGAAGTAGGTTTTCAAGGCTTGCAGAGAGATTTAGGCCAGTCAGAAGAGTGGTCTGAATAATGGCAGATGGAGTTTAATGCTGTTAAGTGTGAGGTGTTACATTTTGGTAGGAATCATCCAAATAGGACATACATGGTAAATGGTAGGGCATTGAAGAATGCAGTAGAACAGAGTGAGCTAGGAATAATAGTGCATAGTTCCCTGAAGGTGGAATCTCATGTGGATAGGGTGGTGAAGAAAGCTTTTGCTATGCTGGCCTTTATAAATCAGATCATTAAGTATAGGAGTTGGGATGTAATGTTAAAATTGTACAAGGCATTGGTAAGGCTGAATTTGGAATATTGTGCACAGTTCTAGTCACTGAATTATAGGAAAGATATCAACAAAATAGAGAGAGTACAGAGAAGATTTACTAGAATGTTACCTGGGTTTCAGCACCTAAGTTACAGAGAAAGGTTGAACAAGTTAGGTCTTTATTCTTTGGAGCGTAGAAGGTTGAGGGGGGACTTGATAGAGGTGTTTAAAATTATGAGGGGGACAGACAGAGTTGACGTGGATAGGCTTTTTCCATTGAGAGTAGGGGAGATTCAAACAAGAGGACATGAGTTGAGAGTTAGGGGGCAAAAGTTTAAGGGTAACATGAGGGGGAATTTTTTTACTCAGAGAGTGGTAGCTGTGTGGAATGAGCTTCCAGTAGAAGTGGTAGAGGCAGGTTCAGTATTGTCATTTAAAGTAAAATTGGATAGGTACACGGACAGGAAAGGAACGGAGGGTTATGGGCTGAGTGCGGGCCAGTGGCACTAGGTGAGTGTGAGCATCGGCACGGACTAGAAGGGCTGAGATGGCCCGTTTCCATGTAGTAATTGTTATATGGTTATATATTACAGTTATGATGCGAATTCAGCCTCAGGTTATGAAACTGTTGACAACACAAGGAGAGGGAAAGGAAAGGGGTAGAGGGAAGGAGCGAGAAAGAAGGGAAATGGAGGGACAAGACGGAGGCGGGTGTGCGAGACAAAGGGTGACTGTTGGGAGTGATAGATAGGGGAAACGGTGGGGCTGGGGAGACAGAGAGAGGGATGAGGGATAGGGACAGGGAGAGGGATGAAGAAAGAGGGGGGGAGGAAAGTAGGGGAGAGGGAGAAAGGTAGGGGCAGAGCGAGGGGGAAGGGAGGGGCAGGAGAGAAGGGAAGAGTTGGAGGGGAGGATTAGAAGGGGAGAAAGGGGAGGAAGGAGGGAGTAGGAGTGGAGGAGGAGAGGGATTGAGAGAGGGGCAGAGGAAGGGAGATGGACTGTGACAGGTCCAATTAGACTGTTGAAAAGGAATTATTTTCCACGTATCTATAAAACTTTAATTACAATGTTAATTAAAAATAAATTAACAGCAACAATGTCATCAACATGCAAAAGATTGTGTATACAAAGACAATACTATGAGAAAGCAAAGCATTCCATAACCTTCATGCTTCCTATTTCTGTATCTCTGTGTTTTATCAATACAAGCATGAAACAACCTTTCCCTGGTTACCTACTATAATACCAAACCATTGTCACGCAACCAACAACTCATAATGGCTCTGAGGAAAATATATAAACAGAAATATAGATAAATGCCTCTTTTACAGTAATCATTCTAATCCAAAAATAACAAACCAAATATTAAAAAGGTTGTTCTTTGTACCTAAATATTGCTTGTTATGCATCTTAATTGTAGTCAGGGCTAATGTTTCAATAACAACAGACAATGTGATTGCTGTCTTTTACAGAGCAGACATTTCACTTCATTCTTACTGATCTGACTGATCTATATATATCTTTTGTTACTGTGACATTCTGATTATGAGCCAGAGCTATTTTTAACAGCAGAAGAACATGTGAATAGCAATTGTTCTCAGCTTTTTTCAGCATCTGCTGATCTTAATGGAATTCGGGGGAAGAGTTATGAATTACAGGCTGGCTTGTACTACACTACAGTTGGCAAGTGCTGGAGGGGCAATATAAATGTAGGGAAACCTTCCTGAGGAAAAGATATTTTAGGTGCCGGAGAGAATGCTCATTTCAAATGCTGCCAATAATCTGCAATTTGATTAGATTATCTGCACAAGGACAAAGGAAATCAATCAGGAATTATCCTTCGCCAATGAACCTAAGAGTGTTCGGGTAATCTGCCTTGAATCATTTTGCTGAGTCAGAGAGGGGCTTGTGTTTGTCATGATGGCTCTCATACCCCTAAATTGGCTCAGAGCCCTTTGCAGGTACTTAACTGCTTTTGAACAGTGGTCACTGGTAATTGCATAGGAAAATGGCAGTCATTCTGTGTACAGCAAGATCCAAATGTAAAGGAATATGGAAAGCACAGATGGACAAGGGAATGGGGAAACCCTTCTCTTCTTAAACTACGAGCTTAGGATCTTTCACATCCATCTGAAGTTCCTCTCAAATTCGCACATTTCACTTTTGAAGCATCAACTCAGCACTGCAGAAGCAAAACATGTCCAAGGAGGTCTGAAGCCCGGATGAAGGTGAACCAGGGTATGGTTCCATATTTAGCATGAACCCTCCACGTCCATGATATCTTGCATTCTAGGCTTCTTGCCTCATGGGCATATCCCAGGAACCGAACAACCAAGCAGTCTTGAAAGGCTGCACTCCCCAGGTTACCAACAGTTGGGACACGGTAATCAGCACTTTATAGCTTTATCTATCAAGTTGACTGAAACAGAAACGCCAGAGAACATGCAACAAAATATTAGTTTACTTACTGCTGGCAATATTAGCTGCAAAAAAATTCTCCGAGGAACCTGACACCTCGCTGGTAATGCTGGCCTGACTGCTTCTGCGGATTTCTCGTTGCAATTGTGTCAGTAGTGTGTTAGGGGACATGGGTACAATAGAACTTTCCAGAAAGAGAGATTGGTGGCTTGGTATGACATCAGCTGTGGGCACAAAACGATGCAGGTAAAAAGCAATGAAAACTTCAAGGATAAGACAGCTTTCCTCTAAAGAATTAAAGACAGAATTTTCATAAGACTATAATTTAATGCTTCTGATGCCAAATTATGCTGATAACTTTCACAACAAACCAGTCTTCTATCAATTAGTTTAATCTGCTTGGATTATACAGTTCGTTTTAGTGAGGTACAATACCAGTATACATTGCTTTAGGTCACTTCCCTACAGAAAGGGCTGAAACAAGAGCTTTTAGGGCTTATAAAGATAAAACATATTTCCATCCTTTAGTCATTTTATATTCCTTAGCGACACAGTGCAGAGTAGGTCTTTCACACTCCAGCAACCCCACAACACTGATCAACATCAACTCAGTCACAGGACAATTTACAGAGACCAATTAGCCTACCCAGTCCATCTTTGGACTTGTGGGGGACAAACTGGAGCACACAGGGAAAACCCACGCATTCCGCAGGGCGGGTGTATAAAGACTCATTATAGAATGGCATCAGAATTGAACTCTAAACTCCAGAACAATCTGAACTGTAATATTGGCACACGAGCCTCTAGGCTCCTGTGCAGTTAAACATTGCAGAAGAACCACCAATGCTAGCAGAGAAAACAATAACTATGTGTATAAACTCAGTCTTTTTATTTACAATAATCATAGAGAATACTTCATATGTATCATGAAGAACACTGGAGACAGTTTCCTCAATGTCATGTTGGCACCAGAATGTGTGACAACACATGCATTATTTAACGATACAGCGTGGAGGCCCTTCTGTCCTCTTGAACCATGCCCCTGGCCTCATCACAGAACAATTTACAATGACCAATTAATCCACCTGGTATACTTGGACTATGGGAGGAAACCGAAGGACCTGGAGGAACACCTATGCATTCCACGGGGAGGACGTACAGAGACTCCTTACAGTATGACACTGGAATTGAACTCCGACCTCTGGAGCGCCCTGAGCTGTAATTGCGTCGTGTTAACCGCTAGGTTACTGTGTTGGCCAGCGCATCCTTGGCTGTGTCGGTTGTTAGTGCAAACAACACACTGTATTGTATGTTTCTGAATCTGAATCTGCCTACATCATCATTTTGCTGAAAAACATAGAATGATAACCAGTTTTGCAGAAGGGAGAGAATTCTTAATGAATAAAATGTTCTAATGTTCTAATGACTTTTAATTGCAGGGAATAATCAATTTCTTTGAACTTCATAATGATTACTACCCACAGAAGTAATGCTTAGGGAAAAATAAGCCCCCTTTTTATTTTGAGTATGCTTGAGGAACCTTGTTGAATTTGTTGATATGCATCATGCAAAGTGCTTTGAGAACATCCCAGATGAGATGAGAAAGGTGCCACCTTATATTTAGTAATTTCTTGTATGTTTTATAAATAATACAATTAAGGTAAGAATCTTAAAGGTTGGAATTTTAACTAAATCGTGTTTAATTATGTCTACAGGTGCTCATCAGTAGCAACCAGCAGGCGAGGCCCTGGAGAACAGGAGATTTTGTTCTGGAGTCCTGGCATCTTTTTAATAGATCAGTATTCACTCAGTGATCCAAGACAATGTGAAGAAACCCATTATTTTGGTAAAAACAAGGCAGTGGAGGACCTAGAATTCCATTGAGTCTGCATGCTGGCTTTGGAGTGGAAGGACCAACTAGGTACCCTCCCCACCCAATCTTTAGACTCAGCCGCAGTAATATCCCGCAGCCCTATCAGTTACATGTTTCACAGATACCCTAACAGAGCAATGATGTTCCCCTTTTGAAAGCCATTGGCTGATCTCACACTCGTCTTGACTTGCACTAGCACAGATTTCCCTGGTTTGTGAGAACTCCGATTGAGCAGAAGTAGGAAATGCCTATAGGCGCTACCCAGATCCATGTGTAAGTTATGATCTTTGATGGGGACCTACACCAGCTAAGAAAGTCTGCAAAAATATCATCTGATTTACTCTACGATGGGATATGATCATTAACCCTTTTAGTGATCTGACAAGACTGGGGAACAGAATGATACACTTATGGAACAGAAAAGATGAATCAAAACATCAACCGTCCAATTTACCTCTACAAATACAGTGTCACAACCACGGATTCAGCACTGCAACAGATACTGCAGTTGCACCCATGAGTATGTGCATGTCAGCTAATAATTATTTCATTGTGATAGCATTTAACTCCATACTTTCAGACATAGTGCTTGTCAAGACTTGAACCTAGCAGAGCAACACTTCACTGCCTGCTTGCATTCAGCCTTGCCTGAGAAATTGGACTGTCAAGTCAGTTGACTCTGAAGACCTGCGGCATTCGTTTTGTATTTTGCTATTCCTTTCAGCCACAGTGTAGGCTTCGTTTTCCATTTGAGAGTTTTAGTTAATGGCCCAGTTTGTCCTGGCACTTATTGTCTTCATTTCCCTCTAACTCTGTTCGCATTGAAGTCTGTAAACTATCAACCCGCTTTAGTGCCTCTCACCATATCTGAACCCAATGACATACGGTTAGACCTGATGAGTTCCTCCAAAGTACATGCTTTATTTTGTTCTCCAAAATGCAAACATACAACATAAATTTTCTGTTATCTAGTATTGCGCTTAAATGGTACTACACAGTAATTTAATATGTATTGCATTACAAACATTTATCATCTCACTAGCCAATTATTTCCATTACTTATGTCAACAAATGCCATTAAAAACATCTGTCAGGTTATTTTTTCCTAATACTCATCTTCGGGATCCCGACATTTATTGCCCTTCCCTTGTCTGCTGACTCACTGAACTTAACTCAACCTGGATTGTGTGACCTGCAATTACTCCCCATGTTGTTGAGCTGAGATTGTTTGGAATCAGCCCCAGCAATACAATGTCCACCATGTCAACAATGAAGAAAACAGATTCACTGTAAGACAAGCAGTCCTCTCTCCTGGGCTGCATAAAACCTCACAGCTGATTGAGCATTAATTACGCAAGGGCTAGAATATAAGAACGCAATGCTGAGGCTTTAGAAAACATTGGTCAGAGTGCATCAGGAGTATTGTGAGCAATTTTAGGTTCTTTATCGAACATAGGATGTGCTGCCATTGAAGAGGGTCCAGAGAAGGTTCGTGGGAATGAAAGGGTTAACATGTGAGGAGTGTTTCTTAGCTCTGCATCTGTACTCAGTGGAGTTGAGAAGAATGAGGAAGAATTTCATTGAAACTTACCACATAAAAGTGTGAATGTGGAAAGGATGTTTCTGAAAATGGGTGAGTCTAGGGCCAGAGGGTACAGCCTCAGAATAGAAGGATGTCCCTTTAGAACAGGGATGAGGAGGAATTTCTTGAGCCAGAGGGTGGCGAATCTGTGGAATTCGTTGTCACAGATGGCTGTGAAGGCCAAGTCATTGGGTATATTTAAAGCAGCGGCTGATAGTTTGATTAGTAAGGGAATCAAAGGTTACAGGGAGAAGGCAGGAGAATGGGGTTAAGAGGAATATTAAATCAGTCATGATGGAATGGCGGAGCAGACCTGGGTGGGCCAAATGGCCGAGTTCTGCTCTTATGTCTTATGGATAAGATTTAGAGGAAATCAAAAGTAGGTGATAGGATGTAGGAGTCCAATGGCAAATTATTTAAAATCAAAAACAATTCAGCTACATCAAGGGACTTCGCTTCATCAAAAAAAAAACACCAAAACTACTGGAAGCAAATCAGGAAGTAAATTTGGAAAACCTACTCTGAGCTCTGAATTCCTAAACACAGGGAAAGGTGAATTCAGACTAAGCAACATATCTCGCAGGGAAAAATCACCAAGTAATATTTAACAATACAAGGATTAAAGCTGTTTGACGAAATAGCTCACCTTGAATGTCACTAGAAATGAATACCAAACAACCCAGGACAAATATGTTGTAAAGGATGAAAACAGTATAATGAAATGTCTTTGAAAGGTTACGTAATTCACATTTCAGAGGCTGGAAGCACATTCACCAAGATCTCAGCAATTTTTTTTGATTCATAACATTGTTGTCTAATAAATAAAGCCAGTCTTTCTGTTTCAAAATCAAATTGAAAACAAGATCGTGAAGAATATTTGAAAAATGTTCCATTAGTAAATGACTCAAAGAAAATCAAAGTAATTTCAAGGGAATCCAGAAAATGCAGGACCAGGATACGAGATAGACAAACTAAAGAAGGTCATTTGGTATGCCAGGTCAGACCTGTCATTCGGAACTCTTATGGCTAAACAAGGATCAAGGATCAACTTTATTTGCTATATACATTTATATCTACTAAGAATTTGCAGTGGTGTTTTGGTGTGATATGCAACAAAAGCAACATTCAACAGTTATTAAAAACTAAAGAATTATAGAAAAATTAAGTTAGAAGAATGGATAAGGAATAAAATGTTCATAACTAAATACCAACATGTACTTACAATGTAAACAGCTTTTTAAAATGTGGTTTTAAAGGGTTTATAGTGCAATGAAATGACAGAGTGATAGATGGAGGGGGTGGGAATGGCTAGCTAGAATGGTTGATCAGATTAACTGCCTGGGAAACACTTCATACCATATACCACCTCACAGCAATGTCCAATTACACACATTGAATGTAATAACCATCCTAATCAAATGCAACAATCAATAAACAAATTAAGGTATAAGTAACAGACAAAAACTAACTGATGAGCATAGGGAAGGCAAGGAGCAACAGGGAATGTTGAACTGGTCAGGTAGTCAACAGGGAGAGGAACAATTCATGGTTGGGCCAGTGATGGAGTGGGTCTTAATACAAACATTATCCCATGAGACTATTCTTACAATAGCAAGCTTATGAATGGCTCATATTTGGGCAGCTGTAATTTTAGTGACCATGGTGATGGGGGGTGGGGGGGAGGAGGTGGTTGTCGGAATAACTTACAAACCCACCACAGCCCTTATCTTTTCCTCTTTCAGTCCTGATGCATCGGCCCAAAACGTCAACTGTACTCTTTTCCATAGATGCTGCCTGCTTGCTGAGTTCCTCCAGTATTTTGTGTGTGTTGCTCAAATGGCTCCGCTTGTGTTTCTGCTCATTGAGTCATTTGGTTTATCTCTCTGAGTCTGCAAAATTTTTGCTTGAGCGAAGTTTAGATGGTGATAGATTCCAAGCAAGTTTTTGTTAAGAGCATTCCAGAGCTGAGACATAAATGTGAAATATTGCAGGTGGAGCCAGCTTGCATCTGCACTCCAAATGGAGGCGATGAAAAGCTCCATTGCCTCCTGTGCTGTGATTTTCTTTTCAGGTTGGAAACTATCGCAAATTATAAGCAACAGTCAAGAGAGGCCTGGGAGAGCAAGCAAAAATGGCATTAATTCCTTAAATCTCTGTCAGCTGCCATTGCTTCATGAAATGGAATTGCGATTTAGCCTTCTCAGGATCAAAGTTATTTAGTCTCAAGTAAGGAGATTAATACTTTATGTCAGAGAACAGAGCGGTACAACACAGTAGAGGCTTTTCGGCCCACGACATTGTGCCAACCTTTTAACCTGTTCCAAGATCAATCTAACCCTTCCCTCACAAATATCTCTCCATTTTTCTTTCATCCACGTGCCTACCTGAGATACTTTTAACTGTCCTAATGTACCTGCTTCTACCATCATGTGTTCCATTCACTTACAACTCTGAGTAAAAAAAACCTAGTTCAGACATCACCCCTATACTTCCCTCCTTTTGCCCATTACGCCACTATCATTTAGGACAGAAATCAAAGTCCTCCATGTCTGGCAGTGTTCAGAGCTTCCTTCATCATGTTAATAGCTTTCTCTTGGTTTTCTTGTCTGTCATGCAAATCCAGATGGCGACTCCGGAATACCGTCACGCTCACATGTAGGATTCTTCATTGCTGTTCCTGTAACAATTTTGTTTTACCAGTCAGGGTTGTTAGCCCAGAGATGGACCCCCGAACCTGGAGGACCAGTGGACCACTGGTCTGTTCTCTACCCATTGACCTGTTTGGCATGGGTGACCATGCAAAGAGACAAAGCATAAAGCACTGGCTCCAACCAACATAGCTCTCTAGGTAATTGAGGCAAGCAAGCCTGCAAACTATGACAAGGTTGTGGTCCATTTGAAGGATAATTTCCTCCACCACCTTAAAACTATGTCTCCTCATATTAGCCATTGATGCCCTAGGGGGAAAAAAAAGTCCGGGTGTCTACTCTATCTATGCTTCCTATCATCTTATACACCTCTATCATCACCTCTCATCCTCCTCTCTTCCAAAGAGAAAAGCCTTAGCTCACTCCACCTCGGCTTATAACACATGCTCTGTAATCCAGGCAGCATCCTTGTAAGTCTATTCTGTACCTTCTCTAAAGCTTCCACATCCTTTCTAAAATGAGATGAACAGGTCTGAACACAATACTCCAATGTGGTCTAACCAGAGGTTTACAGAGCTGCAACATTATGAGGACTGAGTGTCCTCATAATCTAATCATTACTCCATGGGTCTTGAACTCAGTCCCCTGACTATTGAAGGCCAACATACAATGCAGTTTATTAACCACCCTCCCAACTTGCATGGCAACATTGAGGGATCTATGCACATATACCCCAGGACCCCTCTGTTCCTTCAAACTGCTAAGAGTCCTGCATTCCAATATTCTGCCTTCAAGTAAGCTGAGTAGAAATCTCGTTGCTTTATGAATTTTAGAATCCTCCACCATGGCAAACGATATACACTACACTGACAGTTCCACAAACCATATCAGATGGCAACAACTGTGCTTACAACTTAACTCTGATTTTGCAACCAACAAATTATCATTGCGCATGACCGACGGGGCTCTTGCTTGATTCACTGAGAAAGGGCTGGTGTCATTCACTCAGCACCCCTGAGGCAATCTTTTGAAATGCTGAACTAAATCTGAGTTTACTTCCAACTGTTTAGAGTAAGGATAATCCAATGGGCTAACTCAGGCCATTCTCACTCTCAGCACTTGGTTATAAGTCCCTTGTGGCTCATAGTGAGTAAATTAATAACGTACGCTTTTATTCAGCAGAGAACAATTTGAATACCAATATTCTTTTTTCAATAGATGATTCAAAAAATCGCAACTCCATTGGCAACTATTTTCCTCAAATTGTCGTATTGGAAGGTTCAAAAATAAAATCTGTACAGCATTAAATAAAATTTAAAATGTATCCTTTTCTTCTGTTTTTGGCATCCACAGATCTACAGGATGGCATGGTAGCGCAAAGGCTAGTGCTACTTGTTATAGCACTGGTTATAAGGTAAGGGCTCAATTTCCACCACAATCTATAAGGTGTTTGCATGTTCTCCCCATGATGATGTGGGTTTGCTCCAGGTTCCCTAGTTTCCTCCCCCATTCTAAAGACGTTAATGAGTTATGCGCATGCTATGACACTTGCGAGCTGACCTGCCCAGTCCTCACTGATTTGGTTTGACACAAATGACGCATTTCACCATATGTTTTGACGTACGTGACAAATAAAGCCAATCTTTAAAATAGGCTTTATCTTTAGATTTTTCCCATTTCACCATACCAAATGTTTTAAAACTTGAACATTGACCAGTTAACAACTTCTAGACTTACTCAAAGTTAGAACAATTGATAATTAGCTATTAATAACTTAGCACCAGGCAGCAGAACAACAGGCACGTTCCAAGCTTACAAGTCTTTAAATATCACACACAAAATGCTGGTGGAATACATGCTGGCCCGAAACGTTGACAGTGCTTCTCCTTATAGATGCTGCCTGCCCTGCTGTGTTCCACCAGCATTTTGTGTGTGTTGTTGTTTGAATTTCCAGCATCTGCAGATTTCCTCATGTTAAGTCTTTAAATGTAGCTGGTCTGGGAACTATCAGAAAGCAATTGGGTGAAGTAAGAGTGCTGTTTACTTTCAAATAGCAGATTCCATGCCAAACGTGGCAGCAGTAAATGTGTCAAAATGTTAAACAGTGCAGCACTAGTCCTATTAAATTACTTTGTTATAAAGTAAGTGTACGTTAATGAGCGACATGAGTTCAATTCCCGCTGGTGCTTGTAGGGAGTTTGTACATTCTCCCTGTGACATCATGGGTTTCCTTTCGGTGTTCCTGTGCCCTCCCACATTCCAAAAGCGTACGGGTTAAAGGGTTAATTAGTTACATGGATGCAATTGGGCACAGCAGGAGCATCAGGCCAGTTATTACCATGCTGTATCTCTAAATAAATAAATATGAGAAGAATTCAAAATTCTTAGAGGGTAATGAGGTTACTAATTGGAGTTACACTCACAATATATTTTCAAGCCTAAGTTTTCCAGTTCATGCTTTTGAATGACTACACTACAGCACATATAAATGAGTCTCTCTCTTAACACTGTAGTTTGTGGGGCCAGAGATTGCCATTTAATCAGATTTCCTTTTGAGCTTCATAATTCTAAAGTGATGATAGAGCACAGACAAAAAATGATGTTACAATGTCATGATATTTTGAGCTGCCAAGGAAAAGCATGATTGTAATAGAAAAAATGATTAATGTTAGCAACAAATTGGAAGGCAGGTGCAGTTCAATCTCTTCTCCTTCAATATAGAGAATTGAAAGATGTAAATCAACACCCAATTTGCAGGGGAAAAAAAATTTTTGAATTCCTTCTGTCATGCTTTTCCATTACTTCACAGAGGATGATTCTTTAGATGGACGATGCTGAATTAAAAATGGTTACCTAGGAAACTGGCTCCATGTTCCACAAGATTTATAATGAATTCCTGTTTGAATTATCTTGCAAATGAGGTGAAAGATTGCAAAATCAATAAATAGAATCTCCAGGTGAAAAGCTTGAACACACGTTGGTGCTAAAATAAGCAAGGTACCTTTGACTTGGTACATTGATCTGCCTTTCAAAGGCTCTTTTTTGTGTCAAATGGGTGTAGATTGAATTGTCACTCTATGGACTTGAGAAGAAAACCCTTGTCTGACATTCTTCTGCAGTTTTGATGAAGCGCTGCATGGTCAGCACCAGCAAATTTCAGATGAGATGTTTAAAAAAGCCTAGTTTGTGGATCAGCAGTTTCCTGTGACGCAGGTTCTCCCCATGTCTGGCCCAGAGAAGTCAATTCTCAAAAACAGATCATCTGGTCATGATCTCACTGCTACATTTTGCATAAACTCCAAGAGCATTTGTTGCCTGTAATGAGATGCTCTGACATTGTGAGGGATGCCATTGGAATGCACAATTTTCTTTTAAAATTCTGATCAATGTCTATGGATTGGCAGCTTTAAACCTTGTATGGAGTCAACCAAAAGAACTGGAAGTGAAAGAATGCAGAGGTTGCCTACCTTAGAAACAGACATCACATAGGTTTAACAAAACTGCATCCCTTTTGCTGGGAAGGAATACTTCTGGACTTCATCTATTGTTGAGCTTTATTGTTATTTATGAAAAAGCATTCTCTTCTTGTAGCTCTCATTTCCCAGATGAGTAAATCTCACTATTAAATAATGTGCATAAAAAACTTCATTTATTCTGCTTGAATACTAACTTGAACCCAACTTTAGCAGAGCACCCCGACTGGATTCCTGACCATTTCAGATTTGATTATTCATTTCTTGTTCCAGCTCTTCCCAGTGATTTGATATGGGCTTTGTGTATATTTATGCAGTGGATTTACATCCTCTGGAAACCAGGAAACAACCAAAAAATCATGAGCTTCTCCAAATGGGCCAACCACTGATTCCAATTTCATTTTCAGTTGGTTGCACTCCCGTCTCTGACTGTTATGAAATTGAAACCCTGCCCTGAGTCTTTGCTACAAAAATTGGGAAAGTTCTCATTATGAAAGTTGCCAACTCCTAAACTGAGGTGGTTGCAGAAAGTCCCATGGACCAGTTCTCAAGGCGTAGTTATTGCTTTTGTGATTATTTAACAATATTGTCTTGCTGTTTGCAAGAACTTGTGTATAAACTGACTGCCTTGTTTTTTGTATACAACAATGTCTAGGAGATTCTCAAAGCTTCCTTAAAGAAATGAAACATCCCACTGACTTCTTAGAATCTCTGGTCAATGACCAGTCAGGTAGAGAAGGGGCATTCAAAATAGCATTGAGAAGGAGACACCATGCAAGAGGAACTCAGAGAAACCCTGGCTAGGAAGAAAATAATGTGTACTACCACACAAACATGCATCAACAACCTCCTTTTACCCTATTTGTGGCTAAAACTCAGAGAAACTCTTACACCAACACTGGCTTAATTAGCTACCTTGGAACCCAGAAGCAAATCCTATTCAATCTCAGGGGACAGAAGAACAACAAGGACTAGAATTTACTGACTTAAAGGTGCTTTGGAACATTGTGAAAGGTAATATAAAAATCCAATTCTTTATTTTATGTATTTTCAACAAAGCAAAACACTTTTAAAACCTGATAAAGGAAACACTAAATTGATCATCCCTGGTGGGGCAAGTTGACATTTGGTCCGACAATATCCAAAATGTCAACTCCAGAAACACAGCATGATCTAAGTGTTTTCAATTACACTTATATTGACATTGGTGAGTAACTTCTAACTTAAGGTCACCTATACTATGGGCATAGACTGACTGATGTATTTCACATAGGGAGAAAAAAGTATTCCTATTATGCTTCCACTGAGAAATACACTGTTCAAATCCAATACTGGAAGCTCTCACAAATCTATTCTTAACAAGCATATACCAACATGTATCTTTGGCTACTTCCTTCTCTATTCGGCTTCCTAAAAATGTTACATTCATATTCAAAAGTTAATGCCGTATAAATCAACAAGACGTACAAGAGGGTCTTCTTTTATTAAATTCAAAATTGTCATGCCCTACTTAGTTTTATGTGATTAATTTTGATTTTACAGTTATGTGATCTAATTTCAGTGTCTCTGGCAACCATGATGATAGGTTGAAGACTGAAAAAAACTGCAGATGCTCAAAATCTGAAATAAAAACAGAAAATGCCAGAAAAGTTCATCAGGTCAGGGGGCATTTGTGGGAGGAGGAGAAGGAGTTAACACTTCAGATCCCAGTACTGACTGATGTATTTTCACATAGAGAGAAAAACGTATTCCTATAATACTATCTGAAACTTTGACTATTTCTCTTTCTGCGGATGCTATTTGACCCATGATGAATGTTTGTTCAGTCTTTTTTTCACACTGCTCATTATGTACAAAATATACATAAGAGAAACCCGCAAACTTTAAGATAGATAACACTTTGAAGTGTTTGCTAATGATATTCCTTTCAACAATATGTTGTTGTTGTGAAATCAGTAAAGAAAACAATATGTCTTTTGACATTTTTGGTAAAATTTCAAATGAGGACATTGCCATACAATGTACTAAAGTAAATTTTAAACCAACGGCATTCAGCATTGAAACATCCTCAGACATGATCAGGGATATATGCCTCAAAATGCAGGTGATTCAGGATCAATCCTGACTCCAGTACTGTTTGTGTGGAGTTTGCAGGTTCTCCCTGTAACCGTGTGGGTTTCTTTTGGGTGCTCTGATTCCCTCCCTCATCCAATGGATGTGTAGATTGGTTGTTTAATTGCAAATTGACCCCAGTGAAAAGGTATTTGATGGAATCTGAGAAGAATTGTCAGGAAACAATTCAAGAATAGAATTGCTCTGTGGGCTTATATAGACTCATTGGGCCAAATGGCCACTTCCTTTTTCATAGGGACATGTGGAAATGATAATCCATTATGAGTTAGGGGGATGGTATAAAGAATGATAAGATCTTTTACTGATAATGGAGTTGTTATTACGTGTAATGAACTGTCAATAGTAATAAGACTACACCTCATGGCTCCAATTCTCTGGCCCAGGCTCTGATATGCTCAGTGGACCCCAGGCCCCAATCATCTGATGTAATGACAGGTATCTCCACTCGTACCCTGACTCACTGCTCCATCACTCACACTCTGTCCCTGAACCCTGATCATCCAGACAAGCGCTAAATTGAGGACCTATTCCACCCTTATACATGGATCCGCCAGTTTCCCTCATCTGTTCCACACAGACACAGCTTAGTTTTAAAGTGACCACTGTATCACATGGCAGAGAAATATCAACCCCTGTGGATGTTATTCCACAGAACCTTTCCTCTTCTGGTACGCATACTACATCTAACTTAGCAGCAACACAGGTATGAGAATGGAAATGACATAGTTCATAGAAGTAGACCATTCAAGGGGCCGAATGGTCTACTTCTGCGCCTATTGTCTATTGTCTATAGTTATGGCCACCATATATGCATCAAAGATTCATTTCCAACTTCCAAAATAACTAAGTAGCCCATTAACTTTTATATTGCCTGAAATTTGATGTTTGATTTTTATATCTTGTTCTGTGTAAAGCCTCGTGTTTGAAAAGTGCTATACAAATAAGCATGCCATGCCTTGCCTTAACTGGGTCAAAAGACAGAAACGCAATTAATCCATCTGTGTATGTAGATGCATGAAAAGACAGGAAAGAAATTCAAATACATTTCTGCATTCATTTACTGCCGAAACAATTCTGAAAGCTGGGATGACTGTCTAACTGAATGAAACTTATAAATATTGTACATTATTATGATAGTCCAACAAAACTGGGATGATAACCATAGTAACCCACGCTTCATGATTACACTACTCACATTCCAACCTCACACTGCTACCCTCACTTCAAAGCAGTTCCAGGTATTTTATGCAGAAAATTACTTTATCTGAAGTGGAATATCATGGCAATGTTGGAGGTGAAATTAAAAATCGCCGTGCTTGCATACTGACAATGGCATGTGCCCGGATTTTCCAGGGAAATGCTGATAGCTCTTGCACACCCATAAAGACAGAAGTCGCATATTGAATGGCAGCTGTTCACTAAGTAATTTATGACCTCACTTCAATATCCAGACTCATTGTGTAGTAAAGCACAAAAGTGCAAAGGTGTGACAAATTCTTACTACTCTCCCAGTGGGATACCTGCCCCAAATCATTGGCCCTGGCAAAGGAAATGTGCCTTCATTCATTTAAATGCAATGACTGTGAGGTATGTTTTTAATTTAACTTTTTTAATTAAAGCATCTTCATTTGAACATTTTAAAAGATACACAAGAGGCAGCAGATGTTGGATGCAGAGCAACAAGCAATTGGGTGGGTTGTCCGGCATTTGTGTGAGGAAAGGAATTAACAAAATTTTGGGTTGAAACACTGAATTTTTTAAATATAAATGTTGAATAGTTTGAATAATTCTCTTTAATGCTCTAAATTCAGTCGTATTCAAATTATCTTGACATATTTGACATTTGGCTAAACTGTGAGGTCATCACTGTTCTCAACATCTCCACAGGTCAGATTTATATGCTGCAAACCCTGTAAGGGGACAGATCCCTACTTCAAGGTTGGAGAAACTTTGGTCCAGCTAATTATTCTCAGGAATTCCACACAAGTAAGACTTTTTCCAGAAGTAAGAGGAGAGAGAATGAATGGAAAGTGAGCCTCTGATTGCAACTTATATCAACATACAACAGTCTGCCCAGTTGCTTTGATTTGACATTAACAATGCATTTTACTGTATGCTTCGATATACGTGTGACAAATAAAGTTCATCTTTAAATCTTGAAGGCAAAGTAGCACGTACCAGTTAATCCGGGTAGCAATTCTTTCCCTGTGTTATATGATACTTGATTTTAACTCCAGTCCTGAAAATGAAAGTCCATGGAAGCTAATTTAAAATGCTCAATGACAAGTCACTACATCACACTTCCAGGATATTCAGCTGAGGACTAATTTCTTGTCCCCTGTACTATGAAAGCAAGGGTTATTTATGGGTTGAAAGAGGTTGAATAAAAGGATGAGAAAGCTAAACCTCAATTCCATTTCTTGTAGCAACAGCAGCTCACAGAGATTTAAGTTTGAAAGAAAGGTTGAAAAAAAAGTCATCTTTCGTATCTAAATGCCATTAAATCTGGAAAAAATACTCCTGTTGAAGCTTCACTAATTGGATAAGTATCATGGATCCACACTGGTACTGCAAGATGCAAGGCATAGGAGGATATGGACCTAATGCAGATAAATAGGATGAGTGTGGATGAGTAAAAAGGTCAGCATGGACCTGGTGGGTAGAATAGGGCATCAAGGTAACATAGTGGTGTGGTGAACTACATATACCTGTCTGGACAGACCCCCTGCTGACTGCTCCTGTGGCTCTTTCCACTGACCCCGGTATAAAGGCGATTGAGGCCTGAGCCCGGCCCTCAGTCTCCAGGATGTAGGATGGTGGTCAACTACTGCTTGTTCTTTCTTCCAGTCAATAAAAGCCGATATCTCGCCTCACGTCTCAGAGAGTTATTGATGGTGCATCAATTTTGTTGACTGGAAGTTTTATAACAGGGAAAGCATTTTACATCCGGAAAAATTGGATTGGGACCCCCAAGCCCCTGAAGCAGCTCTTGCCTTTGAACTCTGGCTTGCATGCTTCCAATCATACTTGGAGGAGGTTAGTGCAACTGAACCCGCTGTTATGCACAGAATTCTCCTCTCAAGGGTCACCCCGAAATTTTACTCACTTATCAGAGACCTGTCGAACTACCAAGGGGCACTGGATGCCCTGAAAAGGCATTACCTGCAGCCGGTGAACACCGTCTACGCAAGACATCGCTTAACTATGCGGCGACAGTGGCCTGGAGAGTCGAGCACCGAGTTTCTCCGAGCCCTACAGACACTCGTGCGAACTTGTGACTGCAAAACTCTCACGACGGAACAGCATGCGGAGCTCCTCATACGAGACGCCTTCGTTACGGGGATCAGGTCAGTGTACGTGCGCCAGCAGCTGCTGGAAAATGCCGATCTTACCTTACGCTCGGCGATCGAGACGGCCGACACGCTGCAGGCTGCTCTGCACAACGCTGATGCTGTCCAGCCGCGTGATCCCCCACCAGTTCAATGGACACTGCAGACCCCGCTGCTGCCGGTTCCCGCGAGCGAATTCGCCAACACCGCTGCCAGTCGCGATTCCACAAACTCCCCGAACCCAACCACAGCTGCTGCCAGTCGCAAGCCCGTGCAGTATTACTTCTGCGGACTCGAAAAGCACCCCCGAAAACGCTGCCCGGCCCGAGAAACGACCTGCTCCAGCTGCGGGAAGAAGGGCCATTTCGCCAAGGTCTGTAAGTCTAGACCACGAGCGGGGTCAGGCAGCACTGCGTGTGAGGCATGGGGGCCACCATCTTGCATGCCTGGATGGGGGCGGCCATCTTTGTCGGTGCCATCATGCCCCGCCCCCCACCCACCGGTGCTTACCGGGCACCAAGACAGCAGTTCAACTCTGGCCTCCGTAACCTTTGACCAAAGCGCCCCACACCAGCTTGCAAGATCAATGATGGACATCCTGTTGGAGGGGCACAGGACTAGCTGCCTGTTTGACACGGGCAGCACTGAGAGTTTTATTCACCCGGACACAGTGCAACGCTGCAGACTCATGACACGGCCGGTAAGCCAGAGGGTCACCTTGGCTTCTGGGTCCTATTCCACAGACATCCGAGTGGGTTGTGTAGCGACATTGGTGGTGCAGGGCACAGAATATCGGAACTTTGCGCTACTGGTCATGCCTCAACTGTGCGCACCTGTGCTATTGGCGCTTGACTTCCAGAGCCACCGCGAAAGTGTGACTATGGCATATGACGGGCCCCTCCCACCACTCACTGTCAGGAATCCTCAGTTTTGTGGGACTTTGCCATATACCCCTCTACTGACCACACACACACACTGAACCACACGTCCCACCCAGCACCATGCCGACAGCTGCGCTACTGACACCACTTGCAGCCTCTCCACCCTCAAGATCCCTCCCCCCACCGTTGTTCGCCAACCTGACCCCTGACTGTAAGCCTGTGGCAACTAAAAGCAGGAGGTACAGCGCGGGGGACAGGGCCTTCATTCAGTCAGAGGTGCAGTGGCTGCTCAGGGAGGGGATCATTGAGCCAAGCACAAGTCCTTGGAGGACCCAGGTGGTTGTTGTTCGGACCGGGCAGAAAAATAGGATGGTCGTGGACTATAGTCAAACCATCAATAGGTTCATGCAGCTTGACGCGTACCCCCTATGGTCAACCAGATAGCTCAGTACAAGTTGTACTCGACAATAGATCTGAAATCCGCTTATCACCAGCTCCCCATCCACCCAGAAGACCGCCCGTACACCACCTTTGAGGCAGGCGGCAGGCTCTATCACTTCCTGCGCATCCCACTCGGTGTCACAAATGGTGTCTCGGTCTTCCAGAGGGAAATGGACCGGATGGTGGACCAGTGCCAACTGAAGGCCACATTTCCCTATCTGGATAACATCACCATCGGTGGTCACGACTGGCCAGATCACAACGCCAACCTCCAACGATTTTTCCAAGTGGCCAAAGCCCTGAACCTTACTTATAACAGGGACAAGTGTGTGTTTGGAAGCACCCGACTCGCTATCCTTGGATACGTCGTGGAAAATGGGTTCTTTGGCCCTGATCCCAACTGTATGCATCCCCTGTTAGAACTGCCTCTTCCCACCACCCTCAACGCCCTCAGACGGTGCCTGGGCTTCTTTTCCTATTACACCCAATGGGTCCCCCATTACGCAGACAAGGCCCACCCCCTGGTCAAGTCTACCATATTTCCCCTCTCTGCCGAGGCCTACGCGGCCTTCAGCTGCATTAAAGGGGACTTTGCCAAAGCAACGATGCATGCGGTGGACGAGACCATTCCCTTCCAAGTAGAGAGTGACACCTCCGATTTCGCGCTTGCTGCTACCCTCAATCAGGCAGGCAGACCAGTAGCATTCTTTTCTCATACCCTTCAAGGAACTGAAATTCGGCACTCCGCAGTGGAGAAAGAAGCCCAGGCCATAGTGGAAGCTATTAGGCACTGGAGGCACTATCTTGCTGGCAAAAGGTTCACCTTGCTGACCGACTAGCGCTCAGTTGCGTTCATTTTCAGCAACCAACAGCGGGGCAAAATCAAAAATGATAAAATTTTGCAGTGGAGAATAGAACTGTCCACCTACAACTATGATATCCTGTATCGGCCTGGAAGGCTCAATGAGCCCCCTGATGCCCTATCCCGGGGAGCATGTGCCAGCACACAGCTTGACCAGCTATACGCCCTCCATGCGCATCTTTGCCACCCGGGGGCAAATGGATTTTACCATTTCGTGAAAGCCCGGAACCTGCCGTACTCCCTGGAGGACATCAGGACGATGACCAGGGACTGCCAAGTCTGCGCTGAGTGCAAACCGCACTTCTACCGTCCTGAAAAGGCGCAACTTATCAAGGCCACCCACCCCTTTGAGCGACTGAGTGTTAACTTTAAGGGCTCCCTTCCCTCCACCAACCGCAATGCCTACTTTCTCAATATTATCAATGAGTACTTGCAGTTCCCCTTTGCCATCCCCTGCCCCGACACCACTACCACGTCCGTCATAAAAGCCCTGCGCTAGCTCTTCACTCTGTTCTGATATCCCTGCTATATCCACAGTGATAGAGGGTCCTCCTTTATGAGTGAAGAGCTGCACCAGTACCTGCTGGCTAGGGGCATTGCTACTAGTCGGATCACGAGCTATAATCCCTGGGGTAATGGACAGGTGGAGGGGGAGAATGCCACTGTGTGGAAGGCCACACTTTTAGCCCTTAAGTTAAAAGGGTTGCCAGTCTCTCGATGGCAGGAGGTCCTTCCTGAGGCACTCCACTCTATCCGCTCCCTGTTATGTACATCCACCAATGCCACCCCTCACGAGCGCCTATTCTCTTTTCCCAGGAAGTCTGCCACTGGGACCACCCTACCAGCTTGGCTGACGTCCCCAGGGCCAGTGTTGCTCCGGAAACATGTGAGGAGCAATAAATACTCCCCGCTGGTCGAGAGGGTTCACCTTCTACATGCGAACCCCCAGTATGCCTATGTGGTCTTACCTGATGGGTGGGAGGACACGGTCTCTGTCCGCGACCTGGCACCCGCAGGAGCAGCAGACCACTACCCCGAACACTCCATGGTAACTATGAACCCTGTACCTGAGATGACACCACGCACACCGAGCCCTACACAGACTCCTCATGACACTCCTATACCGGGCGTCTCGTACGTGCATATACCAGGCATGAGGGATCACTGACGCCTAGTGGGCTGACACCTCCAGTTAGGCCGGAACCAGCACAACCTCCGTCTCCAGTGCAATCACCACCACCGGCACCTGTGCAATCACAGCCGGTGCTACGTAGAACGCTGCGACAGATTCGACCACCTGATAGACTTAACCTGTAAATATACTTGTAAGAAACTTCGCCCCATGGGGACTCTCTTTTAAAACAAAGGGGGGGGGGGGGTGAATGTGGTGAACTACATATACCTGTCTGGACACGCCCCCTGCTGACTGCTCCTGTGGCTCCTCCCACAGACCCCGGTATAAAGGCGATCGAGGCCTGAGCCCGGCCCTCAGTCTCCAGGATGAGTGGTGGTCAACTACTGCTTGTTCTTTTTTCCAGTCAATAAAAGCCGATATCTCGCCTTCACGTCTCAGAGAGAGTTATTGATGGTGCATCAAGTGGTTAGCACAAAGCTTTACAGTACCAGCGACCAGGGTTCAATTCCCATCGCTGCCTGTAAGGACTTTGCATGTGACAACGTGGATTCCTCTGTGTTCCACCTCCAAAGACACACTGTTTGGTAGGTTAATTGGTCATTATAAATTGTCCCAGGATTAGGCCAGGGGTAACTTGAGAGGTTGCTAGGCAGTGAGGCTCAAAGGGCCAGAAGCGCTTGTTCCAAACTGTATTTCAATAAATAAAATAAATTTTAAAAAATCACCTACTTCTGTACTGTATCACTCTCCAACAATAAAATAACCACTACTCCCACATAACTAAAAACAGACTCAAAACTGAAAGGCATTCAGAACCTTCTCCATTTTATGTCATGAAAGCATTGCTTTATCTTAGCCTTTCGCCCTCAGGCTGCTCCAGACATTGTTATTTTCCACAGGAAAGTCATTTTGCCTTGAGGAATTCAGAAAACACACCGTATTACTGGAACAAAATCCATTGTTACATGAGAACAGGCAAAAAAAACCCTGCCAAACCCTTGCAGCGTCTTGTATGTACCGCTAAAATGCGGTCTCTGGAGACTGGTTAAAGCTAACACTTGACAGGTGTGCTCCGGATTTTAAATATATACAACCCAGAGATTAAAGTTAACTGAGTCTATTTAAACTGGCATTAAATCAATTATGAGATTAACAAAATTTATATTTTTGGTTATTATAAATTGAAATACTATTCTGCATGCATGATGCTCCGTTCCAAAGCAAATAAATATATTGTTTTCTTCAAACGTTGCCAGTTGTAAACAGGACAGTAAGAAATATGTTCTGAATGGTCTTGTATATTGTCTTGGAGCCCAGAAACAGGCCCTTCAGCCCACCACATGTATGCTGGTCATCAAGGAGATCCCTATACAAATGCCATTTCCCAGCATTTGGCTCTGGATGAGCACTTAATGATTTAAGTGCTCGTCCAGATGCTTCTGAATTATTGAGAGGGTACCTACCTCCCCCACTCACATAGGCAGTCTGTTCCAGATTGCAAGCACCCTCTGGATGGAAAAAAGAATCTTCATCAAATAACCTCTAAACCTCTTCCTCCTCATCCTAATCTTATGCCCTCTGTCCTTGCCCACCTCTTCTCTGTGCACCCTCCACAGCATACACAGAGGAACTTACCCAGGAGAGTGGAATTCCCGTCGCCCAGCGGGTATCTCTGATACCTTGGAACAGAGACTGGAGGCAAGAGATGGAACCTTTTCTCCAACAGTGGCTCCAGGCGACAGGCAGAGGGATCAGCGGAATGGAAGAGGCTGTATACCTGGGTGCAAGCAGGCCGCAGCTGAGCCACTGGAAGAAGAAAGAGAGAGCCATGAAGAACAGAAGCATCTGGAAGTTTAATCTTCAGTGTTGGTGAACCTGCAAAATGTTTCCTGGCAGTCTGCATGTACACACACACACTTGCACACAATGACATTCAAGAATAAAGTAAGGTTAATGATTTTAATGGAGCTAACACAGTCACAAATGATACTACAATTGAAAATAGAAAATAACATTGAAGGAAGTAGATACAACAAATGAGAACAGTCCTATATATTAACATAAGCCCTTATCAGCAGTAACAGGTCAAATTCATCACTTCCCCCTCTCCACTCTCATCATCAGCAAATGAACTGATGATCAAGGGTGTGGATAATGAGAGATCAAAAGGAATTAGACAATAAAAATTTAAAAAATAGTATTCTTACTTTAAGCACATTTAAGTTCAAGATGTTAATAACAAACATTAGGATGACGTAAAAGAAAATGCTTACCAGCCCTTACTGTTTCATTCATTCCAAATTCAGTCGCCTAGCTTTACATCAACCAGTTATAACTACGAGGCAAACTCCCCCTAGAACAGGGGTTCCCATCCTAGGGTCCTTGAACTCCTCAGTTAATTGTAGAGGTCCATAACATAAAAAAGGTTTGGGAACTCCTGCCCTAGGCTCAATGAAACGCATTGTTGGGGAGCAGAAAGACAGATATACTGGCATTTTATTTTTCCAAATATATATTTAATTCTTAGAAATATATTGTGCTATAATTGGGTCATGTCATTTTTAATCAATTGATTAATTTTCAAAGGGTCACCATCAATAATGTTTCTCTTCCAACCTCTGGGTCAGTGAGCAACACACACAAAATTCTGGAGGAACCCAGCAAATCATGTAGCCTCTGTGGTGAAAAATAAGCAGTGGACATTTTGGGCCAGAAGGGACAGAGGAAGGAGCCAGAATAAGCAGGCGAAAGGAGAGGAAGGAGTACAAGGTGGCAGGTGATGGGTGAGACCAAATGATAGGGCAGGGGATGAAGTAAGAAGCTGGGAAGTGATAGGTGAAAGAGATAAAGGGGCTGAAGAAGAAGGTTTCTGATAGGATAAGACAGTAGTCTGTAGAGGAAAGGGAAAGAGGAGGAGTATCAGAAGGAGGTGATGGGCTGGTCTGGAGAATGGAAGGGGTGAGAGGGGAACCAGAATGGGGAGTGAAATAAGAGGTAAGGGGGAGGAGGGGAGAAATTACCAGAAGTTAAAGAAATCAATATTAATGCCATCAGGTTAGAGGAATATGAGGTGTTGCTCCTCACTGTATCAGTGAATTGATTGGGAGATTGTTACACTGGGCATAGCCCCTCGGTGTTAGTGGTGGCAGGGCTCTAGACTGTGGTCCACACTAATAAAAACCATTGTGGCAAGCTTCATTGCATCCCTCAGTATGTACTCCTACACTCAGGGACATCCCAGCTGACAGTACTTGATGACAGATACATTCTTGTACTGGAAAACAAATCAATTTTGGGAAGACTGATGAAGACCATAGCATTCCTTTCTGGACCTGCTTGGTAACCATTTAGTCCACAATCCATAATGTGCAGTGAGATTGTGATTCTGGCTCTGCATGAAGGATATGATGGGAGGGCCCCTCTTTTTCAGACAGCTAAGCAACATCATGGCACTTGTTTAAAAGTTCTGGTAATGAGGCATTTCGCCAAATGACTTGACAATCTCTTCAGAAAACCATCCGATGGGATTCACTGATTCTTTCTCCCACTCAGCCTTCAGAACATTCTATGCCTGACTAATTTGTGAACTAAGATGTTTTACTGCAGAAACTTTTCCAAAATGGGGATGGCATGATTCAACTGAATGGAACCTTCCACAGGAACAAGGCCAAACCTATTTATTGTAGCAATAAGGAAACATAGAATCTCAGTATGCAATAATACTTGATGTTTGTGTATAAAGGCTCTAAACATTGCTACACACAAAGGTGGACAATATCAGGAGGCTATATTGGATATGTTTCTCAACTAGTCATTTCAGAAGACCTACATTCAGACTTGTGCACCTCTGTATCAACTGCCACAAGTGGGACTTCCCAGTGGCAAAACATTTTAATTCCAACTCCCATTCACATTCCTACATGTTGGTCCATGGCCCCTCCTTGTGTCATGATGAGGCCACCCTCAGGGTGGAGGAGCAACATCTGATATTCTGTCTGGGTGCCCTTCAACCTGGTGTTATGAATATCGATTTCTCCTTCTGGTGAATAAAATTTCCAACCTCCGTCTATTCTCCACTCTAACCATTTACCTTCTTCTCACTTGCCTATTACTTCCCCTGGGTCCCTGCCTCCTTCCCTTTCTTTTATTGCCCACTCTCACCTGCTATAAGATTCTTTCCTGTCCAACCCTCAACCTTTCCCACCCACCCTGCTTCATCTATCACCTTCCAGCCAGCTTCTTCTCCCATCCCCCCCCCCATTTAATTCAGGCATCTCCCTCCTTCTCTCTCATTCCTGAAGAAGGGTCTTAACCAAAAATGTTGACTGTTCACTCTTTTCCATAAATACTTTCTGCCCTGCTGAGTTACTCCAGTGTTTTGTGTGTGTTGCTTTGTATCTCCACAATCTATTTTGGATCTCCTTATGAGGTGGAAGATGGCTCAGTTGACCTGCATAGCACAGAAGTGGGCTACAATCATGCCATGTATAACAACATCAAGAACACCTCACACGAAATGATAAGGTTCTTTCCACCACAATGAGAGAGTGCCTTTCCCACACTCCCAATTGCTGCTTCACCAATTGCTATTTACTCTGGCCGTACGCTCAGGCTCCTCTGAATCAGATCCCCAGCACCTTCAGTTAGTTGGACCTGATGGCAAAGGGAGTGTGGGATTGGTCAGGGATCGTCAAGCTGCCAAAGAACACACCTCACTCTCGTTACAACTGACTTGGCCAATTCCATCTGGTCAGGTGCTGGTCCATCTACAGACTGATAAGTGAGTTCGGCCTAAAGACAGTATCGTCAGTACACTGTTTGGCTTTGAACTAAGTGTTTCCTTTGCCTCAGATCAACATCCCTCTCCTGCTCATGTTATTCTTGGTGGATTCAGCTGAGACCTCAAAGCAACGTACAAACAAGGCAGACGAGAGTGGGCAACCTTTTGTCACTCCAAGTTCAATGGATTTGTGCTAGCATTTGAACTCCAGTGTTCTGCCATCACTCACATACACATGCCAGGAAGCCCAAGCGCAAAGCTGAACTGCATTTGCCAACTCTACCATTTAATGAGCAGCATGATCCAGCCGAGGATCTGGAGCTAAATAATTGTCCAATCTTTAAAAAGAAGGTAATGCATTTGTGGACACAGATTCCATAAAACCTGATCTGTTTTTGAATAATTATGAGGTAAACTGTGTGGCAAGGTGGAGATGCGTTTCTACCTAAGGAGGTGTAAGGCACTCCTTCCCTCTGCTACCCTGTAGGTCATCCTTGGGCAAGGTGTAGCACCTGCTTAGCGCCTCCCAACCCTCCAATCACGGTCATATGAAGCCGCAGGAGCAGGCGGTGAATGGTTGAATGAGCAGCTGGTGCATATCACAAGTCCTGGTTATGCAACCACTGGCACCAGCCAGGAAGACGCTTGAAGAGCATTGATACTGGCCAGAAGAAAGCAATGGCAGCCCACTTCGGTAAGAAAAATTGCCAAGAACAATCATGGTCAGGGGAAGACCATGATCACCCACATCATATGATGTACCACACAACAAACAATCGAACCAGATAAACGGATACAGATATCCAAATCTTTTACCTTGGAAATGCAAATTAGGTGGGAATAGGAAAATCAATGGCAACATCAATTGAGTGAAATAGAAATTATTTGAATAATTTTGTTCATTGCAGTCTCATAACCAGAGCTTCATGCTGACAACTATGGTGCAACTTCTAGTTTACATGTGCTTCTCTCTGAATGAGAAACTACCGGATGTTCCATGGTTGAAAAGATCTTACCTTCAACCGAAGGGAGAACCGTCCACCTCATCGCCAAAACCAAGGCCAGCGGGGAACCAAAGAGAAAGAAGTCAGAGACATCAAAGTCAAATCGAACTGTGGTTCCATCCAATATATTGGTGCTGTTCATCCTCTGTAAATCAGGGTCATCGTTTAACGCACTGGAGTGAATTCTGTATTGAAAATAAATTATTTAAATAAATGCCATTGTCTTAAGGGAAACAGTTGAAATAAAAGCCGACTGATTTTGATCTGGTAACTGCATTTCTTTGCACGTATTGAAATTTGCATATTTTTGCAGTTTAACTCTATGTTAAGTTGTCCCAAGGAAAGTTCAGATCACAGAAACAAACTAGCAATGGGTTTCATATAAAACAAAGCAGTACTGATATAATATGATTTGGAGAGCACCACGAGATTGTAGTGATGCCTTTACAGCTCAGGGTGTTGTTGTTTGGAGTTCAATTCTGATGTCATCTCTAGGTTTCCTCTGGGTGCTCTGGTTTCCTCCCACATTCCAAAGATATACCAGGTAGTAGATTAATTGGTCATTATAAATTGTCCTGTTATTAAGCTAGGGTTAAATAGCTGGGTTGCTAGGCAGTGGGGCTGGCTGGGGAGCAGGGTGTAACTCTATAGAGTTACAGCGCGGAACAGAAGACAACAGGCACGATTACAACAGAAAGTATACTGCTGAAGCGGTAACATTTACTTTCCACTGGTTTACGATGCTCAGCTGGAGAGGTTTAGAGAGGATAATGACTTGTACACAGTTGTGCAATCGTCAAAATCAGAACACAAGCTGGCAGATTCGCACAAACCAGCACGACGTGTGGGCCCACTGCTTCTGTTTCAAACTGGCATCTCTCCCCATTTTTTCAATGAAAATATTCTGTGTTTTTGTAGCATGGTTTCTTAGGTATACTCAGTCCAATATGCTGCTGCTACTAACATGTCGACAGAGGAAGTAACTAGAAAAGATAATAGAATGTGATTGTTTATAACAAGAAGAACTGAACACAAAAGTAGGAAGGTTATGCTTCATTTATACAGTATTGCTGAAATCACATCCAGTATTGGTTTCTTTATTTAAGGAAGGAAGAAATTCAAAGAACCTTTACTAGAAAAATATGTGGAATGAGACTGTTGTCTTAGGAGGAAAGGTTGGTTGAGTTTATATCGGAAACACATGAGATCCTGCACATCAACACACACAAAATGCTGGTGGAACACAGCAGGCCAGGCAGCATCTATAAGGAGAAGCGCTGTCGATGTTTCGGGCCGAGACCCTTCGTCAGGACTAACTGAAAGGAAAGATAGTAAGAGATTTGCAAGTATGAGGGAGTGGGGGAAATGCAAAATGATAGGAGAAGACTGGAGGGGGTGGGATGAAGCTAAGAGCTGGAAAGGAGATTGGCAAAAGTGATATAGAGCTGGAGAAGGGAAAGGATCATGGGACGGGAGGCCTAGGGAGAAAGAAAGATGGGAGGGGAGCACCAGAGGGAGATGGAGAACAGGTAGAGAGAGAGAAAAAAACAAACAACTAAATATTTCAGGGATGGGGTAAGAAGGGGAGAAGGGGCATTAACAGAAGTTAGAGAAGTCAATGTTCATGCCATCAGGTTGGAGGCTACCCAGCCAGTACATAAGGTGTTGTTTCTCCAACCTGAGTGTGGCTTCATCTTGACAGTAGAGGAGGCCATGGATAGACATATCAGAATGGGAATGGGACGTGGAATTAAAATGTGTGGCCACTGGGAGATCCTGCTTTCTCTGGCGAACAGAGCATAGGTGTTCAGCGAAACAGTCTCCCAGTATGCATCCCAGTCTCCCAGTCGGCTGGTGTGGTATTATGTGTCCGGTGCTCCCAGTGTGGCCTTTTATATATTGGTGAGACCCAACGCAGACTGGGAGATCGTTTCGCTGAACACTTATGCTCTGTCCGCCAGAGAAAGCAGGATCTCCCAGTGGCCACACATTTTAATTCCACATGCCAATCCCATTCTGATATGTCTATCCATGGCCTCCTCTACTGTCAAGATGAAGCCACACTCAGGCTGGAGGAACAACACCTTATTTCCCAGCTGGGTAGCCTCCAACCTGATGGTATGAACACTGACTTCTCTAACTTCCGTTAATGTCCCTCCTCCCCTTCTTACCCCATCCCTGACATATTTAGTTTGTTTTTTTCTCTCTCTCTGCCCATCATTTGGCCTGTCCTCCATCTCCCTCTGGTGCTCCCCTCCCCCTTTCTTTCTCCCTAGGCTTCCCATCCCATGATCCTTTCCCTTCTCCAGCTCTGTATCACTTTTGCCAATCACCTTTCCAGCTCTTAGCTTCATCCCACCCCCCCCCCCCCCCCGGTCTTCTCCTATCATTTTGCATTTCCCCCTCCCCCTCCTACTTTCAAATCTCATAGTATCCTTCCTTTCATTTAGTCCTGACAAAGGGTCTCGGCCTGAAACGTCGACAGTGCTTCTCCCTATAGATGCTGCCTGGCCTGCTGTGTTCCACTAGCATTTTGTATGTGTTGTTTGACTTTCCAGCATCTGCAGATTTCCTTGTGTTAGATCCTACACATGCTGGAAATCCAGAGGAACTCAGTAAGTCAAGCAGCATCAATGGAGAGAAACTAACAGCCAATGTTTCCAGCTGAGACCCTTCATCAGGATTTAAAGGCTTATATTGGCTTGGGATTAGATGAGTGAGTGAAACTTGACTGAAGCCTAAAAGAATCAAAGGTCACTGTTTATAATAGAGGCCTCCATTTAAGACAGATGAGGCAGACATTTCTCTCTCAGGGACATGAGTGTTTGCAGCTGTTTTCATCAAGGTTTGATGGAAGCAGAGTCTTTGAATCTATTTTTTAAGACAGAAGTAGTTTCTAGATAAGGAGGGGAGTGAAAGGTTATGGGGAGTGAATGGAGTGCAGAGGTGAAGTTACAATCATATCACCTATGACCATATTGAATGACAGCACAGTCTGGAGAAAACAAGTTGGTCTACTCTTATGCCTAATTTATATTTTCTTATGTTCGACTGTACAGAATTATGTGAACTAACTACATGCCTTAAGATCTCTTGTGCCAAAATAATTTGGTGTAATAAGAGAAACACAAACAAGAGAATATCTGCAGATGCTGGCAATGGTACACTTCAGGAACTGGCTTAGTGAATGCTTGCCACAGTTCTTGGAGGACAACCCAAATACACCCAAATCCAGGTGACATCTGGACTTCTAAGAAGTACCGTCACGGAGCGCAGCGTAGTTCACCCCAGACAAGACTAGTAACACAGGAGTGGAGGCTGCTGATGATGCTTGTTCCTTCCCTCACTGGAACCCAGTGGTGGTGATCCATCTGGTGAGACTAAATATACAAAGATACACAAGCCCCTGCTAGGATTCCAGAAGGGGAACGGCTTGGTGCTACTGGTGTCCAAAATAAAATTTAAAAGTTCAAAATAAAATTTATTATCAACATACACATATGTCACCATATACAATACTACCTTGAGATTCATTTTCTTGTAGGCATTCACAGTAGAACAAAAAATACAATGGAATCAAAGGAAAATCTACACACAAAGATTGACAAACAAGACAAACTATGTAAATACAAAATATATAAATGAATAATACTGCGAACATAAGTTGTAGAGGTTAATTTCAATTAGTTAACTATGACCTCATAAAGAGATGCTGTTGATAGAGGCGAGTGCATACTCCCTGCTCTTGTGACCCATGGTGCTTTGAAGAGTGGGTTCACCAGAACTAGCCCAGTGTCAAGGCCACTGTGAGTAAACAAAAAATTAAGGACCGTTGGCAGGCTTTGTTTGGGACAATATCTGAATGTCTCAGCATGTTTACCTCTCTACTGCCTATAAGTTCCCATTCCGCCAAAGTTTAAATTTTTACAGCAGTAGTTATGAGGAATATTACAAATTAATTAATTTTAGTAACAAGACTCGAAATTTTTCATTCAATTGGTCTAAAAAGGGTAATTAGGAAAAAATTACGGCAATTTGTAAGAATGATATATTTTTAATCTTCTATATAGTGGTGGGGATGATAAATTGAACCTTTTAAAATAAAGATATATATAATGACTCGTGGCTCTTCATTAAAAAATCATGGAATGTAATAGTGCAATATTTGAAGCATTTAATAAATCACTCAGCTCTTAAATTGCATGGTTAAACCGTCATTTTAATACTGAACAACTGTCAATACAGAAAACACTGTAAGATTTGTGGGTTTTATTGCTGGATGGATTTTAATGCTTGTCAATGAGAGATGATCTGAAAAATATTGTATTCAAATAAAATTTGATGCTGACATCAAAATCCTACAATGTTTAAACAGGGTGAGCACCCCTCATCTGAAAACCTCCAAAATCTGAAACTTTTTGAGCACTGACATGTCGCCACAAATAGAAAATTCCACAAGACACCAGGAAGGTTCCCAGGCAACGTGCAGATCTCTGTGCACCACGGACAGTTCCTAGAAATGACCTCACATGCCCTGAGTGGGGTCCTGTTGGCGAAAGATGGTTTTCAGCAGTCCTCACACAGCCAGAGCTTTGTGCATTACTCACAGTGGTTATTCCCTGCTCTTTGTTGTGAAGATATTGTGGAAAATGTCCAGAAGGCCTGCAGTTACTCCTATGGGTAATTGTGAGAAGAAGCAGAGGAAGCATTTATGTTTATCTATAACACAGAAAGTCAAGTTGTTAGAAAAACTTGACAGCGGTGTGAACGTGAAGCATCTGACAGATGAGTATGGTGCTGCAATGACCCCTATCTGTACCCGAAGAAACAGAAGGACAAACTGTTAAAGATTAATGCTGAAAGTAATGAATAGAAGTTAAATAGAAAAACACCACATAAAGCAACAACTGAAGATCTTGATCATGCTTTGAAAGAGTGGACTCATCAGTGTTGGAGTGAACATAGGCTGCTTAACAGTATGCTGATTATGAAGCAAAGATCTATCACAATTAACTTAAAATTGAAGGCAATTGTGAATATTCAGCAGGCTGGTTGCAGAAAGTTAAGATAAGGCATGGAATTCATTTTTTTAAAGATTTGTGGTGAAAGAGATGTAAAATTAGTCAGCTCCATCATGGGTATTAGCCTCTGTAGTATTCAAGATACCTTTACGGAGTGGTACCTCAGGAAGGTGGGCATCCATCACTAAGGGCCTGCATCACCTATGACTTGCCGTCATCTCATTGGTACCATCAGGTAGGAGATACAGAAGCCTGAAGGCACACACTCGGCGATTGAGGAACAGCTTCTTCCCCTCTGCCATCCAATTTCTAAATGGACATTGAACCTATGAACACTACTTCACTACATTTGTTTTTATTGCTGTTTTTGCACTACATATTTAACAATGCATATATTTAGTGAGCTTCTAGCAAGATGGCGACCCAACTGGTTGGCTTCTACAGGGTCAACAAAAGGTGCTACCATTCTACTTAAGCGTACGTCCAATGATCGCAGGATCTTGCTATACGTAAAGAACACAAAGGTCTGCAGGTCTACACCATCAGTGCATTGCTTGCTGTGCGGAGATAATGAAGGAAATGCACAATGTTCTACTGCCTGAGTCGATGGAGGCTGACAGTCAAGTAATGATTGGCCATCATGGTCGCTTTTCTTGTGATCACAAGACCACTTTGAACATCGCTAACTGTACGCCGCAAGCTTGGCTTGTTGATTCATTGAATGCGAGCAGAAATGGATGGAGGGGGCCTAGTCCTCGGTGTTAGTGAGGGGTAGGCCGGAATCCACAGTGTCACCTGCTGGCAGCCGCCAGGTGTGGTGTGGCATGGTGCCCAGAACGGAGTCGGATGGGCCCTCACAGGGTTTCACTTGGCATGAAATAAGCTCTGTTGTGGTCGACTGCAGATTTCTTTAGTGGCACTCAGTGGACCTTGGCCTCGAGCTGCAGGGCTGCTTGCTTTTCAGCCAGCAGTAAGGTGTCCATGCCATCGTACTTTACTGTGGCACAATTGTGGCTACTGAATGCTTACAATGGACTGAGGGGTCCGGACTATGTACATAAGTTATCTGCTTGTGCTTTCCTAATATTATTTATGCGTCTTTCAGGACTAGGCCTCAAAGCCATAGTGTAACCTAGCAGGTGTCAGGTCCAGCCAACAGATGATACCAGTGGGCTGAGGGTCTGGACCACCCTATGTGTAACTCATTGCCAGGGTGGGGCGGGGGATGAGGTGGGTCTCTGGACTCTTTTTATGTGATTGAGATCTTGTGTGTGCTTACAGTGTGTGATGGTTGGTAACGTCTTTGCACCTTGACCCCGTAGTCACACGGTCTCGTTTGGCTGTATTCACGAGTGTTCGTGTACGGTTTAAATGAAAATTAAACTTGAATTGAATTGATACTTACGGTAATTCAATTTTTTTTAAACTATCATGTATTGTACTGCTGCCACAAGTTTAACAAATTTCACAACATATGCCCATGATATTAAACCTGATTCTAATAGAACATCTGCTGATCATAAAAAAGTAGAGAAGTTTATTGACGGGTTTTCTAAGATTATTGCAGATGAAAATCTAACATGATGAACGGTTGCATCAGTACATATTTGTGACGAACAAGTGTAAGACAAGACAGCTTTCCGACAGCACAAAAATTCCTAGTCAGGAACGATGGCGATGCCACCCAACCACTGACTGACCGCCTGGGTGGCTGAGGTAGTGACACCTTTCAGATGCTTCAATATACACATCATCATTTCATACACAAAATTATTATACACAACTACCCTCAGAGAATATGTATAAGCTGTATACGTAATGTAAATAGATCTCAGGTTTAGACTTGGGTCCCATCCCCAAGCCATCTCATTATATAGATACAAATATTCCAAATTCCGAAAAAAATTCCAAAATCCGAAACATTTCTGACCCCAAGCATTTCAGCTAAGGGGAGATCAATCTGTATAATTTTCTATCAGACATTATTTTAGATTTAATTCAAGTGCTCTCTGCATTTGACAAAGATATCATGCTTTTCTAGTCATGCTTAAGTTAATGATTATAATTTCTTCCTTTTCACTCCAATATTATGACTGATATGGCTCAATAAAATCCTGTTTGATATTCTAAACTGCTTCATGCAGAAAAAAGAAGCATGAAACATTGTGAAAGTTAAGGTACACCAGTGATTCAATCATTAGAAGCCTATCATTATATGTTGTAATACAGTATCAAAAATGTTTTAACAGATCTTCAGTCAATGCTGTCCAAACCCTTGCTTCATTGCTGAACTCACCACTCTGTGTGCTGATCAGATCTGTAAACCTCCCACCCAGAAGCTCCTCAGTTTCAAATTGAGAATTTTAGTGGCCACCTCACTCCTGGACCATTGAGCCATCAATGTACAGCTCCATTCCAGTGGGGCTCTGAGGGAGCTGCCTTTCCACCTGCAGCAACCCAGGATTCCCAGCAATACATCATTGGGCCAGTCTGGGCCAATCTTAGATACTATAAGACCGGGTCAGCAGGAGATGCTCATGGAGTGAGTACTGTTTCAGATTCGCTCCATAACCTTTACTTTTCTTAACCTATGATCACCCTTATTTAACTTACTTTTACCTACACCAAAAGATTCTTGCTACTTTTCTGGACTTATCTTTAAGAGTTTATTGTGAAATTTTGAAGAAATGAATACAGAAATGGCTCTTAGATCTAAAGGAAGAGAACCTGGGAAGGATCCTAACGGGAACAGGAAGAAGAAAAAGACCGATCCTAAGCACACTGAATTGACTTATGAAATATTATTGGAGGTTTTAAATGAAAAATTTGAAGAACGACGACAAATTTTTAAACAAGGTATAAAGGCTTTTCAAGATTATATGGATAAGACGGATTCAGTAGTTAACCAGCAGCAAGTTCTAATTGCAACTTTGCAAGAGGATGCTCGGAAGCGAGACTTGATAATTGAAAAACTGAAGCAAAAATTACTTTCGATGATTAAACAGGTGGAAACACTTAAAGCCAAGAATGTCGACTTTGAGAATCGGTCCAGAAGACAGAACTTACGCATACTTGGTCTCCCGGAAGGTATTGAACAAGGGGACCCCTCGAAGTACTTTGCTCAACTTTTAAAGGATGTGTTCCCTTCTGTACTCCCAGACAGTCCTCTGTTACTTGATCGCGCTCACAGAATTATACGTCATTCACCAAGTGCTTCTGCTAAACCACCGGTTGTAATTGACCGATTTCACTATGTGCATGTTAAAGAGCAACTTATTCGTGTGGCTCGGCATGCAGGGTTGGTCAAATTCAAGATCACAATTTTCGATTAGTGGAAGATTTTAGTCCAGAAGTAATGAAGGCAAGGCTTCTTTTTAAACCTCTGATGTCTGAATGTTATGAGAAAAATCTAAAACCTGCACTCTTATACCCTGCGAAGCTCAGAATCTCGCCTCCAAATGCACCACGGCGTGCTTTCCTTTCTACATCTGAAGTGAGAAGCTTTCTGAATGAGAACTTCCCTACTGCTACGGATTCTCATCTCTAATAAATGAGTGATTTTGATCATGCAAGATGGTTTTTGTTTCCAAAACCAGATTTTGTTTCTGGCTATTAGTGTAGGTTTACTCTATATTTTATACTCTAATTAAAGTTTTTTTTCAACATACTAATCTTTTTATTTTACTTAATTCAACTACTGTACTTTATCTTTGGTCATTTTTATTAATCCTTCGAAGGTGAATTTTTTTTTACTAAGATGACGGTTTCTTCTCTAAAATATTTTTGGCTTTTTTTTAATCGATTTTGACATTTTTTTTCTCTCGTCTTCTTCCTATAATGCATTTCTTATCACGGCTTAAATTTTTTTTTGGTTTGTTTGGGGTTTAACCCAATTTATAAGTTACTAGTGATTATATTCTTTTTGTTTTTTTACTACCAATTATATTAAGAAGTTTGGTTTAAGTATAGTGATTATTATTTCTTTAGAGTTTGGGTGGATTTTTTTTTATCCTTTATATACGGAGTTGTCTTCTGCTGATATGGGGGTAGATTTAGTTTCATCTGTCCTTTTTCCCAGCCTTTTCCTGGCTGGGGTGGTCTTTTCTCCTCTTGGGTGGGGGGTTGGTTTTTTTCTAGATCTTCTGTTCCTTACATCAGTTTTTTTTTAGTTTCTTCAATTGGGCTGATTTTAAACTACTAAAATGTCCATGATGTCATCACTTCCGGGTCCGCCCCTTATTTTTGTTCCTCTTCCAAGTGCATGAGTTCATAATTTGGTTAACCCTTTATATACCAAAGGGTTGATTTCAGAAATATGGCTCAGACCATTAATTTTGTCTCTTGGAATACTGATGGCTTAAACCATCCGACTAAACAGAAAAAGATTTTCAAAGTATTCCAAAGACTTAATGCTCATATTATTTTTGTACAAGAAACTCATGTGAGGAAAGAGGACAATTATCGCTTTTTTAGGTTTTGGAAGGGTCAACAGTATCATTCGAATTCAAATGCTAAAGTAAAGGGAGTTTCAATTTTCATTGACTCCTCTATTGCATTTGTCCAACACAATATCTTTTCAGATCTGAATGGTAGATTTTTGTTAATTACTGGCTTACTTTTTAACAAAAAGGTTGCTATGGTTAATGTTTATGCTCCAAATGTGGATTGTCCCAATTTTTTTAAGTCCTTATTTATTTCTCTACCTAATCTAAATGAATATAAGTTAATAATGGGTGGTGACTTTAATTGTTGTTTAAATCCTTTGTTGGACAAATCTATATCTACTCAGACTTTATCTAATAAGTCGGCCACTTATATTAACTCTTTTTTGACTGATAATGGAATTTTTGATATTTGGAGATTTTGGCATTCTAAGGACAAAGAGTTTTCATTTTTCTCACATGTTTATCATTCCTACTCGAGAATTGATTATTTTTTTATTGACTCTTGTTTTATTCCATCGGTAATTGGTTGTAATTATGATATTATAGCCATCTCTGACCATGCTCCATTAAAACTTTCTATTAAATTTACAGATACAGCTTCTAGTGCTAGACAATGGCAATTTGATTCTACCTTACTGCAAAATCCGGATTTTATTAAATTTATGAAGGAACAGATCAATTTCTTCTTTTCAACTAATTCCATGGATGATATTTCTTGCGGAACACTTTGGGACACTTTTAAAGCATATATACGTGGACAGATTATCTCCTACTCTGTTGGTCTGAGAAAACGCATTAAGAAGGAAACTCTTTTATTGGTTGATAAAATTAAAGAGATTGACAAGAAATATTCGATTACTCCTAGTAAGGAGCTTTGCCATCAAAGTGTTGAACTTCAAACGGAACATAGTTTATTACTTACACCTTCGATTAAAAATCAATTAATGAAAACCAGATCTGATTTTTATATACATAGTGATAAATCAGGTAAACTGTTAGCTAGTCAATTGAAGAATGCTTTGGTTAAACGTCAAATGACTAAGGTCCGTCAGCAGAATGGGGATCTGACAGTTAACCATGATGAGATAAACAAATCATTTCAAGATTTTTATACCTCCCTGTATCATTCCAAATTCCCTCATGATCATAATAGCATGTGTGATTTTCTTGGGAAATTGAATTATTTCAAAATTATCATCAGATGATCTTTCAATATTAGAAACTCCTATTATGGATGCAGAAATTAAAGGAGTTATTTCCTCTATGAATTCTGGGAAAGCACCAGGTCCAGATGGGTATACAGTAGAATTTTAAAAATGTTTTTCCGCTACTCCTTCTCCTTGGTTATGCAGGGTTTTTGAAGAAGCAATTAGATTGGGTAATCTGCCACAATCTTTTTATAGAGCTTCCATTTCTTTAATATTGAAGAAAGATAAAGACCCTACTGACTGTGCATCCTATATACCGATATCTTTATTGAATGTAGATTCTAAGATCTTTTCCAAGTTACTGGCATCCAGGCTGGAGAAGGTATAACCCCAAATTATTTCAGAAGATCAAACTGGTTTTATTAAAAATCGCTATTCTTTTTTCAATGTTAGGAGATTATTGAATATTGTTTATACTCCTTCACATAGCACTTCAGAATGTGTCATTTCATTAGGTGCGGAGAAAGCATTTGATCGAGTTGAATGGCCATACTTATTTAATGTGCTTGAGAAGTTTAATTTTAGTTCGACATTCATTTCCTGGATTAAACTGATATATCATACTCAGGTAGCCTCGGTGCTTACTAACAATCAAAGATCTCCCTTTTATTATTTATTTCGGGGTACTAGACAAGGCTGTCCTCTTAGTCCATTATTATTTGATATTGCTTTAGAACCTTTGGCAATTGCTATCAGAGAATCACAGAATGTTTTTGGCATTAATCGTGGGACAGATATACATAAGCTATCATTATTTGCAGATGATTTATTATTATTTATTTCTGATCCTGAGAAATCCATTCCTGCAGTTATATCATTGTTGGCTCAATTTAGTGATTTTTCCAGGTATAAATTAAATCTTAATAAGAGTGAATTGTTTCCTTTAAATAGACAAGTTCCAATTTATGGAAATTTACCTTTTAAATTAGTTAATGACTCTTTTATTTACTTAGGGATTAAAATCACAAAAAACTATAAGGACTTATTTAAGGTTAATTTTTTACCCTTAGTCGATCAGATTAAATGTTTGTTTACTAAGTGGTCACAAGTATCTTTATCTCTGATAGGTCAGATTAATGCTATTAAGATGGTTATTTTATCCAAGTTTTTATATATATTTCAAGCGGTACCAATTTTTATTCCGAAATCCTTTTTTGCTAATGTTGATTCAAAAATTTCCTCATATATATGGCAGAATAAAAATCCTAGATTAGGTAAAAAATATTTACAGAAGGCAAGGAAGGAAGGTGGATTGGCATTGCCTAATTTTAGATTTTATTATTGGGCAGTTAATATCCGATATTTGATATGTTGGTTAAAGGATTGGGATATATCTTTTAGCCCTCATTGGGTGAACCTGGAAATTAAATCTGTACAAGGATTTGCATTGGGTTCTATTTTAGGGACTTCTCTTCCCTTTGCTCTTTCTAAATTGCCGAAATGAATTGACAACCCGATAGTTAAACATACTTTACGTATATGGTTTCAATTTTGGAAATTTTTTGGGTTGACTCAGTTTGTTTTAAATATTCCTGTTGTATCCAATTGCTTTTTTTATCCTTCTATTATAGACCAAGCTTATTCAGCTTGGAAGACTAAAGGATGACTACGATTTTCCGATTTATTTTTGGATAATTGTTTTATGTCTTTTGAACAATTATCTAATAAATATAATTTGCCTAGATTTCATTTTTTTAGATATTTACAGATTAGGAATTTCTTAAATACTGTACTTCCTACTTTTCCAAATTTTGTGTCTTCAGGTAGTTTGGAGAATTTGTTTGAACTAAATCCTTCTCAGAAAGGGCTAATATCAAAACTTCACAATATAATTATGAAGATACATTCAGAGTCCTTCTATAAGATTAAAAATGATTGGGAAAGAGAACTTAACCTTACTATCCCTATTGAGAATTGGGATAAAATTCTTCAATTATTTAATACATCATCTATATGTGCTAAACATTCATTAATACAGTTTAAGGTTATGCATAGGGCTCATATGTCCAAGGATAAATTGGCTCATTTTTATTCCTATATAAATCCTATTTGTGACAGATGTCATTCTGAGATAGCATCTTTAACTCATATGTTCTGGTCGTGTCCACTTTTGAAATAATATTGGAAAGACATTTTTGATATTATCTCTGCGGTATTGAACATTGATTTACAACCTCATCCTATTACTGCAATTTTTGGTTTACCAATGATGGACTCACCCCATTTATCTTCTTCTGCTTGTCGAATGATTGCATTTCTTACATTAATGGCTAGAAGATCTATTTTGTTGAATTGGAAAGAAATTAATCCTCCTACCGTATTTCATTGGTTTTCTCAAACTATGTTATGTCTAAATTTAGAAAAAATTAGAAGTGTTGTATTTGATACTTCTATTAAATTTGAAAAGATATAGAGACCATTTATTCAATATTTTCATATGTAATATGACCCTGTTCCAAGCCTATTTGTTTTTCCAGTTTCGATTTTATATATGTTGAGAGGATCGGAGTTTACGACACTGATGATTTTGTATTTTTGTAAGATATTATAAACAGCCCTTTTTTCTTTTTTCCATTTTTTCTTTTTCTCCTTTTCTTTTTTTGTTTTTTTTCCTTATTAGTTATTAGATTATTAGATTAGTTTTTTTGCATAATTTCTTTCTTTTTTTCTGTTTTTTTAATATATATATTATGATATACCTAGGTTTGCCTTGTTTATTTGTAAATTGTATCGTCCATGATTTGGGAATACTCATTTATACTGTAACCATTGCTTATGTATTATTTCATGTTCAGTTGAAATGTGTATGTTTGTAATCCCATTATCTATGTATCAATTTTATTTTCTTGATATTAATAATAATAATAATAATAAAAAGATTGAAAAAGAAAGATACTATAAGACCATTCAATATAGGAGCAGATTTAGACCATTTGGCCCTCTGAGGCTGCACTTACATTCAATCACGACTGTTAAGGTTTGTTTTTCTCAACCTTATTCTCCTACCTTCTGTCTATATACCTGAATCAATCAAGAACCTATCAACCTGCACCTTAGATGCACCCAAGGACATGGCCTGTACTATCCTCTGTGGTAATGAATTCCAGAGGTTCACCACCCTCTGGCTAAAGAGAGTCTTCCTTACATGTAGGTCCTTACCCAGATGGAAGACTGCCTTGCAGAAAGGGTATTAGTGAGACTGATGGACAACTGTATTGCTGATCAACTGGCGGGAGTGTTTACTGACATCATTAACCTCTCACATCACCTACTTCAAGCAGGTTTCTAACATACCAGTGTCCTAGAAGGATATGGTAACCTGCCTCAATGACTATCATCTAGTAGCACTGGATCATCCACTGTGATGAAGTGCTTTGAGAGGTTGGTGATGAAGTATTTCAACTGCTGCCTGAGGAATGGCCTGAATCCGCTCCAGTTTGCCCACCGTCACAACAGGTCAACAGCAGATGCCAGTTATTGGCCCTTCACTCAGCTCTGTAACACCTGAGCAAAGATGCATACGTCACAGTGCTCTTCATTGGCTACAGCTCAGCATTCAACATTACTACCCCCCCAAAACTCAGCACTAAGCTGCAAACCCCAGGCCTCAATACCTCCCTGTGCAATTGGATCCTCAATTCCCCACCTTGCAGACCCCAGTCAGTTCAGGTTGGCAAGCAATACCTCATCACGAGCACCATCAGCCAAGTGCACCACAAGGATGTGTGCATAGCCCCCTGCTCAACTCACTTTATGCCTATGACTGTTGGCCAAATCAAAGATAGTGACAAATCAGGCACATAGGAGGAAGACTGAAAATCTCGTTGAAAACTGCAACAGTATCAATGTCTCCATTGACTACAGGAGGTGTATGAGCCAGTCCTCATTCGGGGATGAGAGGTAGAGAGGGTAAGTAACTTTAAATTCATTAGCATCTACATATCAGAGGATCTGTCCTCAGAGCAGCATGTAGCATGTAAGAGCCATCACAATGAAGAGACAATGGCACCCCTACCTTCTTAGAAGTGTGCTTCTAAGATTCGACTTGTCACCAAAAACTTTGACAAACTTCTACCGATGCACAGTGGAGAGTATACCAACTGGCCGCATCAGGGCATGCAATGGAAGAACCAATGCTTGTCTATAAATGGAAATGGCTACACAAAAAGTTGGATGCAGCCCAGTCCAGCACTGAACAAGCCCACTCCACCATTGAGCATACTTACATGGAACACTGTCACAAGAAAGCAGCATCAAGGTCCCACACCATCCAGGCCATGCTTACAGTTACTACCCCTTCAACCATCAGACTCCTGAACCAGTGAACTGATTGCCACTCTGAACTGATTCTACAACCTACAGACCCAATTTCCAACATTCCATAACTCAAGAGTCCACAATTCATTTCATTTTATGTATTTATTCCAAGATACAGCACGGAACAGGCCCTCCCGGCCCAACGAGACGCAGTGCCTATTTACCACTAGTCCAATCACACGACAATTTACAATGATCAATTAGCCTACCAATCGGTACGTCTTTGGACTGTGGGAATAAACTGAAGCCCCCGAAAGAAACCCATGCTACCCTAGAAAGAACGATCCCACTTGTTTCCAGTGATGCCAACACCAGAATGGATCTCAGATTTCCAGAACACCCAAGCTGTAATAGGTTTGCACTAACTGCTACGCTACTATCTTTTATCTGTACAATTGGTCTTCTTTTGCACACTGGTTGCCTGTCAGCCCCTATGTAGAGTTCTGGTAAATTCAAGTTCAAGTCAAGTTTATTGTTATTCAGTCATTCACATGCACACATGTATGTATACAGCTAAACAAACTAACATATGACCAAGGTGTTAAACACAGTACAGATATCACATACACCAGATAAAATAATATTACCACAGTAGCATTAATAGTTAAGTATTCTACAGCTGTACAAGTTGAGATAATGTGCATATATGACACACAGCTAAATATACAATAATATTACTGCTACTGGCACTGTAATAAATATTGTTGCCTGGATTGGAGTGACTGCCCTATAAGAATAGGTTGAGTGAACTTGGCCTTTTCTCCTTGGAGCGACGGAGGATGAGAGGTGACCTGATAGAGGTGTATAAGATGATGAGAGGCATTGATCTTGTGGATCACCAGAGGGTTTTTCCCAGGGTTGAAATGGCTAACACGAGGGGGCATAGTTTTAAGGTGCTTGGAAGTAGGTACAAAGGGCATGTCAGAGGTAGGTTTTTCACATGGAGAGTGGTGGGTGCGTGGAATGCACTGCCAGCCAAAGTAGTAGAGGTGGATACAATAGCGTCTTTTCGGAGACTCTTAGATAGATATATGGAGCTTAGAAAAATATAGGGCTATGCACTCGGGAAATTCCAGGCAGTTTCTCGAATAGGTTATATGGTGGCACAACATTGTACTGTGCTGTAGATTTCTATGTTCTAAATAAATATTGGGGGTGTGGTGGACAGCAAGGAAGGTTATCATGGCTTGCAGAGGGAACTGCATCAGCTGGAAAAATGGGCTGAAAAATGGCAGATGGGATGCAATGCAGACAAGTTCAGAGTGTTGCCCTTCAGGAGGACCAGCCAGGGTAGGTCTTACTCAATGAAAGGGAGGGATCTGAGGAGGGTGGTAGAACAAAGGGATCCGGGAATACAGGTCCATAATTCATCGTAAGTGGTATCACTTACTGCCAGGTCATGAAGAAAGCTTTTGGCACTTTGACCTCATAAATCAACGTATTGAGTACAGGAGATGGGACGTTATATTGAAGCTGTATAAGATGTTAATTAGGCCTAATTTGGATATTGTGTGCAGTTTTGGTCACCTGCCTACAGGAAAGATGTAAATAAGGTTGAGTACAGAGTACAGAGGAAATTTCCAAGGATGCTGCCGGATCTGGAGGGTCAGCTATAAGGGAAGATTGAATAGATTATGTCTTTATCCCTTGGAATATAGAAGATCAAGAGGAGATTTGATACTGTTATACAATATTATGAAGGGTATAGATTGGGTAAATGCAAGCAGACTTCTTTTCAATGAGGTTAGGTGCGACTACAACAAGAGGTCATGGGTTAAGAGTGAAAGGTGAAAAGAGTAAGGGAAACATGAGGGGAAGCTTCTTCACTCAGAGGTTGTGAGAGTGTGGAATGAACTACCAGCACAAGTGGTGCATGCAAGCTCCATTTCGATGTTTAAGTAAAGTTTGGATAGGTACATGGATGGTAGGGGCATGGAGGGCTATGCTCATGGTTCAGGGTGATGGGAGTAGGCAGTTTAAATGGTTTCAGCAGGGACTAAATGAGCTAAAGTGCCTGTTTCTGTGCTCTACTTCTCTTTGAATTGAATTGAATTAACTTCATTACTTGCATCCTTCATATATAAGAGTAAAACTCTTTATGTTATGTCTCCACCTAAATGTGCAATCTATAATAATTTGTAATAAATAACTCTAAGTTGTTGTGTTCACACTAATTCACAAGCCAGTCTTCCCTGTCCCTGTATGATAACTCCTGGGCACTGGTGCTTCAAAGATGAATTGGGTATGTGCTCCAATTCATTGAGGATTACTTCAAAATAATGGAGCAGTCTGTTTACACTGCCCAGAGTGAAATAACAATTCCTCACCCCTACTTCCTCTGTAATTAACTATTTTTTTCACTGAACTAGCTGGTTCAGGTACTAAGCATGAACAATGGAGTCAATG